>NC_142132.1:2705000-3010000 GCF_024610735.1 Ursus americanus | reverse complement strand
CACCTGGGGCCACCTCAGCACCACTTCCCTGCTCTGAACACATGGGGGTCACAAGCACATAGATGGGTATGGTGTGGGGGCCAGCTCCTGGGGTCCACCAGTGACCCCAGGACCTTTGTGGGATGAGAGAGGATCTCCATAGTGCCACCCTCCTGGACAAGAGTGCTGCAAAGTCCTGGGGCACACAGCCCCATGTCCCACGCCCACCCTCACCTGCAGATTGACTGCCCCATAAACCAAGGGGGTGCTGAGCATGCCTAACTGGGGGAGGGCACGGGGGGGGGGGCGGGATGCGGCAGGGCCTACATGGGAACTTCCTGGACAACCATGGAAGGACTCTAACGCACACTTTTATTCGAGAGGCAAAGCCCGAAAATATTCTTCGGGGCACCCGCCGTCTCTGTTTTCTGCCCCATTGTGCCTTCATGAGGGCCCTGACTGACAGCTGACATTCTCCTATTTATTATCAAGAAGTACAAGTTTTGATGTTATCAGAGTGGAAAAACAGCCCAAATGTCAAAGTCTGAATATTTTCCCCAGTTTCTTTAAATGACATCTTACTTTTCCACGTTCATTGTGATGGGGCCACTCACGGCTACGCAAGCACATGGGCGGCCAAGGGCAGATATCATTGAACTTTGTTGGCGTTTTGTTCCGGCATCCTCCAAACGCTGCAATTTCTGCCCTTTTCCCGGCGAGGAATTTCAAATAATTCTGTTATAAATGACTAAATCTGGGGCTGCTTAACAGAAGAGAGCCCAAGCTGACCCGTCGCTGTATTAAATTTTCATATGAAAAGAGGACTTTTACACACGCAGCCAAAAGGGCAGAGCTCAGCGCTCCTGTTGGGCTCCCAGAGACAAGCATTTTCTAGCTCTGCATGCATAAAATGAGCTACAGTAGGTGTCAGTAATTAAACGATCATGTTTCAAAGTCTTGACAACAGTACAGAAGCAAGAGAACAAGACGATAATTTCATTAGTCTGAGGAGCTAAGTCATAATTAGGTGCCTTTCACAGAGTAAAAGTCACGGACAAAAGGTACAGATCCTGCCCAGCCAGGTCTGCAGCCCAGGAATGAAACTTAACCCGGGGTCCCCGGGTTTACGGGGTTCACCCGTGGGCAGGAGGCTGCCGGCAGAGTCTGGCCCAAAACAATCAGGCTTTCTTTGGGGAGGCTGAGAAAGGAAATGATATAGAAATGACCTGAGAGAGTCGGTGACAATAGGATGGTGGTGGGCTATTGTCACAGGGAAATCTGAATTCCTGCCCTTGTCCGGGGGGCTGGGAGGCAGGCCTGGGGGCTGCCCCCCACAAAGGGACGCCCCCCCCCCGGGACTCCGGAGCACCAGAGCTTCCCGCCTCTGCCCCCCCCCCCGCCCCGCCCCAGCGACTCCTTAAGGACGTTGCAAACTGAGTCTGGTAAAGTAGTGCTTATTTAAAACTAAACTGTGGGGATGGGCACTCCGTCGAATCATTAATGTGCACGGTGATGTTTCTGTCAGTTTATTCATCTCTGTCTTTCCTTGCGGAGGTATTTGCATATTTAATTGATCAATATGCTCCCTATTCCTCTTGCACATCTGCCAGGCTGGTCCCAGCCTCTTACACTCCTCATTTCTCAAACTGACAGCTCGCGGCCGGCCGCCTCCCCCCGACACCCAGGAGCCGCGGCACCTCCACGCCCGCAGCCTGGCCGCGGCCACTTCTGCATGTCTATTAATTTCCCGTCTGCGGATAACGGATCGCCTCGAGTAAGGAGAAAACATTTTCGGCGTCTGATCTGTAAAAAGTTGCTCAGATTTTCCACATGGCTACACGTCAGAGTGCGCACAGCAACATGTGTTCACCGTCTCCCATTCAGCATCTGTCACTGTCGTGCTCCTGCCTCCTCGCAGCCTTGAATTGGAGCCTCTTATCAGCGGTGTGTCAGAAACCCGCACTGCCTTCTCCTCCTTGTTTAATCTTTTATTAAGAGTTACATTGTGAGCTTCTGATAGCGAATGTCCTCCACTTCATCATTCATAAATCGGAGGCAGCATCAATAAGGTGGAGACTCGGCGAGATCGGCTGCCAATGAAAACGTCTTAAATTTTCTCAACCATCCGCTGGCATTTCTTGATGCCAACAGAGCGCCACAAAGCCCCATTATGTGTGTCGGATGGGCGAGAACAGAAGGAAGGTGTTCTCCTCACGTCCCCGGCCTCACAATGGGGTCTGCGGCGGGAGGACGGGGCCCGGGCCATCCGCACCCCCCGGCCCCCCAATCCCAGCACAGTTGGGTCATCTCAACCAGGCTGAAATAACCACCAACCATTTGGCTAGAACATAAATAAATAAAAACCCTCCCGACGTGCTGTGCGGAGGCAGCGGTGGCTCACGAGGGAGACCCAGGAGGGCAGACACGGGTTCCCCCGTTCTTTAGGCCAGGCAGCCCGCTGGAGGAAGGAGCAAGATGGGGAGTCAGACCTGCCCATCCTCCCGGCGCACGCGTGTGGCTGGGCCGCACCTGCTGGACGGAGGGGGCGGGAGGCATCGGCACCACCCGGAAAAAAATGAAGGAAGGGATGGGTGGTAAGTTCCTACGAGGAATCCGGTCCTCTGTCAGCACACTCTTCCCTTCAGTGATTGTCATGGTATTTCTCTCTTCTTCTGATTGATGTTTTAGTCTGAGCTGTCATTAGTTAAATTAATTTTCTCTCAAAGACAGTGGAATAAGGTCCACAAAGGCAAATCTTGGGAGACTGTAAAAATAGACCATAATTTGGAGGAAATTCAGATGTGTTCCCTGCTCTTGTCACCACAGCAGAGAAACACTTTAATTTGATATGAATTCCTCAAGAGAAACTTTAAATTAACTTAGATTTAGCTGTGTTTGAGGGATAGCAATTCAAAGCAACAAAATAAAATACTATTTGCTGACTCCGGTGTTTCTATGTTCATGCTTCTATATGTTCCTTTTTATTTTCTGCTCCAGCTAAATAAATGCCAATATTCACCTTGAAAGAGTCATCATAAAGTAACCCCCTTGGGATATAAAAATATACTTCTCTCATCTTCCATCCAAACAGCATCAGATGAAGTTAAAAGGCCTGGTAAATGTGCTAAAATCTGCTTATGTGAATTACTTTTTTCCAGGATAACTGAGCAGCCGTCACCTGAGCTGTCAGGATGCGAACAGAAATGCAGGCTGTTTTATAACCTAAGAGGAGGGCACCGATTGCGAGGGGCGCGAGGTGGGGACAGCTGGGGAGAGGCATGGTCAGTGGTCGGGATGGGGCTGGGGGTCTGGGGGAGACAAAGACACAAAAGCACAGGCACCGCAACAGTCAGAACCGGAAAGGTCCGTGAAGACATCGGGTCCAGCCCCCAGGGCCGTGAAAGCTTGGCCAGACTGGGGCCCCCACCTGGTCACAAAGGGCCTCCAGCTCTTATCACTTGAGAGAAATTCTAGAAACTCGTATCTTTCACAGACAGACACCCAGATTATTGGCCATCCTACGTATGTGCTGTGCATCTGCGGGCTGGTAGGGTGCGTGGTGTGTGGGTTGTCCCCAGTCTCTCTGTTCATGACTGCTTCTGAAAGTCAGCTGATACATTCCCTCCGTTCACATGATCTGCTCCCATCGTCCCTAGGATGGCCACCTCCGAGGCGGACTGAGCCCACTGAGGTCCTAATGCAAACCTGAACCTCTGGGGAGCTATGGGCGTCGTGCACCAACCCAACACCCACGAGGGCCAAGTTCAAGGACCGGGCAGCCAACAAGACCATGCATCACCCCACACCCCCCTGGGCCAAGTTCAAAGGCAAGGTCTGTGCCTAATTCTTTCAGCTGGGAAGTCTCTTTGTGGCACACCCTCCAATAAGAACCATTCTCAAATGTAGGATCTCTTGACATCTAAGTAAGTGGGTCCTTCCAGGTCATACAGTCAAGTACATTTGGAGTGTCTCCTCCGAGTGGCCGTGGCCCTCTTTGCTGGGAACGAGCCAGAGGCCGCTAACGCGCAGCTGACATTTTCACATGACTTACCGCCACTCCGGCAATGTCATAATTATGACGCCTAAACTTACCCTGTTTATTTGCAGGCTAGAGGAATGCATGATTGTTTATTTTTATTACAAATATTGATGGTAACTCACAGGCATTTACTTCATTGCCATTTCAAGTGAAATTGCCTATCATAAAATATCTCTAGAATTCTGATCCTGATTATCTTCCTGAGCTGGTCCGGGGTGCGATCCTACCATTTGTCTTAATTTTATTTTGCTCTCCCTAACTGCACACACCACTTCAGGAATATCTGGAATTTTGTTTTAATTGTACAGCTTTCAACTCGCGCCACATTTCTCTTTGTGTTGAAAGCATCCCGGTGATTTATCCTCATTATTGTGTAAATAGGTTTCGGCAGTTCTCAGTAAATAAAACAAAGACTGACAGGAGGAGAAGAGGGAATTTGCTTTCCTACCAATTAGAGTAGCCTTAGGCAGTACTTTTAAGAGGAGATAAATCCTGCAAATCACTAAAATGATCCTGTCACATGCACCAAATATTAAAATCGCACAGCGGCGCCCTCGGTACAGTTTGCTCTGGTTTAATGAGTTGGGGTGGGCACAGTTGGGGACCCTTGACTGACAGCAGAGCTCACGCCCAACGCAGCTCCCCAACCAGTGTGGCCAGATGGAAAATCACAGCCCAGTGGAAGAGGCAGCTCTTCAGCTAACGAATATTCTCAAATTGTCTTTTCACCTCCTACCTGTAAAATCCTTCCCCCCCGTGATAAATGCAAACTCCACGTCACATTAGCCGAAGCTACGCTTTCAATGCCCAACACGTAATCTAGGCTCAGCCACAAAATCTAGAGTCAATGCCCATTGAGGGAGCAACCTGTTACCTTCTCTGGGGAAGTCTGGGGGACATTCGGTTCACGTAATCTGGTATCGCACCCGGTCCCCTACAACGGTGGGCTAGGTAGTGGTCCCCTGCAACAAGTTCGTTGGGGAGACTTCGGGAAGTTCCAGGGAATTTTTTTTTTAACTATGGTTTATACCTCATGTACTTTCTCCAGCTTTGCAGTTAAATGGTCAACCCGACTCCAAGGGTGCCAGCTCAGGGAAACCACCAGAGCTTTAACTAAGACTCACGTGGTCGTGGTTCCCGAGGCCCGCGGGACTTGGGGAGCCGGGCACACAGCCTGTCCTCATGTGGCCGTGCGGGCGACCGAGCCACGGTGCCCTCTATGGGGGAGCCACATCTGCGAGGGACCGTTTATCATGAGGTTGCAATGGCCAACAAGACGTTCATTGTGGAACCCAGAGCTTCGGAAAGCCCTGGAACAACCAGCCCGACGCAGAGACCCGGTGTTTCGTATTTTTCAATAACTGCCTTTACTCTGTCTGCCACGGTCAAGTCTTACCTGGTGACACTCACACTTAGTGCATTGAGCAATGACTGTTCACTTGTTACGGCGTTTTTGTGGGAGCCTTTATGAGAGCGTAACTAACTGTATGACAAGAGCTCCCGTAACCGGGGACCCTGGGTCAGGAGCACATTAAAACAAAACAAGGCACACAGGACTTGTACACAGTGAGAAGCAGGGCCTGAAGAGACTCCAGGGCAGGGGGAGGCAGGGAGGGGCCCAAGTCCTCCCTCCTCGCCAGCTGCCCCTGTCCTGCACCCAGGCCGAACCAACCCCTGAAATGCAGGCCACATCTAAGAGAGCAGGGCTCACAGGGGACTTGGGGAGAATTTAAGAGCCCAGGTGATTCTGCAGGAACTCATCACCACTGTCTTCCAGGCCATGGGCTGAAAAACGTGTCCTGCGTCACAGAAGGAACACAAGCAACAGAAAAGACGCCGTCCCGGGGCGTCGACCAAGTCAGGGAGGCCTGGCCCCCTTCCCTCGACAGCCCAGATATCAGCCTCCACCTGAGGTCCGGTCCACAAGCATGTTCCCAGGTTGAAAATGATCACATCCTGGCAATGACTTAACACTTTCGGCAAAGGCAACACCCAAACCATAAGGTCAGGCTCCAAGGTCATTATTTCTGCATGCAATAGGTGTGTGGAAGACCAGCGGTGCCTGGGCCCCTGCACAGAGCGTCCCTTGGGAGGGGTGATCAAACTGTTCGTTTCTGGTCGCTGTGGTTATTCTCCTCTATTCTTTTCACTCCCGTCTCCATCTACCATCCCACAAATGTGAGCTCTCTGCTAACGTCCGTGAATAAAGAGATTACAAAGACAGCCTCCCATCCTCACACGGTTCGGGCTCAATCCCATTAAACAATGTCAAATTGTCAAGAGTGGAACCTACCCTATGAAGAAATGCATTTTAGAGATTCTGGCGCCTTGTTTTAAAAGTGTTGACTGGGCAGCTTGCCACTGGCTCCTCGGATGAGTAAATACCCACAAAGTCAGGGAGGGGAGGGGTGCCGGAGGGTGTGAAGTGTGTCTGCTGACAGTGGAATCCATGTCCTTGTAGGGGCTCTGAGGAGCTGTCATGGGGAGGCTGTCATGGGGAGGCCACGGGAACCTCGGGGGGAGCCCAGGGACGGAGTTCAGTGGAATCTTAGTTGCTGTGAAGGCCATCCCGGGAGCCACAGCATTTTGCTCCCGGGAAAGGACTCTGAGTTCAAGTTCAATCCCAAAGTGAGAAACAGGCAGAAGCGGTGAGGCGACCAGCCAGCTGGCCTCAGCCTCCTTCCCTCTGCTCTCTCTGCCCCCCAAATCCTGCACACAGTTCCAAAGGGTACCCCAGCAAAGTTGCCGCCACTGTCAGAGGAGGGGACCCCATGCCTCGGGGCTAGGACGCCCTTAGCTACTGAGGGTGACAGTCGTGGAAGGGACTCAGGCAGTCAACTTTCCCCACCTTGAACTCACCCCCTCCCCCAAATCCTCTCTGACGGTGCGCTGACCTCCACCTTCGCAGTCCAGGGGCCCAGAGCCCTGGTGCCCCTGCACGGCCCCAGCCCACCCAGTCAGCTCTCCCAGCGCTTTCCGTCCCGTATTCATCGTGCAAGGCCTGCAAACACACCCAGGGTTAAGAGGGTTGCAGATTCGGAGATGGATGGATGGATGGGCAGGTGCGGACCCAGCTGCCCATTTACAGACACAAACAGATGTATTTTTTATTTTATCTCTAGCTCTGTAACCTACCTAGATGCGTATTTCTACCTCCACCCATGCCTACATAGACGTGAAGCCAGCTCTCTCCATACCCTTTCATCCATCGTTCAGAGCAGGAGCAGCATTTTACCACCTTCCCTCAAACTAATTGATCTTCAATAAATATTTCCTGCATGCATAAATGCATGTGTAATTAGCTATTCCTAAAGGCACAAAGTAACTCCTTCCACAGCTCCCTGTATAGGAGGGAACAGCCTACTCAGGGAACAGAAACAATGAGATATTTCTGAAGAAAAACCAGACTCATCCATATGGACAAAGATCCCACCACCAAACGAGTGAGACAGGAAGAGCAAATCTGGACCTCGCAGGGGTGAATTCATGCCCCTCAGGACAGTGTCCTCTGGGACGAGGCCTGAGACTCCAGGGGCCCCACCGTCTGCTCTTTTGGCCCTTATATTTCAGCTGATTGGGGTGGGGGGGACTGGAGAGACCAGTAGCTCTGTCGTGGCCTTGGTGACACCCAGAAGGCCACCGTGGGACCCTGGAGCGTGCCATCCGGCGTGGAAGTCACGGCCACATGCGGTAATGGACCATGAGATATGGGGCTGGTCCTAGGGGACACGTGTGTGTCCAATGCACACGGGATTTCCAAACTCAGCAATGAAGAGAACATTTAAAATAGCTCAGTAATTTCTTATATTGATGACATAATGAAACAACGGTCTTTTGGACCTACTGAGTTAAATTAAAACATGTAAAAATGACTTTACTTGTTTCTTTCTACTTTATTAATATGGCCGCTGGAGAATTTAAACGGCATCTGTGGCTCGCACTCCCTGTCCGCCGGCCAGCTCTGGTCTAGAGAGTGGGCTGCGTTCCTCCAGGGACCTACTCCTGACCTGGCCTCACACTCCCTGGAGAAGGCAGGAAGAAGGGGGTCTGGAGGGGGGGGCCCCCACCCACACTGCCGCCCCTGGAGACCACGCAGCTCAGGGAGAACCGGGACACCGGCCTGAGACCCCAGGAGGCCCCCGAGCCCACAGACTGGCCTCGTCTACATCCCGTCTGTCAAATCGCCTTCCGACGCGACAGGAGCCCCGCCAGCCACCCCTGTGGGTCGGGCCCCCGAGGCGATATTTGTTTCATTAATGCAATGCTCAGACACTCAAACACTGCTTCACGTTCTAGAGTGATTCCAAAAGTGATTTCCACAACAGGATTTACATACTAGCTGAGTGTAAATTTAGAATAATTTGGCCTGAATGGTCCTTGCTAAAATAGATGGCCACAAGAAAAGAATGGCGAATAAAAGCAGCTTTACTCAGAATCTAAGCAATTTGCTGGTGAACACATGCAGCATTTCCCCAGATTATAATTTACACTGTATTAACTGTCAAGAGCGCTTTTGAGAAATATAGATAACAATTCAGATGCAATCGATAGGGAGTGACAGTTGATTTTAAAGCTTAATGCAAGACAAGAAAGAAATGACTGGGCATCAGCTCTGGAAGAATAAATTTGTTTTGTATTTGATTTTTGTGTTAAATTTATTACTGCCAAGAAGAGCTCTCTTTCAATGATATTAAGAACAAGATTGAGAAATTGCAACATGCCCGTCTCCCCCGGTTTTCAGAGCATTTCCAATGTACGCCAGTGCCCTGCTCAGTACTGGGTGCAGATCCCGTTCGGCCCCCACAGTTCCTCCAGGTCTGCGCCCCCGCGCCCTGAGCCGGCATCCCCGGGGACAGCCCTCCCTGGGGTGCAGGTGTGCCTCCTCCCGGCCTGGGGAGGACGGGACGGCCCCGGGAGCCCCGAAGCGGCCTCCACCACGGGCTCCTTCCTCGAAATGGCTCACACACCACTGTTCCCGCGAGCTGAGTCCATTGAAAACAAAAATCTGAAAAAAAACGTCAGGCTGGCACGCGATTGATTGAGAAGGGTTGGTATATCCTCGTCATAGTCAATAGAAGCTTTTTTTCAATTCTGTCAAAATGTCCAGTGTATATAATCTTAGGGTTTGATGTTCCTTCTGTGCAATACCATGAGAAACTTCCTTGACAAATACCAGGGAAAAAAAATTTCCCTTTGGCCCAACTCTATTATACGCGGTATTCTCTCCCTCCAGCTGGGCTTGCTCCCGCGCAGCCCGTGCGCTCGGAAACCCACCAGCGCGGCCAGAAATGAAATGATGAAAGTTGCCACAGTTCAAACTTATCCATACTTCTCACTTATGACATGATTGATTTTCCTTCAGAGTGCTCAAATATGGGATTGTCTTCCTTCTTTTCTCACTGTGGAAACGGCTAATGTATACAGCCGTGGCCTGCCAGAGAGGGGGACGCGGTTGACACATAGAAGAACAACTAAAATGAATACGGATGAAATTTGAAAGTGCAATTTTCCATCTGTCAATCACCTTTCAAAGGGACCCGTGAACCACCAATCGGGAGACCCGTGGCGGGGGCGTCCCCATTTGCGGCTCGCCACGCCACGGGGCCCTTGGCCTCATTAATCAAGATATTAGCTGCTGACCAAAGTTTGGCCCAGGTACGCGGTGCCGACGCACATTGCTCCGAGCACGCTCCATCACGCTGCTCTCCGTGTTATTGATAATTTATACTTTGAATTAAAACGAATGGTCTCCTTCTCAACAGAATTTGATTAGGTGACGACAAAATCTATTTCGCTCACTCTGGTGATGGTACGCGGCAGGTCCCCTCCCTGCGCTGCCTCAGAAGAAAATGTGAGGTGCTTCCGAATTAATAATGGATGGTCACCCCAACCCTTCCTGGCCGTAGCGCCAAGATGCCTCGAAATACAGCCAATTAAGGTTTATTTAATTATTAAGGTTGAATAAATAACAGCGAAACATGTTAAAAATCTTTCAGTTTCAGTCAATCATAATAAAAAATTAATGAGACTGGATAGAGAACCATAAAAACTGATAGACTGCGATCGTGAATTATAAATTGGTATTGATTTTTTCCTTTGCAATAACACTCCCAGGTAATCGTATGTTGTCACATGTAAAGTGCACTTTCCTGGTTGAGACTAATATTAACTATCAAATATAGATGAGACGGAGACATTTATGACACTTCAGATTTCACAAACAAAAAGCAAAAAATACAATCTACGGAATAATAGCGGTACCGAGCAGAGAATCCTAGGGTGTTTATGGGAGCCGGCCGGGACCCCACTGAGCCGTGAATTCATGAGACACAGTTACCTTATTCTTCTCCTGCCATTTCTCCTCTGATATGTTACCTTGTTAGTATCACTAAGAAAAGCATAAATATTTTTTATTATTTGTGAAGCTCATCCTGTCTTGCTTAATAGACAGGCCACATGGAGTTAAAGCCATATTATATGACCTGGTGCAGAAGTGATCATTCAAAAACCCAAAGCACATATTTTATACCGCCTGGCTTTATTAATTCTAAGCCCCCAAGAAATAGCGGGAGGATTTTCCAGCTTTCTGTTTATTGAAGCAACATGGAAACAAATAAGACATTTCCCTAGGCTGGCTCAGATAAAGTGGACAATTACTATTGGCATTCCACATGTAAATATTTAACACTTCACAGCTAGTTTGCACCTAAATACCCATTAGATGTTGCTACAAGCCTGGACACCACCTCCCAGCAGAGCTACACGGGCCGTCCTGGGCAATGGTTATTGGATCAGGGCGAACACAAATCTCGTTCTAAACAGCGCTGGGAGGGACTCAGCCTGGACAAGACGGGACGTACCTGAACGGGCGGCTTCCTTGACTGACACAAACCAACTCCTCCAAGAAAACTCGGACAAAGCCAGTATTGGCAGGGCCACTGCCGCGGGCCGGGCTCATTGATGACCCGTGGCTGCAGTTCGTTAGCGGTGCTGATCAGATTTCCCTCATTTGGGGAAAAACATAGAGGAGATATCGTGGACATGGGCCAGCTATGAGCACACGTGGGTGGCTGTCTGAGCTCCTCTGTCCCCACCTCTTGCCCACGCTGCCCGGTCTGGGACAAACGCGGAGCAGCACAGCGCCACCACCCTTTGGGACAAAGTACTCCAGTGTGGGATCAATACACAAAACGCACAGGCCAAGCGCTGGCCGCCTCAAAGGCAGAAGACCGCCTCTTCAAGTAACTTCTTCTGCTTCTTAAAGATACATCCAAAGTATATTTGTGTGTGTGTGTAATCTGAGTTTAAAATGTGGACATGACGTGCCCACTCTGAGTTTCAGCCCTGCCTGCCAAGGTTTTCTATCCGAATTAAAGTGTTCTGCCCCTTTGCTGGCACTTGGGACTTGGAAAAAGATAGGCCGGGATGACTCGGCCCACAAGGGCGGCTCTTGCATCCAATCACTTCCCAGGGTTGGAAAAAGCCATGGCCTGCAATGCTGTGTTCCTCCACGCAGATGCCCTGGATGGACGTGGCTGGACGTCTGGGGACCAGCTCGCTGCTTTGGCCTGTCCTACGAGTAAGACCATTGCAGGTCCAGGGGAGGTCCCGAGCCTCTCCCCTTTCAGACCAGTGGCTCACTCCCAGCACCTTCAATCTGCAAAGACCCCACTGACCACCTTAGGTGATCATCTCCTCCCCGGGAAACTCCGGCCAGCCCGCTGTCCCAAGAGTGGCCACCTCCCCACCACATCCCTTGTGCTCTCAGAAAAGGAGGTGACCTTCCCCAGAAAGAGAAGCCACTGAGCAAAGCATACAGATGGTCACCCTGGCTCTGAGGAGAGGCCACGGCCTCTCACTCCCCTGGCCCGGACAGCGGCCAAGCCTGAACAATCACCCCAGGAGCAACTTTGATAAACTCTGGCATCAAGCGCCCCGAGCTAGACACCCGCCCACACCCCAGCCAAGCCTGCGTGCCCCCTGTGTTGGCCACAGATCCTCCACGGACATCAGCGGCTGCCAGGGTCCCAGGTGTCCAGTGGCGGCCCCAAGTCTTTCCAGGGGTCCCACGGAGTGGCGGCGCCAACCCCAGGGCTCCCAGCCTCTGAGAACCCAGCTCCCAACCTTCCCTCGCCACACTGACCTCCGCGCTCTGGAAACAATTACTCCTGGAAGGCCTGTCAATATCATTATTTTTACAAGAAATCAATACGCCTCACAAAGTTAATGGGGGATTCAGGCAGGGAGCGTTTACCTCCTCACTGTCAGGGCTCAGCTCCACTCGGCCCCGATGACAGATCCGCCGACACCCAGCAGACAGTAAGCAAGCGACAGTAAGCAAGCGTGGAGAGGAGGCCGGCCGCTGCGGGCAGGCGTGGAGGCCGCAGGGAGGCGTGGAGGCCTCCAGCCCGCCACGCTAACGAGCCCGCCCGGGGCCGGGGTCCACGGAGCTGAGACCCCAGAGCCCCGCTTGTGGGTACAGCACAGCTAGCCCAGTAAGGCCCGGGTGCCGCTGTAAAGGGATTACTTGACAGTTTCCTTAAGCACCGACTGTGTAAACAGCCAAGTCCCCAGGCCAGGACAGGGCCTGGGAGAATTAACAGCATCCATTCCTCCTAACAAAAGATTGCCTCTCCCTGCCCGGCCACCCCCATCATATAATTTATAGGGAAAAAAATTTAAGTAAAATAAAATTACATACTCACATACACATGCATATTATGCGCACATACGTTCATATATTTATAATCCAAATCAGAAATAGCTACTTTGACAGTCTTAGCATCCAGACTGGAAGGGTCCAGAGAGCGCCCCCTACCACCAGTTTGGCAGACATGTATCAAATCCCAACGAAAATATTTTAATACCTCAACTCGAGAACCTATTTTTCGCTTCAAAGCCAATGGGTTTGCCAACTGCTCCCCCTGCTCCCCCATGTCTCCTCCCTCCCCTACACCTCCCCGCAGCCCACAGTTACATGACTAAAGTGACAAAGAGGGACCCCCCGGCGGCCCAGTCAGTTAAGCGTCTGCCTTTGGCTCAGGTCAAGATCCCAGGGTCTGGCTCCCTGCTCAGTGGGAACCCCCTGCTTTTGCCCTGACAAATAAGTAACCAAAATCTTTAAAAAATAAATAATAAAAATCAAAATAACGTAACAAAGAGGGACCTCTGAGTGGCTCAGTCAGTTGGGCGTTGGACTCTTGACTTCGGCTCAGATCATGATCTCAGGGTCGTGAGACGGAGCGCTGAGTCAGGCTCCATGCAGAGTCTCCCCGAGATTCTCCCTCTGCCTCTGCCCCTCCCCCCCGCTCACGCCCACGCACGTGCGTAGGCACGCACATGTTCTCCCCCTTAAAAATAAACAAACAAATAAATAAATAAAATCTTTTAAAAAATAAAATAAAGTGACAAAGAGAGCCCAGGTATGGGACTTCGTGCTCTAGTCTATGCTGAGACATGACCTTAAGAGGATTCTGGACCCGGTCTCCCCGCTCAGCGGCAAGCCGGTCCACAGACCCAGCCACCGTGTGATCACATGGTCAACATGAGGGTTCAGAACTGTCTTCTTACTGTTGCAACTCAGCACACCCAGGCCCGTCAGGCACAGGTGCAGCTAGGCCAAGGGCGCTGACAGAGAGAAGATTCACCACACGGAACACGGCTCAGAGACTCGGGACCCAGCACCAGACCCCGAAGCACCATCGCAAACATCATTGTCCACGGACCACTCCCAACTCCCCAAACTGCAGCCCAGGAGAATGGGATCCCCCACAGAGCAGGGTGAAGCCTGCCCCACCCCCACACATCAATGACCACAGCCACATGGCACCTGGGCCTCCAGCCCCAGAAGCCTCAAGACCGCAACTCTGGGTGAGGTCAGACGGTCACACCGATGGCCCTTTCTGGGACCAGCAAAGGAGAACCAAAAAATTCTCTGCTTGGCTTGGAGGACTGTCCTCAGTCCACCCGACGGACCCTTCCTCCCTAGACCCAGTCCTAGAGCTTCTTCCCACTCCTGCATGGTCCCATCAGCCTTCCCATGATCCACCAACATCCTGCTTCCCAACCTCCATGCCCACCCAGGAGCCCGAGCCTGGAGGAGTATCGGCCGGGCCTCCAGGAAAAGGCATCCACTTCACCAGCCTCTCCACCCGCTGTGGAGGACACAGAGCCGGGTGGGGAGGAGAGGCAGGGTGGGGTGGCGGGGTTCACACAAGAGCCGGGGCACTTAGCAAACCTGTTGTTCAGAACCAAGAATGCCAAAATCCCACCAGGAAAGATGGAGGGAGTTGGCTTCCACGGTGGATCTGGGGAAACAGGGACCACCGGCTCCTACAGCAAAATGCATGGGCGAGCACCCCAGGCCCGGAGAGACCCGCGGACATCTGACACACTCAGAGCACAGCTCCGGGTCTGGAGGGAGCTTTGCAAACAAAGAAAGGAGTGCACTTGGCATGGGAGTCCCAATCGGGCCTCACTGAGCACACGTGCTCATCACTCCCCTGGAGTCCTGCTCACATGACCTCAGCACACGCGGACGGCGCTCGTGTAAACTCACAAGGCCTGGGTGCGCGTGTGTGCCCGTGAAGCAGCGTGCCCCCACAGGCCCGCAGCAGGAACGGGCCCACTGCTCAGAAAGCCCACCACAAAGTACAAATTGGGGGGGGGGGGGACCAGTCCTGCACCAAGAATTCTAACTATGCTGGCCTCTTCCTGCGTATGGAATTCACCCTCCACACAGAGGCTCCAAGACTGAGGAACACACGGGCCCGACTCTGGGAAGGGGCTCGGGCACCCTAAGAGCGTCTCGGAAGCTCCTTGCCCCGCTATCAACAGTTTGGAATTTACCCTGGCCCCTTTTTCATCATTACCCGGCTCTTCACAGCTTCTGAGGGCCTTAATGCAAACCATATGCAGAGCTGCCTGCTTGCCAAGCCCAGCATCGGCGCTGGGATTGGCTCCTGCAGGATGGGAACGAGAGGTCTCTGCGGGGAAAAACAACAAACAGATCTCTTGTCTACAAAGCAGAACTCAAAACATTTTTCATGCATTCTAGGCTTCTCGAGAAGCAGCAGGCTGTTTAAAAAAAATACCTGGCCCAAATTGAGCATTTGCCTGACATGATGGAAAAGTGAGTGCTATTTTCTGTTATATTGCCCCTATTCTACATCGAGAAGAATATATTTTTTTCCCTGTTCCCAACTGATTTCACAGCAGTGAACTCCATTTATGAATTATCTGACACATTTCTTGCAATTCTTCTGACAACAGTGCTCAGTGGAAATTTCAAGGCCCCTCTCTTCTGACAAGTAGAAATATCAATATTTGAATAAATTGTGGATTTTAAACTTCTCACTCTGATGCGCCACAGTGAGGAAGACTGAATTCTTCTCTTACTGGGTCTAATCCCCCCGAGCCTCAGAAAGAAATCTGTATGCAGCGTTTCATTACAAGAAAGCCGTACTGAGTGACATTTGAAACACACATCTAAGTCGGCCTGATGAAGTTTACTTCCTTCCAACGACAAATAGCAGCTTTGTCTCATCCCCCCTTCTCCGCGAAGAACGGCACAAGCATGGTGTCGGAGCAAAAAGCCGAAATGTTGATTCACAAATTGACAGGCCAATCTTTAAACAAATGTGTTTCTTGGGGGGAGGACGCATCTTTGTTCGAGCTAAGCATTTTTCTTGCGCCTGACAGACACATTCTGGCCTGATTAGAAGGCACTTGTTAGGTCCGTCACAGACACTCTGGCCCCACGTTTTAACAAGCGTGCAAGGAAAACAGCATAAAGATAACACAACAGTGTCATTACCAGCTCCGGGTGTCTCCGCGTGCCTTTTAACACTCGCACACGCTCTCTCTGGCGGCTCCCACGCACTCGCACGCCCGGCACCGGGCAGGGCCCACTGCCAGCTCGGGCGGCCCCTCCATGAGGGCCTCTGCTAACGGGGCTGGGTTCATCCTTTCCTCGGATGAACACACATGCTCGGTGTACTGCTGGGGCCGCACGTGGTCCCCGAGCAAGAGGACGCATGGCCTGGATTTCCCAGGGAACGAGGCCGGCAGAGCCGCCGCCTCCGACAGCATCTTCTCCATCCCGATGCAGCAACGCCAACCTGCCCCAGAGCCACAGCTCCCTGAAACGTAGTCCTCCCCAAAATACACAAGGTACGAGCTCGAGGAGGAGCCTGGGTTCTCTGGGGCTGTCCAGAAGGCTGGGTCCCCACCTGTGAGAGGAGCCGTGGGGCCGGCCTCAGTTTCTTCATCTGCACAAGGGGATGGCAGTGCCCACCCTTCCAGTCCGTCCACACACAGCCGGCACTCACCGAGGGCTGGCAGCCATTTTCACATCTAAATCCCAGATTTTCTTTCCCAGAAAGCTTAAGCCAGAGCGTTTCCAGCCAAACCCTTTATTCATTCATCTCATTTCTGTCCTTCGTGGAAATTCAGCCAGAGAACTCTGGATTCATCCTCATGATTTCCCACCTTACGGATTGCAAAACCAGGCCTGGTCACTCAAGAGCTCACGTCTTGTCTCACCAAAACCAGTCTCAGGGTCCCAGGGTCCCAGGGCAACGCCCTGTCCCAGGGGAGGGGAGGCAGCTCACAGGGTCCCGTAGCCAGCAGGGACCCAGGGGGCTGAGGCCCGCCCACACAATGGCCCGCTGCGCCCTGCCCTACACCCACACCCCTCTTCACCAAGTGCCGAGGCCGACAGTGGCGCACGGTCCGCACCAAGAGCATCTGTGACCACCCGTGGCTGAGGGATGGCGCTGGATGTGGGTGTGCCTTGAGGCCTCTGGGAGGGGGACAGCTGGACCACTTCCCGCCAGCCGGGCACAGGGGAAGGCAGGGGCCTCGGCTCTGCACCTCACCCCTGTTAGCAGACTGTCTCCCGTGCCCAGTGCTTTCTAAGCACCAGACGTTAACGCCACCACAGAGCGAAAACAGATACTCAAGCAAGAGAAAATACTGGGGAGAGTAACTGAAAAAAATGAAAAATGCCTTTGCAGGACCCAGCAGGTGCTCTTGCCCCGACGCACCCACGGTGTGGGTATCTCTTGTGAGTGCTTTCCCCCGGGGGCTCAGGGAAGGGCTGGGTCAATCCTAACAAGGTCTCTGCCTATCCACACCAAGGAGGTGCAGTGAAGTCCTCACGGAAATGGAGACCCACTCCCCACGTCCCCAAGGGCAGAGGCACCCCAGCAGGGAGGCCCCCCGGGCACCCGTCCATCTAAAGGGTAGTGGAGGGCACTCACACTGGCCTTCACCATGCTGGACGCTTCACTGTGAGGGAAGGGGGTTGCTGGACGGAGGCCCACTGACCCCTGCTTTCACCCACCAGCTATCCAGCCCACTCACCTCAAGCAGGGTGTCCCATGGCGGGGGCAGGACCAAGCAGGGGGGGAAAGTGAACAAGAAAAGTCCTTCAGAGTCACTGGGGCATCACATCAGGTCTGGGGAAGGCAATGGCTAGAGACCAAGCGGGCATGGCGGGTAGAGGGAGCCCAGGGCCCGGGGCTCTATCTCTGCACCTGTGAGTGGGGGCGTCCCCCGCAGGGCGGTGGGAGCGCCCGGTGAATTAGGCCCAGCCCGCAGGTGGTAAGCTGCAGGTCCCTATCCCTGTGTTGGCTGCTCTTTGGTCTCCTGGAGAGGCCAGGGGAGCCTCCTCTGGGTCGGGTCTAGCTCATCCGCAGAACTAGGGCAGAGGGAGGGAGACGGAGGACAGAACAGGAGATGTTCATTTATCTAGTCAACAAACATCCACCCGACGCCTGCCACGGGTGCCAGGAGCTCCTCCAGGGGCTGTGGCCCAGGAGGCCTCGTTTAAGGAGAAGGGCCCGAGCCCCAGCACCTGGCCTGGGAGCAGGGACCACCACATGATGGCTGGAGATTCATCTTCTTGGCACCTGGGACAGGAAAGGGGACAGTGGGTGCAGGGGGCACACGTGCACGCACACGTGCACACCCGGGAGGACCAAGAGTCAGGAGTCAGTCCGGGAGCCTGTTGGTACAAGGTGTGAGGCAGCACAGAGTCTGTTCTCGTGAGCGAGAGCCCAGACACCCACGCTGGGAGAACACCAGCAGCCAAGAGAGCGGAAAAGCTGTGCCCACAGATGGCCAAGCATTTGGAGGAAGGCACAATATTTTATCTAAATATCCAAGTGCAAATACATTATCGCACAACACCAAACACGTCCACCTGAAAATGCCCAACGACAACTCGTGTTTTCCTGTCTTTTCTAAAAATGTGGGTAGTGTTAAGTTCTCAGATGAACAAAGATCAGAGGGGCCCGCAGATGCGGCGGCCTCCACCCTCTGAGAAGGGTTACTTCTCAAGTGAGCAGAGGGATGGGGTCGCTGAGAAGATGGGGTGCCTTCCCTGCGCCCATGCCAGGACTTTCCAATTAAGGAATCGGGACTTTCTCGGAAGAAGGAATAAAAAGCTTATCCTTTTTCAGACAATGGTGAGGTCCAGGGAAGGAGAAGGGGGTGAAGGGGCGAGTCTGAGAAATGCCATGGAGCAGGCACAGGGCCTGAGACAAGGCCAGCCCCCGAGCTCCCTGCTGCGAGAGGTAGACGGTGGGTTCAGAAAAGCATCGCCAGGAGCGACAAGACCCGGTCCCCATTCTACTGCACCTCACTGGCTCTGTGGCCCTTTTCCTCTATAAGCCTCAGGCTGCATTATCTTTAAGATTTTTTTTTTTTAATTTATTTGACAGAGAAAGACACAGCGAGAGAGGGAACACAAGCAGGGGGAGTGCGAGAAGGAGAAGCAGGCTTCCTGTAGAGCAGGGAGTCCGATGCGGGGCTCGATCCCAGGACCCTGGGATCACAACCTGAGCCAAAGGCAGACACCTAACAAGTGAGCCACCCAGGCATCCCTAGATTATCTTTAAAATGGTAATAACCTCTCCGGCCTATAGCGCTCTAGGATTCAGTAAGAGTTAAGTAAGATCCCGCACAGGAATGCTGTATGGTTCAGTTTAGTGTGGTTGTAAGAGCCTGATCCTGAAGTGCTTTGCAAGGACACGAAGAACCCCGAGTCCACCTTATGTTGTCTGGGCAACAAGACCTGCGGCCCAGTGCACGTGGGGAGACCCCACAAAGAAGGACTCGGTGTGGGGGTGGTGGCCCAGGTCTGCCACAGCCCGGGGGCCACCAGAGCACCCTGAGGAGACAGGGAGGCTGATGTGGATGGTGACACCCCGAATCTCGGGCACAGCTCAGGACCTGGCCACTGGGGCCCCCAATAATAAACTGCCCGACCTGGGGGTACCCCTGAGCTCACAGGGCTCCTGTTTGTTCCAGGGCCCAAAGGCGGCAGAAGTCCGCTTGGCCCAAGGGGGCCCTTCGCAGACGCAGCATGAGCAAGGACCGAGACGGCTGCCGAAGGGGGAACTTCCCGCTGCAGGAGCAGCCCCTCCAGCAGAGGCTTTGGGGGTGCGCGTGAGTGAGGGTCTGACGAGCCCAAGGCCACGTCCAGACCCCAGCCTCCCAAATGTCAGATAAAACGTCTGGAAGTCCCAGGGGAAAGGGACCTATTCACAAGAAGGACCACAAATTTGTAAAGACCAAACCCAGAACAGAAGCTGGGCTGCTTTGAGGCTCATGTTCTGGGGGGCACGTACAGCGTGCATTTCACGCGGGGGCTTAGTTATCAAAATGAGAGGTTTTCACATCAAGGAAACCCAGCGAGGAAAGAAAACAACAAACAACTAAGTTTACAAAACAAAAAACAAAAACAGGCTGAGATCACCTGAATTACGCAAGAGGTTTTAATAAGGGACGTCTTTCAGCGAGGCCAAAGCATCAGGCCCGCCGCGGGAGGATACCTCTGTGGTAGGGGACAGCCAAGAGGCGCTGCCTCGTGGGACAGCACAGGAGGCGGGACCCGCAAAGTAACAATCCTAAATCCCACGGCAGCAACGACCCAGCCTAAGTCGAGGGCCCACTACTGGTGGCAGCTGCGCTGGGAGTGCTGTTTTCTCGCCATCTCCCTATCCGTCCTATGAGCTGAGGCCTCTGTCCCTCTGCTTTGCAGATGCAGAAGCTCAGGGAGGTTAAGTCTCCTGTCCATCCCACCGTCAGGGAGGGCCCATGCAGCCCTCACGGCACCCTCCTACCCTGGGTCCCTGGGGCCGAGGATACCCAGCCTGACGTTTTAGAGACCACTCAGTGTGGATTCTTGGGCACTCACATCTTAGCTGAGAGGCCCTCAAAAGATCAGCAGGGTCTCAGGGCTAAGTCCTGGCCCCACACACCTTTATTAAGGAAGAAACAGTTGGGAGAGAAGTCTTGTTTTCACAAAGGCTCATGTCTAATCTAACTTGGGGGGTATCTAAGAAAATGCATTAGACCTAGAGGAAGATCAGAAGTCAAAGTGGACCACCAGATGAATGGGAGAGGCTTGAGGAAAACCAGAACTGGTCTTTCCCCTTCTCCCAGGGCAGCCTGTCTGGCCCTCCTCCTGGCAGGGCACCAGAGGAAACCCTGTGGGTCCATGCGGTTGTTCAGTGATGATCAAGGTCCCCCTGGGACAGAGACATCAAGTGGGGCCCAGATGTGTGAGATTCTCATGCCCGCCCCAGATGGGAGCGGGGACTGCTGTCACGGTGACCTCACTGGGCACGCGGGGTGGAACAGGGGCTCCTGGTCAATGCGCATGGAGGCTTGGTCCTCCCTTGGGCCCACAGAGCCTCCAGCATCTTCCTTTTCCATCCCTGCAACCTAGCAGCAAACACTGTGCTGTTGGAAAGGCCGGGGCCCTGTGCAGGTGGAGGCTGTAGATGACCCCCCACCCCGATCCACAGCCCAAGAGCAATGTGCACCGGGCTCTCACGTGCAGCTCTGTCCCAGGCACGGGGCAGTGGGGGGTATCCAGCCATGGCCACACGCTGAGGGACGGGGAGGCGGACAGGCACGCTGCAGGCGTGCCCTGAGTCCTAGAGCAGATGGGAGTTTCCGACCAGTGTTGGTGATCGAACTGCGGCAGGTATCAGCTGCTTCATGATTTGGGAGACGTGGAGGCAGGAACACTCGAACTGAGCTTCAAAGTTAGGGTTCCAGATTTGATGAGCACAGGAGAGCGTGTTCGGGGAGGAGTGAACAGCACAGGCAAGCCTGGGAGGGTATCTGGGACCAGCCAGCAGGATTGTAGGGGGACAGTCACGGGGGTGAGGCGGGAGTAGCTGATGTAAAAGGCAGAGAGGGTAGCTTTCGCTCTGATAGCCGCTGAGAGCCACTCTGGGAGCCTACGGAACATTCTAGTAACACATACCACCTGTGTTTATGGGGCTTACAACTCCCCCCATGCTCCAGCTGCAGGAAGACTGTGTTGCACCCCAGGAGCTGGTTTGGGAGCAGAGCCCTAGAAACCGTGGACCTTGCCCCAAAGGGCTCCTGGAGTCAGTACTACAGGAGGCCAGGCTGGGCTCCTGTGTGGAGCCACCCCTGAGCCTGCGAGCCGCCCAGTGCCGGGCACGTGCAGGTGTTCAATAAATGCCATGTAATGGGCGACAATGAAGAAGCCCCATGGGGGCACTCCTGAGCCCTCCCCGGCGTCCCATCTTTGGGGCACACGTCTGGAGGAGGGGACTATCCCGGCAGCCCCCAAGGGCAAGACACACGCGTGTCTGGGGAGCTTGGAATTACCGGGCGGAGCGTCAGCTCCTCACCACCAGCAGAGACGCTGTAGACACCACTGGGGGGGGGGGGGGCCGAACTTCATCAGGCCTCCCCGACACAAGCCCATTTTATGGATGAAGAAAAATTAACGAATGGAAGGAAAAGCATGACCCAGATTATTACAACTCAGAAGAACCGTGGAGTTGCCCAGACTGAAGTGTCTCCCCGAGAGTCCCCCAAACTGCTTTGCATGGGATTGGGTGTACCGCCAGGTAGGGAAGCACCGGGCAATCTGGAAAGTGCCTCGTGGGGCTGGCGGTGCTCAGCGCGGTCGTCACTGTCATCTGGGCTCCAAGAGGGTCACTGGGCTGTGGCATAGAGAGCTCTGGGCTCCGTGCTGGAGGCCAGGAGTCCTGGCTCTCCTCGCTGAGCCTCGTCTCCTCATCTTCAAAAGGCGACCCCAGCGGCCCCCGGAAGCCTTGCTGCTCAGGGGGCCAGGGACGATCCGGGCAGAGCCAGATAGGTGCCAGCAAAAATCAAGGATCTGGCATCACTGGGTGGGCGTGCGGAGGCACACCAGCAAACGCAGCGGTTTCAGCCGAGAACCCAAATGGGAGCCAGCTGCCAGGGAAAAGACCGCCTCAGAGGGTCGGCAACAACTGTGGCGGGATCACAAGGAAAGGGGCACTCCTGACATGGGGGCAGGGCCATACCGTGCAGTGGGGGCGCCGGGGAACACGGACCACACCTGGCAGAAGCCCCCCAACCCCGGCCATCCCAGCCAAAGAGGGGTCTGCGCATGGCCAGTGTCTCCTGGGGGCAGAGTTGCCCTGAGTTGGGAACACCGGAGGCTATCGTCAGCCAGGTGGCACCTACGTGGCCGGGGATGCCTGGGGCGGGACCCCACAGAGCCCCACAGGGAGAGGCCACGAGGCCCAAAGCCTGCGGTTCTCAGGAAGGGCCACCGGCTTCTCTTCCAAAGACTGCTGTCAACTCTACCTTGATATCCGCCTGGCGGGATCTGGCTCCCCTGGGCACCCGTTCCCATGAGACGCCCACAGGGGTGGTCCCCCACCCAGAAGGTGACGGCCATGGCTGTGTGTGCCCTGGTGAAGACCCTGGGCTGACCACCTCAGGGTGCCGTGCCAGCATCGTCAGGGCCTGGCGCGCCCCCGCAGCCCCTTTCTCCCAGCCCCTACACCTGCTGTTTTTCCCCAAACTAGCCTGGCCAGCCACAGTTCTCCACAGCCCTCCACTCTCCCTCACCTGGCTCTGCTCAACCCCCACGCGGCCCTCTCTGTCCTCTGCAGACACCGTGAAGACAGGACAGCCCACCTCCCAGGCGGTGCGGGCACACAAGGGCTAAGGCACCACTTCCTGCCCCACAGACACGCTCTGCACACGCCCTCGGGAGGCTCACACCACCCCACACCGAGTTCTCTGCCTGCACACAGCCCAGCAAACTCCTGTGGAGCCCGTGCTCGCCGCTCAGCTGCGGCCTTCAGCACTGGTCCATAGCGCGTGTCCCCCGGAGGCAGGACACCACCCCCAGAACCAGGCCGCAGGGGGCTGAGGTCAGTTCATCCAAGATAGTACATCTGGTCATCGGGGGGGGGGGGGGGCGGCGGGAGCCAAGCCAGGCCACACTGGCCCCAGGGCCAGACCCCAGGAGCTCACACCTCCAGCACCCTATTACCCTCGGCGTTCACTCTTTGGGCACAAACTTAAACTCTGGGCCCTTTCCCACCCCTGCAGCTCCCGGAGGGCAGGCCTGGTCCTGGGCAAATCCATAAGCATTCGTGGGGTGAAGGCGAACCCTACAGAGCCAGCTGCACGCATGGGTGCGCTGACCGTCCACCGAGAGCCCCGAGCCCAGCATCCGTGAACCATGTGGGAACTGTGTGTCTCGCACTTCGGCTGTGATGCCAGGGGCCCCTCAGACCCTGGTGCGGGGCCGGGGCTGATGAGTGACCAGAAACTGCACACACATTTTCCAGACGGAGAGGCTGAGGCCCGGGCAGGGACGGCCCAGTTCCCACCACAGCAGGGGCCCAGGAAAGAAGGTTTTGAGGGGCGCCTCCCTGCAGACAGCGGCGTGGAAGGAGGGTCCCATGGAGGCTCAAGGTGAGGCCACACCCCACCACAGGCCCATTGGAGCTGCTCAGCCCACAGACCTTCCTCCCAAATTTTTCCGGGGCCCTGGGCCCCAGCTGCGTCCCTCTCTTCTCTGGATCTCAGTCTCTATCGGATGGGCTGGAAGAAATGCCTGAACACGTCCATCCTCAGGCCAAACCAGAGGGGCCAAATCAGGGTGAAGGCCGCAGGAGGACCCCACCGACAACAGCAGCAAACGTCAATAATGCATCATCACCGTTACTGTTGCTCTTTCACTCTCCACAGCAGCAAGAGCGGCAGGGCCCCTGACTGCGGTCTTCCCTGGGCCAGCGGCCCTGTGCCACCCCACTGCACAGAGAACTCACCCCGGCCTCAAAATAAACTACACAGGCAGGCACGTTATCTGCTCCGCAGAAGACAAAACAGAGAGGCTCAGAGAACTGAACTGCCCTAAATCACGCAGCTAGGAAATGACGGGGCGGCGTTCAAGCCCCGGGCCACCGGACTCCAGCGCCAGCCGCGGGCGGCACCGTGCACAGCCCCGCCGAGGTGCATGGAGGTCAACCCGCAGCTGGGTCACAGCGACAGCGCCCAACCCCCAGCCCACAAGCCCCGCACAGCCCACCTCGCAGGGCTGCGGGAGCAGAGAGCTGTTCGACAGCAGAACGTCTCCCAGCAGGGCAGGTGCGACTACCTCCCTGAGAGTCAACTTCGTGAACCTGGGACAAAGCAGAGGCTCGATACGACTACATTCCACCCTGCGTCACTCTCCGAGCAGATTATTTCCAGGACGGGAAAACCCAACACCAAGCCCTGCTCCCCACAGAGTCCCCTCCCCCGACCACATGCGCTGGAATTCGGGAAAGCCCGCCTGCAAGAATTCGGGGCAGAGGGATGCCTGGGTGGCTCAGCCGGTTGGGCGTCTGCCTTCGGCTCAGGTCATAATCCCAGGGTCCTGGGATTGAGCCCCGCACAGGGAGCCCACTCCCCACTCTGCCTGCTGCTTCCCCTACTTGTGCTCGGGCTCTCTCTCTCCCTGGGTCAAATAAATAAATAAAATCTTTAAAAAAAAAAAAAAAGAATTCGAGGCAGTTAAGGAGAGTGGCCTCTGGCTCGCTGGCATTCGGCACCCGTGAATATTTGAAGATGTATTAACATCCCTGGTGTATTTAAGACACTGCACGTGGCTGAAGTTTGTAACCTGGGGACATGGGCGTACGAATCATGGGCAGGTGAGATACCTGAACCCAGTCTGCTGCTCTTAATCAGGAGGAATGTCCGTTCCTTAGAAGGCACCTCACCGCTTCCTGAAGTGCTGAGTTGCAACCAGTCATTCGTTCAAAACGAGCTCAGTCTGGGGCTGTGCACGGGGGTGACCCCACACACCAGTCGTCCGCATGTGCTCCAGCAGGGAGGGCAGCCCAGGGGCCACGCTCAGAGACGCTGCGGAGCTGGACAGGGATGCACGGAGCAGGGGCTGAGGTCCGCCTGCCTGAAAGCCAGGGGTGTGAGCGGTGGAGGGGGAGGTTGCTTGGAGGGGGAGACGGTGGGACTTGGCACATGGAGCTGCCCACGAAGGAGAACCACGTGGCACAGGAGCGCACACACAGCCCAGAGGTGGGGACAAGGAGGGGGATGTGGAGCCTGAGCTGAGAGACAACAGACGATCCAGCCCGAGACATAGTCAGCCTGGGTCACACCAATGCCCACCTCGTGGGACGGACAGAGCCTGAGAACAAGCTGGGCCTTCAAGAGCACGTAGGACAGGCTCACTCGCAAAATCAGAAAGTCACAGAATAAACAGAAGAAATCGAGGCTAGACCTGGGGCCGGGGCAGGTAAACAAACTCTGGGAAGCACTGGAAATGGGGTGTTCAAGGAAATGGTGAGGCCACCTCATTGGGGGAGGCAGGCAAGGCCCTGAGTGTCATAGTGAAGGACTAGGACAGTTGCCCACAGCCAGCACTGCCCAAACCTGCCATGTGGAGGCCAGCATGCCCTGGGAAAGGGCTCAAGAGCGAACTCCACGGAGGGCACAGTACCAGGTGCAGGACTTCCCAGCACTCCCGAAAGGCAGGAGCAGAACCGTGTCCCTGGAGCAGCCATATCCCGCACCCTCAGCCTTGACAAGCCCTGGGACCGCCATCCCTCAGAGCACTCCGGAGCTTGTCAGAGGCAAGAGGAAGCTGTGTCTTATTTGTCCTGTTTCGGTTTTAATGAGGCCTGGAAAGCTGAACTGGCAGCCACAGTAAATTCAGGGGCTCGTTGCCTGAGCTGCAGAACCAAACAGGCTCTACAGGTGGTGGGGATGCATAAAAACGCTGCTGTCCCAGCACTGCTGGGTTCCAGCCGCACGAACTGGTACACAGCCGACAAGGTCAGCCTCAGCCTCCATCTGCCCTTGGGCCACACGGCGCCCGCTCCGGCGTCACAAACGACTCAGTACAAAGTGGACTAAACTTATATCTCTAAATTCAAGTAGATGAATAAAAGTTCTTGGCTTCCCCACAAACACTCTGAGGTCTAGAGCATTAAGAACCAGAACCTGCCCCCCACGATTTTAATCCATCAAACCATAATCTGTCTTCTTGCGGGGACAAGGCACCCAGAGGCCTTGAAGCCACAGATGTGAGGTCGTCTCTGCTGCACCACAAAGCAGCCCACAGGAGGGACCCCAACAGTGCCTCCGGGGGGCCGCCTGGCCTCTGAACATGCTCTGCAAGGACGGGGAGCTCACCACCTCGCTGGGCAGCCAGGCTCTCTACGCTGCTGGCTCCAACCATGAGCAAGCCCGTCTGTAATCTGCGAGCGTGCATTTCTCCATCTCTATCTTCTACCTTCCGGCCCTCACTCTGCCTCGATGTCCACCGGCAGCCAGACGTCACCTGAGACCCCTGAAGACAATGGGTGATACACTCCGTCCACCAGGTCGGGGCCCCTCAAGTTTGTCATTAGAGAACGAGGGTCTGGATGCCAGGAGCCGCCTGGCCCGTACTGACTGGATGCCCAGTGCCAGCTCCTTGCTCTGTGAGCTGCACTCGGGAAGGACACGGAGGCAGGCGACCTGGAACTTTCACAGTGTCGACTCTATTTTCCACCCACTCTTTACACACGTGCATGCTGTCTACTGCTTGTTCGAGAACTCGCCATTCCCAGCCCCGCACTGCCTCCTGTCTGCTGCAGCGGCCTGCTCCTTCTGCTCTCAGCATTACAGGGAGGAGT
Source organism: Ursus americanus (assembly GCF_024610735.1). Lineage (NCBI taxonomy): Eukaryota > Metazoa > Chordata > Mammalia > Carnivora > Ursidae > Ursus > Ursus americanus. The sequence goes on along the minus strand of NC_142132.1, from coordinate 2,983,015 downwards.
GGGGAAAACGAGCTCTGCAGGGACGGCCACCATCCACGGCCATTCAGCCCTGCCGTGGACACACGCAACATTCCACTCAGGAAAGAGCACCGCAAGTCTATGTCAGATGCGAGACACTTAGTCCAAAACCTAACTGATGTGTAATGCATCTGAGTCCCCCATGAAAGGATCATAAAAATAATTAATGCACATGGTAAAAATTTGGGGGAAATACCTAAAAGTATACGAAGAATATAAAAATGACCTATAAACTCAGCAACCTGAGCTTAACCACAACGACGGCTCTACTTCCTGATAGTACCTTTTCCACTTTTTTTAAAAAATTGGAATCATACAGTACTTACATTTTTATCTCCTTTTCACTCCTTTTTATGTAGTAAGAATGTTTCCAATTTATTCACCAATCTGCCTTTTAAATGGCTGCCTAGTATTCCAGCCCAGGCCTCCCGCAGTTTACTTCCCCCATCCTGTCGTGGGACGCAGGGCTTTCCAGGATTTATTATGACCGTGATACAATGAACTTCTCCATTCACAGACAGTCACTGTTTTAACGGACAGTTCTCTGACTTGTCACTGAGTGGACACTGACTGACGTCCATTCCAGCTCCCCTGTGGACTTCTCCAAGTCTTTCTTTCGTTTTTTAATTCATTAACAGTCACACTGTCACGTTCATGGCTAATCCTAGGAAAAGGACCAGAGTGGCCTGACGTCTGAGAAGCCCCTGCAGGTTGAGCCCCTGGGGTGTCCTGGGCAAGGGCCTCCGGGCTGTGCCCAGACACTGCAGAGACACGAAGGTTTTACCCCGTGCAAGGACTCTCGTCAGCATAAACCCAGCCAGAAAGAGCTGGAGGGAAGGAGGAGGTATTCATGCTATGTAAACATTTGTAAGAGAACAGCCCTCTTAATAATGCATTGGGAAGACTTGGCGATGAGGGGTTAATAGACATAAAGTGGGAATTGAATTTGAAGCAAAGACATTTAAATCAGTGGCGTGGCTGGGCGGAGGGACCCTAGACCCATTCCCAGGTTGCCACGCCAGACGCTGAACACCGTGTTTTACCCCACAAAGGGGTCACCAAGCACAGTGACATGAGTCAATGTGGTTTCCTTAAAACACATGCAGAAACCAGAGCAAGTTCTTTTTGCCCCAAGAAGAGGCTTTACCCGACTCAGAGTTTACTAAGATATCACCAAAATCAGAGCCCATACAACACCATGGGTTGGTGTTTTCTTTGCCTTGGACAGAAAGGGATTTAAAGAAAAGCCGAAAAGGTAATGTCTTAGGGATACTTTTTGACGTAAGGTCATTATGGGCCTCTAATGTTCTCCTGGAACACAAGTGCACTTTGGGACCATCCCTTGGAAAGTGAGGTGGGGGTCTGAGCATGGCTGTGAGATTCTGCCGTCCACGCTGCAGATCCTGATGGCCAGAGTGGACCCCAGCACTGCACACCAAAGTGCCTTGGATGTGGTGACTTTGTCAGTCACCTCTTTGAGAAGTGGGCCCCTAACTGGCATGTACCAAGTACCCGCAAGTGTTGAGCTGCGTGTCTCGGGCTGTGAATTTCTAGAGGGCAGGGCCATGGTCTGAGCCTACCTCACTCCGGATGGCTACTCTGATGCCTGACACAGAACAGACAATCGATAACACAGTCTGAATTTTTTTTAAATGGGAGACTTTTAGGACTCATTTTCTCATCCTTGCTCTACCAGTCTTGGTAACAGAACTGATTTGGGCTGACTGACAACATCAGCCATTGACAGCAGGCAAACGGAATACATTCTGTCCTTTCAAAAGCAACACCTGCTGGCCGCAAGCCATGTGAGCTACTCTGTGCTCTGCTCTTCCCCCACCCACCCCACAAGGCAGGAGGGGATCCCCTTCCCCCGAGCTGTGCCACTGCAAGCTCCCTAGCAGGGCATGGCTGGATCTCTGGGGCCCCTGGGGTTCTGGGGCCAGGGTGCCCCTCTCCACGGCCCAAGAAGCACAGCAGTCTTCAGAGGTGACCAAGCCAAGACTCAGGGGTCTTCTGCAGGGGACAGACCTGTGTCCAGCGCCCAGGGGTAGCTGACCTGCCAGAGGAAGAAAGCAGTGTCCCCTCTCCTGGTGCAAAAAGGATGAGGGGCTGGTCTTCGCTGGGCCCAAGAGGCAGAGGTGAGGGCAGCGTGGAACGAAGCTGCTAGCCCCCAGCAGGAGGGAACCCACAGCCAGGCAGACGCACTCTGTCCGCACCTGGGAAGTCATTTGACTTTGTAAGCAATCTCTCAGAAGCAGAAGGCATTACTGTCGCTTTTATAAGTAAAACGGATAGGACGCTAAGACAGAGGCCTTAGTGAATAACCCACTTCTCACTTTGGGGCATTCGCTGCTGAACAGGCGGAATCAAGACCCGCGAGGAGAAAAGCCCTGTCGTTTGGGAACAATCCCTGAGCAGCTGGTCCTCATCCCTGGTCTCAAGCCCCCACCCCCACCCCCCGGGAGCCACGAGGAGGACCCCTTGCTGCTGTGTCGGGAAGGACGCCCCCGCCACTTCTCGGAGCTGCCACGGCTCTGACACTGCCACTTTTCGTGATCGAGTGTTCCCTCTCGGAGAAACTAAAGGAGCGCTTTCAAAGCTTACATTTATTTGTCACCTCCACAGTTTACTTCCGTTGCCTGAAAGATCAATACGTCACCATTTCCAAGGCTGATATGGTGAGTGGGCTGTGGGAGGCAGCGCGGCCACGCGCTCCTGCAAAGTCTCCCCGGGAAGAACACGCTTCCCACTGCACAATCCGTACGCTCGCAAATTTCACATCCCCAACACGGAAACTAACTAAAATCAGGTCAGCCATCATTTGTCCAACGCCGTCAAGTTAAAGAAACCGGATAACTAGACCATCCAGCCGGGATGCTACCCTTCCAGGCAGGAGGCCCAGCTACTGCTCCGGTTTACGAGAACAATTAAAAACAGCCGCCACCCTCAAATGCCCCCACCTGCGCCCATAACCAAGATAAACAAACTTCACCTATTTCGGGTTTTTTTTTTTCCTTTTTTTTCAATTTCAGAATGCTCAGTGTACCAACAGGGCTGGGATGCATTTCACTCTTGACTGGGTACAGTAAGATTGCTAATCAGGATTACTTGATTCAGTCAACACTGATTTCAATAAAAAGACCCAAAAAAATTATCATAAATATAGAGAAAGTGCGGGCAGCAGTGACAGGTGATTAAAATCTCATTCGCTCGGAATCAGCCTGATTCCTGGAGGCGGAGGCGGGTCAGTCCCGATTCTGCCGCGTGATCATTATCTGTCTTGTCTGCAAGCCACTTCTGAGCTCCGCACGCCGGGGCGCAAGAACAGCCACAAACAAGGCATCCCGGGGCCCCCCCAGGGGTGCGGGGTCTAACACAGCACGAAGCGAGATGGGACAGGGCGCCGTGAGGGGCGCAGGAAGGGGCGCTGAAAACTCAGGCTGACAGCGTTTAGAAATATTTCAGTGACGGAAACCAGTCCGCTCAGCATTACAGATGGCATTCGATTACAGAATCAAAGCAACTCCTTTACACACAAAAGAAGGAAAAGGATCTTGAGACCCTCAGAAGCCACTGAGGGTCAAGTGGACCCGGAGAGCTGGCGGGGATCCTGTTCCCAGCCCTGACGGAATTCTGCAGGCCCAACTGGGGGAGCGTGCGGAGTTGTTTTTTTTTTTAAGACCCCAAACCTCAACATATTTGCTCTGTTCACATCACCACCCAGACCTCAGTGGGGCCCTACTGTGCCCTCCAGCAAGGTCGAGCCCTCCAGGAAAGAGCGAGGGTATGGACGAGGACAGCCCTGTGGACAGCTGGGCACCCCTTCCCACGCCTGCCCTGCCAATGCCAACCACTGGGCCTCCAGCCATGATCTGCCCAGTGGACCAGCACTAGCCTCTCTGACCCAACCCCTTCCCCTCCTTCCCCCTTCCATCCCAAGTCTCCTGCACAGTTTCATGGTTCCAGGAAGCACCATCCCATGGAAGCAGAACCCTCTGCTCCTGAACGCTACCCAAGCTGGGGTTACCAGATTCGCAAGGGAAACCTCAGGACACCCAGTGAAATCTGCCTTTCACACACGCAAGGGCTGAGGTTTTAGGATAAGTATATCCCAAATATTGCATGAGATATACTTATTCTAAAACCTCAGTCCTTGCGTGTGTGAAAAGCAGGTTTCACCAGGCATTCGTGTTTTGCAGGGCAGCCCCAGCCCCGACTGACTGTGGCTTCCCAGAGTCCTCTCATGCCCTGCTCTCCAACCACTGTGCCTAATGGCACATCTTTCTCTCCACCTTGCAAAGTCTCCTCCATCCCTCAAGACCTGAGAGGCCTTCCGCCCTCCGGGCAGCCACATCCCTTCCTCCTGGGGCTTGCCAAGGGGCTCAGAGCAGACCCCATCCCATGCTTGGTGCAGGTCCAGCCAGAACTGAGGAGGCCTTGGGCTCCTTGGGGGCAACTGTCCCTTGTACACAGTAGGTGTTCAGTAAGTAACCAGTGACTCTAACTGAGGCCCCTCGCAGCATGCAGGGCTCTCGTGGGCACTTCTTGCCGGGTGAGGCCCTCCCAGGAGCTCTCTGCTCCTCTCTGGGTAATTGTTTGACGACTGGCTCATTTGCATACTATTAAGTGGCATGCTTAGGGCTGGGAGGGGAGTTTCTAAGTTCACTCCCCCTCATTTCCAATTTCCGCCTGTTCCCTCACCAGCTCCTTCTGCTCCTGCTGGGAGGAGAAGCCTGGAGGCTGTGAACAAGGTGAGTGATTCCACAGGCGCCAAATAAGCTGGCACCACAAGTTCCACACTCAGCTCTTAGCTGTCCCTCCTGTGGCCAGACCTGAGGTCAGCAGGACACAAGGCTGGGCATCGTGGAGCCTGAGGCCAGCCCTCACAGAAGCCCACGTTCATTCCCCATGCAAAGTCAGGCCTCTGGAACCTTCCAGAACCTTCTGGAGCCCTCTGGAACTTGTATCTCCTCTCACAGGGGAGATTCTGGAGGGTTCTGTGCAACTGCCGACATCAGCACCCAGAGCACAGTCAGGTTCCCGAGTGTATACCCACCCCTGTGATGGGTCACCTGAGACCTCAGCTGTCAGATGGGAATGATGGGTCCCACTGTGCCTGGCGTGCGGTGGGAAGGAGGACCCAGTGCCATCATCCCAGACACAGGTGAGTACTTCTGCCTCTCCTGTGAACACCAGCCAACAAGGATCTCTTTGAGGGCACAAGAGGGGCCCATGCCCTTGGGGCTCTGGACCCAAGAACTGGCCTCACGACTAAGCACAACGCCAGGAGCTCAAGGGGAAGGGGTAAACACGTGCCCCCAACAAGGCTGCAACGCCTCCTAACCAGGCCACGGTGCCTGCCATGGGCAGTTCGCAGCCACCCTTCCTAACAAGAGCCTAGCTGCGGTCACAGGTCGTCATCGGTGCAGACAAGTCCAGAGGCCTGACCCACACACAGAGGCCCATCCAGCCCAGAGCCCAGCCCTCACTCCACTGTGTGAGCCACAGCTAGGGGCCACGGGTAGAGTGGAGAGCTTTCGACAAGGGCAGATGATGGGAGAGGCCAAGATCAGCCCCAGGCCGAGCGGGCCCCACAGAACCCCCCCAGGGCACCATCAGCCCCCCACAGGGCAAGGCTTCCAGGAGCCCCGCCCCCCACGCAGCCGGTGCCCGAGGCTGGCTGGATGGCAGGTGCAGAGCCACGGGGACGGCACTGCGCAGTCTGCGGCAGCAATGACTGGAGTTATAAAATCACAGAACTCTATTACGGAATTAAAAACACATCGCGGACTGATGATTGTAGCCCCTGGCTGTTTACAAAGTCCTTTCTCTTCACTGAAGCCACTCAACAGCCCAGGAAAGTCCCACTCCCTGGAAGTGAGGAGGCCGGGACTTGTCCCTGGTCACCAGCTCCCACCAGGTGGGCTCTGCCCACTTTCCCCTGCCGCCACACACACCTCAGGTCTGTCCCAAGGGGCAGGGAGGGCTTGGAGGTGGCCTCTCTCTAGTGACAAAGTCTACAACTCGGAGTGCAGAGCAGCAAGAGGAGGGGCAGCCAGGGGTCTAGCCAGGAGGTGGAGGGCACGCGTGGGCCGGGATCAGGGAGGCATTGGTGCAGCAAGGTCAGGTGGGGGCAGATGTCCCACGGGAACAGACAGGACTGGGGGGGGGCACCCGCTTTGCCAAGGGAATCCCTAACTCTATAGAAGGTTGTGCCTTTGGACCCTTCAAGTGCCGGGCTCCACGTGGCTAAGGCACACAGATGCACGCCATGGGCTGGGGACAGGAGACCCAGGGGTCAGCCACCCGCACCAAGGACCAGACGGAACCCCTCGAACCTGGAGATGGCAGTACACACCGACACCTCGGAGCCAACGGGAACCTGAACCCGTACTTGGGGTCTCACGACTCGGGAGAAGCCCCCAGAGCGGTGGGGAGTTCACAGCCAGGACAGGACGGGGCCTTGAGTCCCAAAGCTGTGGAAAGCCCCCAGTTTAAGCAGCAGGGTGGGGTGGCTCTCACAGCACGAGCAGTGGAAGGACGGGCAGTTGGACACCCCAAGGTCCAGACAAGCTTCCTCCCCACCCCGGGGAGGCCCCAGAAGAGGCCAATGGACCATGGGAAGAAAAATGAGCAGGCCTCACGTCCCATTTCCCAGCTTTCGTACACATCGGCCCTGTTGCAAACCCAGGCCCCCGCCACCTGCTTGAGGCCCACACGCACTCGTCCACACAGGCCTGCGTGCGCCGAGGTCGCCCCGAGTACCCGGGGTAGCACCACAACTAGGTCCTGGGGAGGAGAAAGACCACCCATCCCTCACCTCCTGGGTGGCCCTGGGCCTTGTCTGTCCCTGCACGGGGTCTGGGTCCCAGGTGGGGTCTAGCAGAGACCCTCTCCCTCCACCACTGCCCACCTCCAGGCCAGTCAACAGAAGCTGGTCCGAGGAAGCCCCGCGTCCCCCCCAAGGCCGGCGATCACCCGTCATGCCAGACCTGACGATTCCTGAGGGATTTCCAGGGGAAATACTTCCCTCTGGCCTCTTTTAACATTTCAGCCCTCTAAGAGGTGAAGCACGATGAAAAATCACCCTTTTCCTAAATAATGTTATTTTCTCTTAAGTGGGCACAGGGACCAATTTTGGTAAAACTTAGGAGTCAAAACACTTAAAAGCAACAGGAGCCATTTGCCTTTGTGCATCGCATGCACGGTGCTGTCCCATCACACAAACTGTGAAGAAGCCGACACGTAAACCTCCTCTGGGAAAACCAGCAAGAATCTTTCTACCACTCGGGCATATTTGCTGTTGGAGGCTGCTCTAAGAGGGCGCCCTGGGGCCCTGCACGCGGTTTCCCAGGAAAGCTCCCCAGTAAACATCCATCATTCTGTTCTAGAATGAAAACCAGTGAATTTTGGTTTTTACGTTGGTGGGGAAAGAAGGACATGATGAGACTTTTGAGTGGACAGCACAAGCAGGTATGAGTGCGGCCACCTGGCGCGGGGCGGGGGGGCAAGGGGCCATCCTCATCAGGGGTCGCCCGAGAGGGAGGACTGACAGCTGGAGGACCAGGGTGCTCCCTCTCATCAGGCACTTAGGACCCCTGAGTCAGGGAGGAGACGGCGAGATGCTCTCCAGGACCTTCATGGCTCCGAAAACCAACCTGGAGAGGGGGCAGAGCTCTGGGGGGGTGGGGGAAGCAGGGCATACCCACGGGCCAGCCTTCTGGATCCCATCACACTGACAGAGGGTGAAGACGTGGGCTCACGGAAGTGGACAGTTGGCATCTGATAACTCAATTATCCCAACTTGATCCTTTCAAAGCCTCCTTGAACCGCTGACCTGTCCCAAACAAACAAGGCCTCTTTGTGTCTCTCTCCTTCACATGGAATATGCCACAGTCACCCCCCTGTACAGGATAACTTCGGACACTCGCAGTCACTCCGTTTCTGAAACGGACCATCTCACCCAGGCCGAAGGCAGCACTGATGCTGGGTGATGGCACAGTTTCCTGAGACTTGCTGATCTCTGCAGGAGCAGGGCATGGAACAAAGCCACATTAAAGCTGGCTTCTTGGGGAGAGAAGCCGGGATCTGATTGGCAATTGGCAGTCCTCATTGTCCTCCACCACTGCCCCGCCTGCCACTCACCCCTCCCCCCGTTCAGTGGCCTCCCTGTCACTTCACAAGGGACTGACAACATGCTGAGAACTGGTGAAGATCTGAAAACAGTAACAGGACTTAAATCTACATAAACAACTCCAGGCTTCATTGGAAGTAGAAATAAGCGGCGATGACATTCCGCGTTCTCACCGCTGCCCCTGGCCAGGTAGGTGAAGCTCCTCCCCGTGCCTTAACGTTCTTGCCGTGCAGGTCTCCCTCGAAGACATGCTTTTTTGTTGTTGTTTCGTTTTGTTTCTGTTTGTCTGACCAAACTCAGTCAGAAAGTGGTTCACGGGAGGGGCGCCTGGGTGGCACAGCGGTTAGGCGTCTGCCTTCGGCTCAGGGCATGATCCCGGCGTTCCGGGATTGAGCCCCACATCAGGCTCCTGCGCTATGAGCCTGCTTCTTCCTCTCCCACTCCCCCTGCTTGTGTCCCTCTCTCGCTGGCTGTCTCTATCTCTGTCAAATAAATAAATAAAATCTTAAAAAAAGAAAAAAAAGTGGTTCACGGGAAATCCAGGTCAGAGCCAGCCAATGATGTTGCAATATTTGCATTTTCTACGAAAGACGCCCATAGCATTCTAATTTTGCACCTCTGGATTTCTCTAGTCATGGACCTTAATCAGACTGAAACCCTTTCAGGACTTCTCATTGATAAATGGAATTAGAATTCCACGTGGAACTAGTGTGTCCGTGGCAAACTTCAGTCACGCACAAGCTGACGCTAGACGACGTCTGCATTTTTATAGGGTCAGGAGTGGTACCAGCTCTATAGCACTTACGAGTACTATTTCTAAATACAGCATTCTGACAACCTCAGAGCAACTACACCAGGCGCTGTGGGTGCCTGGATGAGAGCGTCTTCTGTGTCCTGCCGGCCTGCAAGCCCCTCTGGAGAGTGTCGTTCCCGGTGCCTCTCCTTGTATGGGGACGCTCTCAGCAAGCTGCCTTTCTGAGCACAGACCTCTGAACCCCCGCCGCTCCAACACGTAACAGGAGCCCAAAGGCTCAAGTGCATCCGTCAGACCCAAACAACACCCACGTGCAGACACACGCCTTTGCCCACACGAACTCCCCACAGGACGCTGCTCCCCCCCCACGTGGACATTGGGGCTGTTCTGGACACACGTGTGCATGCCTACACCTGCATATCGCATGCTGCCCTCACCCCCTCTCCATCTCCCTCGGACCCCACCCTGTGAGATGTTATCACAAAATGCCTCCTCTTCCAATGAGGCAGAGGGAGGCTCCCCCAGATCCTACCAGAAGCTCAAACTCACAGTCCCCCAGGCCGCCGGGACGTGAGTGCCACAGGCCTCCTAGGGCTGCGAAGGACAGAGTCCTAAGCGCCCTGACACAGAGAGGTGAATGAGTGAAGAGGCCCAACGGCCTGGGTTCAAATCCCTGCTGCAACCCTTCTCAGCTGAGTGACCTCAGATAAGCTTCTTAATGTCCCCAGCAATTACAGTATTATAATCGGATCTGGGCTGTTGGGAGGCCTATCACTTAGTAAGCACATAGAAAACGTGAGCTGCTGTTGCTTTATCTAGTTGTAGTGTCAGAAATGTCACCATGGCATTGCCACCCCAGAATCCTCCTCACACTTGCTAAGAAGTGGGGGGCAGGCAAGGGAATGGGAGATGTGGCCTTGCCTGTCCTGCTGGCACCCAGGAAGTTCTCAGGGCCTCCTCCCCAACGAGGGGTGGCTCAGGAGGAGCCAAGGGGCATACCCACCCCAGAAACCTATCACCAGGGCTGTCTTTGACACCCAACCCCCCTCCCCGCAGGCCTGGGCACCTGAGGCAGGCCCCAGGAAGCAGTGGACGTGGGGCCTTGGTCTAGGGCTGCCCAAGAGGAGCGGGCCCCATCCACGTGGCAGGGAAAGAGCCTGTCTGCTCCCTGGAACCTCTCTTAGGCACTGGGTAGCAAAGCAGGAAAACACGAACGTGTATTAAATTAGGACCGTCAAACGTCCTACCTCGATAGGTAGGTTGAGATGAGATAAGCAAGCATTAAGTTCGGCCTGCTGGCAGGCGTCAGATTGCAGGGGTGCAGGCACCTTGCGGCGGCTTAGTGAGACTTAGCAGGAATATCAGCTTACAGGGCAGCAGAGGATGTCAGGACAAGCCAGGCTGGGGCTCCGGGCCCTCGCTCAGAAGCAGGAGGCAGGGGAGCCCCAGAACACGTGGTAGGAACAACGTACACTTCTGTTCTGCCTCAGTCGTCACACACGGGCTGCCAAGCACCGAATGCCCACAGAAGGAGCCCAGCTGCCTCTCCTAAGGCCCGTGGGGGCCTTGGGCTGCACCCCTGCTTCTAGAATGTCAGCACCCAGGAACGGCGCCAGCTCCCAGGCACAGAAGGGAATGAGCTGCAGGAGGGGCGGCTTGGGGCCACAGCCATGGGGCTCTCAGGACACAGAGTCTGAAACGGGCCTGGGGCACAGCAGGGTTTCAGAAAGCAGACACAGGGAGGGACCTCCATACCCAAAGGGCCATGCAATTCTGATGGGGGGGGAGGGGAGTGAGAAGTAAAGGATGAACAGGACTCCACTCCGGAGGGCCCATGCCAGAGGGAGCAGCAGAGGGGACGGAGCAGACCGCGGAGTGGTGCCACCCGGGGTAACAGGGTCGGGCTGCCCTCCAGAAGGATTCCTGGGTGGGGACAGGGACAGAACCTGGTGGAGGCACCAATGAGGGGCTCTGCAGAAGTCAAAACTCCCACAGGCAGAGGGCAGACACTGGCTGGATCATGCCAGGGCCAGGTGCAGAATGGGGACCCATCCAGAGGCAGGGGAGCAGGAGGGGCTCTCTGCAGCGGACGCACAGGATGGGGCAGCTATCCAGGGAGGGAGGCCACTAATGTGAAACCAGTGTCCCATGCCAGCTTTCAAGGCCTTCCAGCCTATCATTAGGAGAGCCTGGCCCCTCATTCAGGGCACACAGACCTGCCTCAGCCTCCAGCTGCTAACGACGGTTTTCCTGACACATGGATTGCTTTTCACTTACAATAACTTTTAGGAAGATAAAAATGTATTTTGTAGGGGCGCCTGGGTGGCACAGCGGTTAAGCGTCTGCCTTCGGCTCCGGGCGTGATCCCGGCGTTATGGGATCGAGCCCCACATCAGGCTCCTCCGCTGGGAGCCTGCTTCTTCCTCGCCCACTCCCCCTGCTTATGTTCCCTCTCTCGCTGGCTGTCTCTATCTCTGTCGAATAAATAAATAAAATCTTTAAAAAAAATGTATTTTGTATTTTGAGGGGGTATTTTGTATTTTGGGGGGTATACATCTCTGCTGATGTTGAGTGATTTTAAGAACAGCCCCCCAGTGGGGAACACGCCGACTGGGGCGGCCAGGCCTCTTCTTAAGCGCCACGGGTTTCTGCCCCAGGATGGCAATCTAAGGTGTGTTGATGGAAATAAGCCCTCCGAAATCCCAAAAACAGAAAACGCAGGTATCACTGATGCCGGTGGGACATGCTTTAGTTAGGTAAATTCCAAACAAAACAAAACACATCTAAGTTGCTACTGTGCCCCCTTCCAAGGCTCCCAGCGGCCCTGGGCCTGCAAGGATGTCCCACAGAATGCAGGACAGCAGCAGGGCACCCAGGAGTTCCAGAACCTACAGGTCCAATCGACCTGCAAAGCAGAGAATTCAGGCCCTGAGGGCATGCAGGGAAATGGGGAGCACTGCAGAGACGGCCTGTCTGCTTTTTAAAGTGTGTAAAAATAACATTTCTTCTAAACAACACCTGCCTGTTGACAAGTCTAGTAACTGCATTTGAATGTATCTTTGGTAAGATCTTATTTTTAAATGAAATCAATGAAACATTGTGTTAAATATTTACAACCGACACGCCTCCTGAACAAATTTAGATGGGTGGGGGGGCTGTTTTGTGCAGAAAGCTCAGGTAACAGGCTAACAGGCGTTCGTTCTGAAACCGGTTACCTCAGTGTTCCTTTGATGTCAGACCACACTTTGACATTAATTCAGGGGACCTTAGTGTAAGATACATTCTAATTTAAGGTATTTACTTATTTATTGCTTTCTAATGGGTGTTCTCGTCCAGACTCCGAAAGGAAGGCTGCAGACAGGACAGACTGGGTCCACCGTTCTCAACTGCTCTGCCTTGCGTGATGGGAGGTGACTATGTGACCCTCCCCTGGCGGCTCAGAAAGCCAAGCATTTCTTCCACACAAACAAGGCCAGCCCGGGTGCCTGCACGCTGCCAGCCGGCTCTTCATTACAGCCAGGCCTGACCCACGTTCCCAGTTGGAGGGGATTCCAGCGGCTCTCCACAGACAAATAAACAGCAAATACTTACAGGGGACAGCCTTGTAGAACTGATTCCTTAATCAACAGTTAAAGAAGCAAATTGGATTTGCCCTATCACAAAAAAAAATTAATTCCAGATTGTCGTTTTTGTCTTAAGTACAAGGTTGTCTTATAGGCTTGGTTGGGTAATTTCATTTTAAAAGTATCTCTAAAATTTGACATCCCTTGGGACTTGTGGTTTTCTCCATCATTATATAACTGTAAACTTCTGGATGTTAGAGATTGGATAATTTCTTTCAGCTGGACCTGGCCTCCAGCGCGCTTGGACGCGGAGGACGAGCACCGATGGCTGGCCAGGCGTACCAGTCGGGCTCAGGAGCAAGACGAGTGCCCAGCATCCGCACCCAAAGTTTCAGCGTGCAAGACTTTTCTTATTTATTTTCCTTAATACATTTTCTTCTCCCTCTGCCATTAGTTAAAAGAATTGTCAGACGCTCTTCTGACAGGCTGCGTCTACTCTAGCTAGTAAAAACAAAACAGAAACAAGCAGTCTCTTCAAGGCTTTTGGGCTTGATCCTGTCGAGCAGTTTTTCCGTCTGCGCTCTCTGGAACCATATGCTCACACGACATTATGGAGGGAAGCTGGCCTTCAGCACACGACAGTCGTGGGCTTGCAGACCCAGCCGAAACTGTAAAATGCTCAGTAAAACCAGCAGCACGCAAAATGCAGTGCGTGTCTCCACGGGTGAAATATTTCCCCAGACTTTCCCGCCCCGTGCGTGATTTCTGAGTTGATTAACATTTCACCTCTAGTGTTATGTTATTATAGCCTTTATGTTTTAATCCATTTTTTACACCATGGGAGAAGAAAAAATATCACTATTCTAGTAATCAAGTTATTCCTGTAAAATCCTAAATAAAATGAGAATTTTATTAAAGGTATTTATCTTATACAACAAGAATAAAATCAATTTGCACTGCCGGTCCGGCATCCAGTTACAATAACATTAAAATATATTGTTTACGTGCGGGTGGGGCCATTTCTCTTTTCAGATTGGTCAATGAGGAGAACACCACAGTGCACTTCTTTCAGAATATTGGCTTGGTGGCTGGACATGGAGGAGAGCATTTTTATTGTTAATCAATGCCAATCAATTCTGAGCCTTGATGTTAAATAGGGATCAATATCACTGGGCTGCAGATGAGATCTGATTTCAATTGGTGAGCAAACCTGCACAAGTTTTTAATCATAAGGTAAATCAAGACCTGGAGCATAAGTCAGATGAATTAATACGGGCCGTGCAGGACCTCTCTTGCCACTGATCCAGCACAAGGAAATTTCTGTCATATTTCATTATCACTCTTAGGGCGAGCTGAAGGCAGCGTTTGGGGAGCGTTTTCCTAGCGGAAGCTGGAGCGCCCCTCACACCGCACAGCGCGTCCTCCCCGCAACTGCAGCGTGCTGGTCCGCCGAGTATAGTTATACGTATGCCCCATGAATCTCATTTTATGCGATTAAGATCCATAAAAATTCAATAGCTTTTCTTCTGCAATTCACATTTTACCTGGTGAAATATCATAAGAATTTCATTATCTTTGCAGCTGTTGCCTAGGATCAAGCAAAGGTTATTACCCTCTTCGAAAACACTATAGAATATGTACGAAAATGTCAGGAGAACTGGGCATTTAAAGCTTGATTTTTTAAAAGAAAAACACTGTCTGAAGTTTAGAATAAACTGTACTTGACATTTATGTACCATGATGCATTTCTTGGTAAACTGATTTTGCAAGGAAATTCTTTGAATTCGACTCTGTGACTGGATTGTAAAAGGAAAAGGAGAATGGGGAGGGGAGGAGTGGGGAGGGAGGGGCGGGCTGGGGGGGGAGAGAAGGGGAGGCAGGTGGGAGGGAGGTGCTGGAGCCATCCAAAACCAAAGCTCTCCCCATGTCAGACCGTATAGGATTTCTTAACCTTTCAGATAACCATCACAGGAAAGATAACTCCGGAGAACCCCAACCGATTGCCATGCCCTAATCCTATGGATCACTCAGGCCCGTTTAAAGCATTTGAAGAAAAATGGCCAGTGCAAAGGACGTGATTGATCAGAAAGCTCCGTAAATCATGTGGATTCAGTACAGTCCTCCGGCCTCCACTGCTAGGGTTCCATCTATGATGATAAATTAGCATTAGATGGAACCTAATGAGTTTACTAAACATTTGGGATTTGTGCTAATAAACTGGCTGGCTGTGAACTAGCAGAAGCGAGGAGCAATCCCGGGGCTCCCTCTTATCTCTGTACATGACAGTTAAACCACGCTTCCAATCTGCGATCAATTCATCATCCGACATCATTGTACATTCTTCACAAAAAGATAATTACTGCTTCCCTGGATCAGAACACTCATATTTCCTTGCAATTGCTGGTCTTGATAGCAGGCACTGTCACCACTTCCTCCGAGCCCCACTATACAGCTCTATTTATGATCATTATTTTCGCCTAAACAAGCCTTTTTCCTCGACTTGATAACGAAACCTGCTATGATGAGAAGGGAACAGTTACGGCATTGTTTCCTCTGTGGAGTGCTTTTACATTTAGTGGAGGCCGCTGACAAATATTTTATTCAGGGCATTAGTAAAAGTTTCCACTCGTTAGAAGATATCGCTTCCATTTCCTTCAAAAAAAAAAAAAAATCCTGTTCCCAGCTCTGATTTGTTAAAAAACAGAAAGGGAACAAGAGTAAAGCAAGTAGTGTAACAGAGAATAAATCAAAACATGATTAAAAAGACCGTAGCAGGTTTCAAATCACGTGCCCCTGGCCTCAGTGCCTTCACGTCGCTAGACCCTCCATCCTCGCCCTGCGAGGGTCTGCCCTGCCGACTGGTCAACTCTGTTTGACCCCCAGCACACGCAATAAATTACCATAACACACAACTCTGAAACAATGTAAATTAGTTACTGCTCACAGTCTAATAAATGGGAACAAATGTGTTTGGGGCTGGAAGGGGGTTCTGGATGCTCTAATTGCTGGGCATAATTATAACGGGGTCTTAGGGAACATAAGCAGCAGTCACTGGTCATGAGAAACACCCCTGGCCCAGCAAAGACGATTCTGACCACAGCACTTGTAACAGCCCACTCATTTTTTTCTTAAAGTTAAACGTACTTACAGACCTTGCTTAATTCACAATCATGTTGGAAAGCCTTTTCAAAACAATAAGGCATAGCTATGTGTCACATTATTCTGAATCAAGGCAAGTTTATTTTTATTGCAAAGCTTTTTCTTGGATTGTCGTAGGCATACGATACTCTGTGAGAGCAGAAAGTCCAACACAAAACCTTCGGTGACCAGCAGAGTCAGGGAGCATCAGCTGTCCGTGAGGGCAGTAGGAGAGAGCAGGGTCTATTTTGAGCTGCACAAAGGCACACCTCTGGACAGGGAACCTGGCCGTTTATTAACTTGCATAGCTCATTTATTTGTTCAAAGTAATGATCTTTGGGAAAAGGGCTGTTATATTTAGAACCTGCTTGTCAAATTTAATAAATGATAGTTATTGCCATTTTTTCCCCTGAAAGCACTTTCCCAGATCCTTCTCACCTTCCCTGGGGTCCCCGCCGGCCAAGGACCGATGGGCAGCCCGCATCTCGGTAACTGATGGCTGCTGCCCGGTGGCTGGATCAGGCCGATGACCTCGGACGGCGGGGATGAGCATCACGTCTAATCCAATCCCCCACTTATTTCCTGACCCAATCTTCCTGATGTCAGAGGACGAATCGCTTCATTGAGAAAATGGAAATGGACGGGGGAGCTCCCTTTGGCAGCGATTCCAATAACCAAATATCAGGACGGAGAGACAGGAGAGAGGCTGCTGGGGCCACCCCACCCCGGCACACTGATCTGATTTACAAACCTCTCCTAATGTGAAGCAAATGCTCTGGGTGTGAATTCATACTTAGCCATAAAACCCTTTTGTTGCTCTGTCTCGTATTAAATACCACATATAACTCTCAGCAGGTTTTATGTCGTGTTTCACTGTCAGCAATGGCTAAAGCTGGCCTAACATTTTGTTTGGCAATTAGGAAAATTTGTAGTTTAAGTTATTAAACCAAAAAAGCCAACAACTATGCTGAATGCTGAATCCATTCCATTTTTATGCCACAGTGTAGCATACTTGCCTTCCAATAATTTAATCATTCTCCTTTTATGGCCTATGCTATTTAAATATCCCAAAGAAGTATTACTTGGTGGGGGGGGGGGAGGGGGACCTGATAATAAGCAAACTGGAGTCTTACCAGTTAAATAAATTCTTGGTAAAATGTATGCATTTCTTTGCAAAGAAGACAACTGCTTTAAAAAAAAAATGGGGTAGAAGATGTAAACTTCTAAAAGCCATGAGAAGCCCAAAGACAACATGCAAACATTCAAGCACTATGTCACTATGTGCGGTGACAAGCTCACGCGTAAGGGAGTTTATTACAAAAACACAAAGACATTAAATGAAAAGGAAAATATCACCCAGAAACCTTTAAAAAGGAAAAAAAAAAGAAATTCAAAAAGTATTATCCGTGGCTATGAAGCCACAAAAATACAGGGAAGATTTTAAATGTGTATTTGCAAGCAAAAGAAACTAACCTGAGAAGGTTACATTCTGTCGGATTCCAACTATATGACATTCTGGCAAAGGCAAAACTATGGAGTAGAAAGAGGAGTGTTTGCCAGGGACTGTGGGCGAGGAGGCACGAACAGGCAGAGCACAGAGGACGCTGGGGGCAGTGAGACTGCTGTGCATGATACCATTATGGGGAGAACATGACAACCTCTGGGAACACCTTTGGGATGAACACCACCCAGAGCAAAGCCTAATATAAACTGTGGCCTTGGACCACTTACAACGTATCAATGTTGCTTCATCAATGGTTACAACGCGCCCACTCACACAAGATGTTACCAAAAGGGAAAGCGGGAACTTTGTACTTCCTGCTCATGTCTCTGTAAACCTGGAACGGCTCTAAAATATACAGTCTAGGGGCCCCTGGCTAGCTCGGTCAGCAGAGCATGGGACTCCGGACAGGGTTGTGAGTTCAGGCCCCACACTGGGCCTAGAGCTTACTAAAACAAAACAAAACAACAACAAAACAAAAAACTATTAATTTTTCTAAAAAGCAGTCCCAGACTACCTTGGAATCAGTATCAAATGCAGAGGAAGGACATGCCAAGTTGGGGTGGTTTGTCGCTGGTAGAGGTGCGGATTCCGTGGCCCTGCTCCCTGACCACCCACTCCCCAACATCGGTTGATGTCTCCGGGTCTTTCTTCCTGAACATGGGACGTCACTTCCAGAGCTGGATGGCTCTGTGATTCCGAGCCATGACAACTTGGGAAGGACATCTGTGTGAATTGGTCGGAACAGGGTTTAGGTACATGCAGACCACACCCCCTGGCACCAAAGGTCTTAGAAAAACTTAGTAGATTCTCAGGGAGGGGTATCCCTGACCCCTCCCCAATGCCAAGTTGGTTTTGTTGGGTGTTATTTAAAATAAAAGGGGCACCCTTCCCTAACGGGCCTTCTGTGCAGGCCCCGGCCCCCACCCATAGTCGGGGAGACCTGACGGCCCCACCCCCACATGCATGCCTGTGCCACATACAGGTCACCCTCCAAAGGCCCCGCACCAGGGGTGGCCTCCAGACCCATTTTTCAGGGACTCCATCACATCCAGATTGGCCACTTCTGTGCGGGTTTTCCATTTCAGTGAGAACAGACATCAAGGTGTGAGGCTGTGCCTTTCCTGGGATGGTGGGCCTCGCGTCAAGGCTGGGCTTTCCCCCTTTGGAATCTCATCATCAGAAAGGCAAATGTTTTCAGGGCCTTCCACACTCCCCAAGTTTTGTCTTGTTTTAACTGGGCGCCCTGCCCCCAACTGCTTTCTGCTGAGAGAGAGGGAAAAGGAAAAATATAGGCGAGGAGGGAGGAGGGAAGAGGGAGGAGGGAAGGGGAGGGGGCGGGGGCAGGGGAGAGAGAAGAGGAGGGAGGAGGAGGGGGCCGGGAGAGGGGGGAGAGGAGGGAGGAGGGGGAGGCGGAGGCAGGGGCGCGGCTGGAGCTGCCTGTCTGGGCTAAGCACGGCCTCCTCCCCAGATGTGTGAGCAGCTCCCCTCCACACCCAGCAGAGACAAGCTGGAGCCGACTCCTTCCGTCAGTGGGGCCTGGGCTCTGTGTCCTACAACAACACAAACTCGAGCCCTTCCTTTCCGCACATGTTAAACTCATTTCCTAGGGAATTACTGGGGAAGCACGGCGCTGCCCCTCTGCAGCCTTCAGATGCCGCGGCGTCCCCGGCCGCCCCGCGTGCATTCGGAGTCTTTTCTAGCTGAGCAACTTCCAGCGAAGGAATTAGAGGGATATTTTTCATGTGTTTTTGTTTTGAAAGGGAAAGGGAATGAGGGGTTCAAACAGCAACCAAAGTAAGAGTTTCCCAGCTCCAGCCTCCACGGTGCTCTCCCCTGGACTGGTTGCAAATTTACAGCATTTATTACGTGGAGAGATAGGACAGACTGTTTTCTGAATAAATAGTTTGGGAAACACTTTCTCCTCAAGCAGCTGCGATTTAATGAACCCTAGTTACCCCAAAGACTGAGAAGCGTATGAAATACAACCCAGA
Source organism: Ursus americanus (assembly GCF_024610735.1). Classification (NCBI taxonomy): domain Eukaryota; kingdom Metazoa; phylum Chordata; class Mammalia; order Carnivora; family Ursidae; genus Ursus; species Ursus americanus. The sequence goes on along the minus strand of NC_142132.1, from coordinate 2,963,913 downwards.
AAACCCTTAACACGTAAAATGCCTCTGCTTATTTTTCTCAATTATAGCCATATTTTTGTTTTAAAGCATTAATAATACCAGCATAATGTCTCATTATGTGGACTTGCGACCACAAACATTTTTGGGAGATTTGCTACGAAGATAAACAAACAAGAGGAGCTTGTGTTCTGGCGGGCTCGCGGGAGTGCGTGGTTTTCATTTTCTCCGAGTGTCAGCTCCAGAAGCCGGGCCAAGCGCAGGCTAAGCTCCCTGAGTTTTCACTTCCTGTCCCCCTACTTGTCAATCACTTCCTGTCTGCCGCGACAATTTCCATCATTAGAGCGTGGGATTTTTATCTCCTCCAACGTGCCTCCCGATGCCACCGTTCATTTGAATTCTGATAAATTATTCACCACCGCTGAAAAGTAACCGAAATTACAGCACCGATGCGAGCCACCGCCAGGCAGCAAGGACCACGGTCCTCCTGGTTTGTCTCCTAAATGCTCTGACGAGGCCAGCTCCTGCTTTCTTCGGCGGCACGAGAAGGCCTCTGGCCAGCCCCAATTATCTTCTGGTGCACAGAGAGTAATTATTTGCTTCCTGTAAGCATGCGTAACAGAGCCCCGAGTTTGGACGGCTTTCCATAAGGTAATCCAATTCATCCAGGCCATCCTAACACAATTACAGGCACTGGCAATATCTTTGCTTTTCACCTGATAAGGCTGCCGCAGAGGCGCGGGATGGCTTGCGTCAACATAGCTCCTGGAGTATAGCTTCTGACAGCCCTGTGTTCAGCCCCTCCCCTCCGCCCCCTGCATTTTCATGCCCGGCCTGCTGCCCCAGGCTCCTGCACACAGCAGCGGCGAGGCTTCTCCCTTGTACACGCGGATGAGAATCAGAGTTGTTTGAGAGTGTTGCGGAAGTCATTACGGGTGTGTGGCTTGTTTTAAAACCCAGCCTTTGCCTGGCTTGGCCATGGAGTCCTTACCCGGGCCAGGCAGCCATAAATCTCTGCGGGCCTCCTCGGCCTAGACCAGAGACGCAGGCACTGGGCCTGGCGGTGGCCCTGAACCACGGTGGCAGCCGACTGCCCTCCCCGTGGCACGCAGGGGCGGTGAGCACACGGACTTAGCATGTATGATGGAGAGCCGCTAATCCCGGGGCTTCCAGGGAGGAAAACATACAAAGTGGGATCTGTTTCTGGTGTCTCCCTATTGAAGTGAAAGCATGTCATTGTGACTCAGTAATGTAGTGCTTCCTCTCCTGTTTATTTTCAGAAGTTTATGGAAAACAATGTTTAAAGGATGAAGGAGCACGGTGAACTTTTTGCCTCTCCCCACCGGCGTGCCAAAGCGTAAAACAGCCATTCACACCTGAGTGTGCCGAAGCCAGGTGGGGCTGATGCCAGGCAAAATCAGATTCTTTGTAGCCACATCCATTCATCCAAAGTGTGCCTTCATATTGCCAAATTTCTAGCCTGTATCTGCCCTTCTCTCAAGTCCCAACGCATTAAAACAGACCCTGACCCAAACTGTGTCTCAGACACACAGTCAGCACCAAGAGAAGGGCTCCAGGATCCGCAGGCCTATTCGCTGATAATTATATTCACATCTTTAAGAAAACCGAGAAGGAAAAATTAACACCAAACTGTACTGTTTTCATCGCGTTATGCAGATGAAATGACACGTTGTCGTTTAAGAAGTTAATAAACAGTCACCGTTTTGCAGGTTATCCAAATGCTACTGAATAGAAAACCCTGGATCCCTCAACGATGTGTAATTAAAATTATTTTTAAAATCCTCCTTGACAGGCCGGGGCTTAGCCAAAATGTAAATGACATTAAAGAAGACAATGAATTTAATTTTATTTAATGTCCCTTTTTGCAGATCCTCATTTACATAGCATTTTTAACAAAAGCGTTGACCTTATAAACGCTGGCATTTGTACAGCTCCCTCGGAGTTGGATTTAATCACGCTCGTGCAAAGCCATGAGGGAGGAGGCTTTAAGTTCTCTGCTTGGAGATGGAGTAGGAATAAAAACAGTGGGACTGGTCAAATGTTTATCCTCCCCGCTTCTGAAAACAACCTGACAAGAAGATGTAAGGGGCTGGGGAATAGCCCGGTGCTGTTTGTAAGGCTTGGTAATAATCATACATAATCGTTTGGAAATATAGCTAATAAAAAATATAATGAGTGTTCAGCAAAATCGGCATTAGGCCCAAATTACATGATATTAATACTTGAACAGGTGCAGAAAGGCGCTTTAAATGAGGTAAATGAATAAAATGTCCCAGAGCACAACTGTGTGCGCTGACAAAAAGTCAATGCCATGAATAATTCAGCGAGGGGGACTGCCAGCAAAGGTCGGCTCTCTTTGACCTTTGTGACAGGAAGTGAAAGGAAACACTGTTGACTAAAAAAAAAAAAAGAAAGAAAGAAAGAAAAAAAAAAGAAAGAAAGAAAGAAAATCTCCAATCGGTCTTCAGCTACCATTCTGCAATCACTTTAAAGGTGTAAACTTAAAACGTGTAAATGAATCAAAGTAAGGCTTGGGAGGGGGGCGAGTTAAAATTGTTGGTAGTTAGCACGTCTGACTAAGGACAATGTGAAATCGCAGACAATGAAAGGTTAAGTAAATAATATTTTTCTACAACCCCATGTCAATTATGTATAAAAATCTGAGGTCAGCTGAAAAGTATTTTCAGAGCCCACAGGGTTGAAATTTTGTAACAGCTGTTAAATATGACAAAACTCCCCCCCCCCAAACTAAAGCTATTCCAAACTCTGTATGAAAGAAAATGGGATAAACAGATGTCTGGCTTCCAGACAGGAAAGTAGGACAGACTCGGAATGATAAGTCTCCCAAACTCTATAGACCAATGCCAGATTTATGGGGGAGGGGGCACTGCCGCCACAGAGGTGCCAGCGAGTAGGACGCCGGAGACGGTGCCATCTGGAACCGCCCCGCCACGCACGCTCCCGGCGCTGCGCGAGCACACGGTGTGCGACCCGGCCCGCGTGGACGGTCACAGCACCCGGCTCCCGCCGCCTCGCAGGTTGCAACAGTTGGACCGCGCACCTCCGGTCCACGCAGGCCAAGAGCGGAGGGGAGGTAAGAGCGTGGACCTTCCCGGGCACTTCCAGAAGGCCTCAGGGAACGCGCCAGGATGGCACGGGAGGAGGGCGAGAGCCAAAGTGTGGTTTTGGTTTAGCGGCTACACCAACATCCTGTAATCATTTACAGCCCTTGGAATGCACGGGTGAAACAAGAGAGATTTATCTGTTCATAGTTGGGCTATGTGGACAATGGGTGTTCCTAATGAAGACCATCTGCTTTTGTGTTTTCCCAGAAAACATTATTCCATGAGGAAAATGATACTCCCATCCTTTTCAGGAATACCGTAAAAAATTATGCATCCATATGCATATGTGTCCACACAAACACAGATAGACATACATGTGGGTGCGTGTGCCTGGGTGTGTATACACACACACGGCGTTTTCCCTCCTTGCACCTGGCTCTCCACAGGTCACTGGGACGGACCATAGATGCTCCCTCCCGCAGTGCCTCTCTATGGACCATGCGCTACGTTTCCCCTTTCCTTCACCCCATACGTTGTTACATTATCGTACGTAAACTCCAGTGTAATTATATTTGTGGAGCTGTAAAAAATGGTTTGTCTGGCATTGTTTTATGAGGAAGAAAGCAGTTAACGTAAGTGAAACCTTCACAATAAATTAAAAGGGTTCGGTAATACTTTTCTCCTCTTTTTGACTCTGAAGGGTCTTCCGTGCTGTTCATGAGTATTTAATGCTTCTGAAAGATAACTAAATTGTGTAATTAATTGATTTAAGGCATCCGAGTCTAAAGAATGTGATTGCCCTGCCAGAGCGGGGAGCTTACGCCTCTGTTCTCATAACACAGAAAAGCAGGCTCGGCGCACCGGAAGAGGCTCGGTGTGGGTTAGAACAAATGTGGGCCCATTGATCTCAATTCAGGTTGGAATTATTGGTTTATATCCTCAGGACAAATATGCCTTATCTGCTCAGAACCTGCTAAATGTATCCAAAGGCCACAAGGAGCTGGCGAAGCACATTGTATATAATTCTTTTTTAAGCCAACTAACCAAGTGATGACATTGCTGATGGGGACCTGTAGACTGACTCACCAATCTGATGGGATATTTTATCCTGCAATACTCAAGAGGGAACACAGGCTACAAACTCAACATAAGCAACTAATTTGGGGAGGCAACACACACCCCACAGAAATGACTATCATTACAAAATTGAAACACATCTCAGTCACAAAAGACTGCCTCTCTCTAAAGATACTCCCCCCCGTAGGTGTTTTTCTCTCTCTGATTACACAACTTGCCCTAGTGAACACGAGATTCTTCATTTTTCCTCTCGAAATATGCCTAAAACTGGAGATTGAGCCAATACAGCAACCATTTCACAAGGATTTACACCAAGCAGCAAAATGCAAATAGTATTTATTCATTATAAGTGACAGCTCTCTTAAGAATGCTAAAAATGTGCACTCTATTTGTCACTGCATAAGAAACTGTCCTTACCTTAAAATCCCTAACATGGCAGGTGATTAAAATTCCTATAAAATTGTCATATCTTTGAATTTAGAAGCAGAGCAGATTTTTCATCAATAATTAAGACCTCCAAAGCATTTATGCCATGCGTAAACGGAGTTGCAATCCTCCTTATTCAAATAAACTTGGTAAACCCATTAACCAAATGTTTTTACATTTTTCCCCTCCTCTCATGCTTCTAGAATATCAAACGATCACACACTTCTCTTACTTAGATTGGAAAGGTATCAGTAATCTTAGCAAACACTTTAATTAACCAAATATAAGAGAGCATTTGGACATGAATTAAAGAGTACATTTCTGCATATCAAGGGAGGATATTTCCCATTGTGTGATTACAACTGAGTATTAAAAGTTATTCAGTATCAATTGTCAATAAATGATTGAATGTCACACAAACCCAAGATGATTTTGAAGGGAAAACACAGCCTCCAAAACGTCAGCTGAATCAGCCTGGCTACTCCATTATTGTGCCACGCTGAAAACCTCACAATTTAAAAACAAGTCATCTTTTTAGGATGTACCAATATCGCAAATTGACGACAACTCAAAGGATGAAACACTTTGCAGTCCTGGATCCCTAGCACACAGGCACTGCCTTTTCAAGCATCTCCCACTCAGACAAGATTCCAAGAGCTGCTCAAACACTTTCAGCCAATCAAAAACAAAATAAAATAAATTCAGTTACAAGACGACAGTCCAAGGCTGTATGATCTCCAGAGCCACAACACTAGAGACGAATATAGCCACACTGATTTGTGTAGTTGGAGTTCTATAAAGTGTTGAACTTGTCCCCAAGTGCCTGAGTGACGGCCACAACTGGTCAGCCCTATTTGATTACTAATAAGAGAGCTGTCCCTTCTGTCAGATACCGAACATTCTCCACTAAGCAAACAGCTATTCCGGCTAGTTAAACATTAGCATTGCTCTCCACTGGTGGCGCATATTTCTTTAGGCTTAACTCATAGAGTTTTCCGGGTTTAATTTTTCAGACACTGGACAGCAAAGTTCACGATCAAAAGATAACTTTGTAATGAAAGCTGCTGAAATTCAAGCCCTCTTCAAAACGGTCTAAACCCCTGCTTCACAAAACTGGAGTCATATGTACACGCCTAACATTCACTCGATTTGGGTACCAATTGCAAAATCTGCAGTCAATCACACACTGGGCCTTTTGCTGTTCCCCATTGTTGGGAAGAAAGAAACCCTCCTCTCCTCCAGGTCACCGAAAGCCAGCGATTTGGGTGATTTGGGTGAGTGTTCGAAGAGGAGGGTGGAAGGAAGTGTTTTTGTTGTTTCAACTAAAGCAATGCCAAATGCACATTAGCACTATTAGGACTGATGATTAGTATCTTAAAAGGATGCAACATTGCCCAAGGAATATGATAAATAGCAAGATGAAGAGCAGCAAACGTAAAGAATGCATACAGCTAATCTAGTTATGGAAATTAATGTTGGAAAATGTAACCAGCATGTGTAATTAGTTTCAATTATAACAACTTTGGTTTGTTAGTTACATATTTGCTACTTGACATAAAACGACAGCCACAATTGGAAAAAAATTAGGAGACATTTTGCAACTAATTGAGAGCAGATTAAATTCATTCTAACACTGGGCAACAATTACAACAGTCACACCACCCAAGCCTCAACTTCAGCTATCATCCGAGATAAAAATAATGCAAAAATGAAATACTTGTTAACAAATTAGCAAAAAGCATTTTATGACATATCTCTGGGTTTAAAGCCAGAAACTCTCTAGGCATAAAGTGCTCCTCACAGTGAGAGCAGTGGCAGATGAAACCGCTTCCCTTGACAACTCGCAAGCAATTACTGAATCCCCACAGAGCGAGCCACCAGGTTTCCAAGTCAACCCACCTGTGCACGATAACACACGCGGACAACAAATGGTGCAACGCACACGAGGAGCTCCACACCAGACTCAGAAATATGGAGCAACTCGAAACCAAGCAAGCAAAGGGTTTGGTTGTTGCTGCGGTTTTGTTTTGAGAAATAAAGAAGTCATCCTTACCTGTCAATGATTACAGGGTCTGAGGGCGTTTCGTTTCTGTTGCCACAACTTTTCTTGTCACAGCACCGGCTGTGGAGGAATTGTAAACAGTGGTTTTAATATGCATTTTACACCCGACTTGTAATTTTGCTTTTTTTTTTTTGTTGTTGGGGTTTTTTTTTTTTTTTTGAGTCTGACAAAGTGGTTGGAGTCAAGAAAACAAGTTTTCCTGCCCCAGCACTTTGGCAAATTTAAACCCACTGAGTTCATGGGTTCTGCGGCTAAACTTAGGGTGCAAGTTCCTACCGGAAGGAGCAAAGTAGAACATATCTGTTACCCTAGGAGGGTAACCCAGCTACTATATAAATTCTGATGCTAAAATATGGAAAACATGTTGTCGGTGTTTGTCTTTGCAATGAACTGAGGAGAAGGGGAGGCAGGAGGCTTGGGAATAACTTTTCACAGCTCCGGCTTTTGTTTACCTCTAATTGTCAAGCTGTTATTTCTGGAAAAGATGCAAGATGCCACCTTCAACCAATATTTCTTTGGGGCATTTATTAATTATAACCACAAAAGCATGCATCAATCTATCAGAAACTTCTATTGTTCCTTCTTTAAGCCTACCTTAACTCCATTATTGAAACTTTAATTAAAGCAGAAATGAAACAAAAATGTTATGCCTCTTGCATTTTAAAAAAGCATACTTGTATAATGGTTACATGTCTAAATTAGCTAAATTAACACCATATGGTAGGCAAAGTATATAAAGCCTTTTAAAGCTGACAGCTAAAGTGATTAAAGAAAGTCTACAGTCTTCCACTTAGAGCTTAAATCACATCTGTGCGCTTTCTATGTTAATTGCAGTACATGCAGAAGTGGATGATAAAGAAATTCCACTTTATTGGTTGTAATTTATATTTATTACCTGATATGAGAAAAAGTCAGCTTTTGTATATTAGTGCTGTAACAATATGTCTGCTCAGAAACGGCATTTAGGCAACAGGCATCGTAGCCAGGCAGAGTATGCCCCTCAGAGTCCGCGGCCTGCTACTGTAGCCTGGAAGCCTGCAAGGCAGGTCCTCACTCCTTGCAACTCTATTTCACATGCCGCACATACAAAGTCAATGATGCATTTTTATTTGCCATGTAGGGGTGAAACTCTTGTGGTAGTTAGAAAAAAACAGGTGGGAAATTGCTCTTCTGACAGAGATCTCAAGTAACGCGCACACAATCTAACAACAATATGAACGATGCCTCGCTGCTCTGGGGAAGAGGTTAACTGACAGAATCACAATCCAATTCTCACATACACGAGCTCTGTAATAAGCACAAAAGAGTTTCCTTTTTATCAATAACAGACAATTGTATATCTCAGGATGCGAGTGCTTGAGAAGGAAGTAGTAAAACGATTACGAGTGCTCTCTGACTCCTCTGGCATGGGGGACAGAGGCATCACCCAGGACCTGTTTTCATTTTTTGACTACACTGCCGCGACACGGCCAACATATTAATCCGCTCTGCTGAGCAGCCGGTCGAGTTGGGCGTCCTCACCGGGGGAAATGAGAACCGGCTCCTCGGTGACCGGGCGCGCAGACTCGGGCCGATTACATTTCAATCGATGCCCTACCCGAAGTTGGGCGGGGTGGTGGCGCCTGGACGCAGCGTCCTTTGTAGACGCAGCTGGCGCCGGGGCCACCAGTGCCCCCGCTGCCCGCGCCCGCCGCTCACCTGCACATTATCTCGTGGGTCAGCAGCACGCGACACATCTCCGGGTTCTTGTCCTGGCCCTCGTACACGATGGCCTGCGCAGGGGAGGGGACAAGCAGAGGCGGGGGTTACGCGGCGCCCGTGGCTTTGGTGCCCAGGCGCCCGGGGCACTGCGGGTCTGGAGGGCGGCAGGTGCACGGCGGGCAAGGGGATACGTCAGGGCCCAGGCAGGCCACCCTCCCGGCAGGGTCACCCCGGAGCGGGGCTAGGCCAAGGCAGCCTCCCATCCCGGGCGCCCACCGGGCCTGCGCAGGGCCTTGGGGTGGGGAGGGTGCCAGCCGAGGTCGGTCTGGCGCAGGGTGGGGGGATAGGGAGGCCCGGGCCGGGGGCGCAGGAGGGGAAGGGGCTCGGGACTCCCCGACCCCCTAGGCTGCCCGCGCCTGGCCGTGTCCTTGAGCCATTGTCTCCCCGGAGTTCCAATCTGCGTGTTGGAAGCAGCCGACCAGAAGGCGCTGCGACTGTAGAAACGGGGAGGAGCCGCCGCGCAGCCGTGTGCTGGTGCTGAGGCCCGCGCGCCCGGGCCGCTGCCGGCCTTGCAGAGCCAGGTGCCTGCGGTGGGCCGCCCGCCCTGGCGCCGCGCGAGCCCGCCGGCCGCCCTGCGAGGCCCTCGGCGGCCGGGCTCCGAAAGCGGCCCGCGGTGCTGCCGCCGCACGTGGCCACGCCAGGCGCCCGCAGGAGTGCTCAGGGCCCCGGGGCGCCCGGGCCCGCGCGGCCACGTGCTCCCCGCCGGATGATATTTGGAAAGAAAGTGCTAATGGCCAATCTGGTGTTTATTTTGAAACTGCTAACAATGATTTTTCTCGGGTAAAAAGGCAGTGTCTGCGCACACGCTCGGGTGGGTTTTGAGCAGAGGCTCCGCCAGATGGTGCGAAGCCCTAGGTGCGCTCACGACCACGCTCAGCCCGGCTCTGCCGCCCGGAACCGAGCCGGGGGCCGCCCGCACCGCCGCCTGCGCCAGTCCTACCGCTGGCCTCGCAGAAAAATAAGAAAAGGGGGGGAAAGGTCACTGGGGGAGGGGCAGGGGGCGGGGGCCAGGAGCCGCAAGTTCCCGGCAGAAAATTCCACGGAAGGGGGAGGGGAGTCCCCCGCTCCAGTTCCCTCCCCCCACCGAAAATTATCTGGAAATTACTTCCAATCTCCTCGGGCACTTCTAACACTTTCCTCCACTTCCAGGCGGACAAAGCCCTTTCTCGAGAAAGCCTGAGGCTGCCCTCTGGGAAGAGGGAAGGGTCCCAGCGAGCCCCTCTCCCCCAGACTCCCTCCCGATCTGCTCGGAACCACAGAAGTGATGGGTGTCACCGCAGGCCAACGGGCCGCCTGGGGCTGCAGGGCGCTTGGCCGAGGCGGGCACCAGCACTTCTGAGAGCTCGGCTTGTTCTCCGATGGATCCCCGTATTTATGTTTGATTTATTTTTTATTTTGTAGCACAAACAGAAATCCATAAACTGTCGGTTCAGCGCCATTGACTCTTTGATCAGTTACTGGGCTATTTCTTTCCTCCCCCCCCCAACATCCCCGTCAGTGAGAGGAGATTAAATGCCTTTATTTTCAGCCCTGTTTATGTTGCAAAGGTACATGGCTAAAGGAACAATACGAGTATACTGAAAAGGAAGCCTCTTGCTCTAAACAACAGAGAAACTTAGCGCTGCCTCCATCAACCTCTTAATTAGACCACTGCGGTTTCCGACAAACATTTAGCCCTTACATACAAAGGAAATAAAAGCACCCTGTCAACGTGCAGCTCTAGTTCCAGAGGCTTCTCGGGATCCGAGTGGAATAATTACCGAAGGGCACACTGCCTCCGTCTTTGTCAGAAACACGGTAGTTTACCTGAAAGATCTGTTTTACTCTAAGAGAAAACCACACTGTTTCACGCTGCAGACGTTAAAATCCAACCCGCTTGTTGCCTAGCTAAGGACTAACTTTCTAAAGGGGAAATAAAATCCCAAAACTAATTGCTGTGCAGAGAGTGGGAAGCAAGCGTACTGGGCTGCAGGAAGCACCAAGCAGTTCTTTTTTACTTGGCTCACAATTCTTAAAGTTAGCATCAAAAATGAAGGTGCTACTTTCATTTCTAAGCCTGAAGCCCACCGTGGAAGTCTATGCTAAATCAATCTGTGCTGAGTGGGTTTACTGTACACATGGAACTTTCCCCTCCCCCAACACTATTTTAACAAAAAGGAGGGGGATCTTTACAAGGACTACACAACAGCACAAAACCAGCCAGACTGCACGACGTCAAAAAGCAATGAAGCGCTTTTTCTGCCCTTAATCCCATTACTGATAGCCAATAGTTATCATCGGAAAAGTTGACCAAGACAGGTTAAATAATTTAATAAGGAACTGCTTGTAATTATGTTATTTACAAGGTATGACAGAGGGTGGGAGAGGGAGCAGAAGCTGCTCCCAGAGCGATGGACGGGTGTGGGTGACCTCTGGAGCTAGGAGTTTGAATTATGGAGAGGAGAGGCTGAGAGGTGAAGACGCGCTAGCGGAGAACAAGGTGACTTTTCACCCCAACACATTTCACTTTTAAATCCAAATCAACGTCTCGCGTTACTAGACCATCACACTGGAAAGGAGAAAAAAATGAACTAATCAAGTCCAACTCAACGGGCTTTGGAAAGGAGCTAGTTGCCTTTGTTATAGAAAACAAAATCAATGAAATGATTCCAAGCAGAGAGAGAACATTTAAAAAATATACAAGAGGGGAAGTATCCTGAAATTTTTCTGACAAATGTTAATTACCATAACTAATTAAGACAGAGTTTTATCCCAATCACATGACATCTAAGGAAAGCATAGATGTCCTGTTCTAACGACAACATAAACTGTTTTACCAATCGCATCATTTATTCCAATAAATATGGAATTCTCATTAGTATGTCAAGGAAACTCGATGGAAAACAACTCCAGCAGATCCATTTGTCAGTACCCTCATCTCAACCCCAGGACAAGCCAGCTGAGCAGTGAGAACTTGTGCGGAGGCTTAAACTTTCTCACCTGTTTGGTCATTGAATCTATGAGGCGGACATACAGATCCTGCTCCGTTCTGACTCCTGCAAAAAACAGGGACAAATTCTCATCAGGATTTTAGCGAGGGCACCTGGGGCACAGGAAGTCGGTAACTCAGTACTGCTGCGGGCCGTGATGCAGCAAAACTTAGGCATGCCCTTTAAAAGGCAAGAAAGAGAACCCCAATCACTTCTTCTCTCTTGGTTTCTTTTCTTAATTAAGAACCTCGAGACTCTTAGGGTTTGCACTGAAAGGTGCAACAAATTTGCCAGACTGAGAGCAGGCCTGGTTGCCACACCGGTGGGCCCATGTGGTCATTTATTTTTAGAAAACAGAAAGCACCAAATGAGGGAGAGTTTGAACTCTTTCTAACGTCTCTCGAGGATTTTTTTTTTTTTTTAACTCCTACACAGGAAGTAAGTTAGGCTCCGTTTACGGAGCTACCCCCATCTCAATAATTAACATTAATTTGCAAAATTGAAAAAAGTCACTTAAAAGCGACGCTCTGCTGAAGCCCGGATCGATCCCCCTTTTTACTTCTGCTTCAAGCCCCACCGGTTAATCATGTGAAGTGCCATCGACTTATTGATCGTTTATGTTTTGTTTTCCTTCTATGCCATGAGAAGATTTCGTGTTTACATCCATGTCATTTTAATCTCAAAATCTTTATGTCCTTTAGCCGTCTCGGGAACGGAGAGCGCGCCCGGGCAGGGGCGGGCAGGCGGCAGCGGCCACTTACCGTTGCTGTAGAGCAACTGGAGTTTATAGTGGATGCCGTTGTTGGTTTTCTCGTTGTTGGGCTCCTGAAAGTAACGATAAATAATCGCATTTAGTGTGATCGGTGTCGGCGCGGCCACCGCGCTCGGTCCCCCTCCGCGACCGAGGCCCCGTGGCCTCACACATGGCAGGATTCCTAGCTCGGAGCAGCGCGGTGATGTCACTTTCCTGCTGGAAGCCCAGCGTCCTCCTCGCCCCGAATAAGTCCGGGGGCGCGGAGAAGTTGCGCAGCCCTCGGCGGGCCCGGGCGGCCGCACGTGGCGGCGGCGGGGGCGCCTCGCGGAGCGGTCCCGGCCGCTGGGGGGGGGGGCACTCGGGGCCACCGCGCTTGGGCACCGCCTGCCTCCCACTTCTAGAAAGATGGAGGGTGTGATTGTATGTTTGCACTTACTTTCTCTTTCTCCACAAAGTCCACAAAAGCGGTCCTTTCGATCTCCACCGGCTGCCCCTGCCTGTCGTAGAGCGCCAGCACGAAGTGGAAGAAATTGGACTTCCGGAGGTTGGAAGGCGGCTGCTTCTCGAAGTGCGCCCGCGCCAGCCCCACGCCGCTGCGGGAGGAAAGAGACAGCGGCCCGGTGAGGAGCGCGGCGCCGGCCGGCTGCAGGGACCCGGCCGGGCCGGGGCCGGGGCGCGCGGGGGCGGCCGGTACGTACCTCTGGGCGGCAGTGTTGGCGTCCACCACCCCCGCCGTGTGCATCCACGAGCGCACCGGGTTCATGCCGCTGCCCAGCGGCTCCTCCTTCATGGTCGTCCCCCCGCGCGGAATATTCTCCTGAATCCCAAACATGAAAACTGCTGGCGGCGGCCGCAGCTCCCGGCCGAAAGCGCTTCCGCGAGCAGCGGCGCTCGGGGCTCGGCGGCAGGCGGCTGCCCTGGCCGCGCTCGCCCTGCTCGGCGCCTGCGGTCCGGCCCGCCGCCGGCTTCAGCCCGTCCCGGGCAGGCGCGACATACACCAGCGGCCGGGCGCTCCGGACGGCCGGGGGCGCGGAAGCGGCTGCACCGGCGGCCCCAGCGGTGGCGGCGGTGGCGGCGCTTCGGAGGAGCAGGACGCGGTGGCCGCGGAGGCGGTTGTTGTTGTTGTTGTTTGCAGGCGCGCTCAACGTGGTGTCATCCTAGCCAGGCGGCGTCCGCGGCTGCAGGACACTGCGGGATCGCCCGCTTCTGGCGCGGCCCGCCTGCTCCAAAGACAAATAAACGGGGCAGTGAGTGCTGCGGCGCAGTCCCGGGCGCAGGCGGGGCGCGGCGGGGCCTGGAGCGGCGCGCGCAGCGGACGGAGGCGCACAAAACTCAGCCCTCTCTCCCCGAGGAATGGACCCTTTCCCGGGAGCCAAAACTCGAAGCCCCCGGGAGCGGCGCTGTCAGAGGGTGACGTCGGGGGGCGGCGCCTGCGCCATATATGGGAGCGGCCGCCCCTCGCCGCGCCCCTCGCCGCCGCCGCCGCCGCCGCGCTCGCTGACTGACTGCCTGACGGCGCCGCGAGCCGGCCCGAGCCCCGCGAGCCCCGCGAGCCCCGCCGCCACCGAGCGCCACCGAGCGCCGCCGCCGCCCCCAGCCACGCTCCGCGGCTCCTCGCGCCCACCCGCAGCCCAGGAAGTTACTACTCGCCCAAATAAATCTCGAAATGAAACAAACAGCCACGGCACAATTCCTGTTTGGCCCCCTGAATACCTCCTTCCCAAATCAGCCACACAGTCAACACACTGTAGGGAGGAGGGGGTGAAATGCCGAGGCGCCCCCAAGTTGCCCAAATGCATGCACTAAACGCAAAGGGCCTCAGCTCGCCCTGGGGCGGCCCAAAGGGAAAAGTGGGAAGAAGGAGGCAGGCCGCAGGGAGGGGGCTGAAGGGGCAAGCAACCGAGTGGGGATGGGGAGGGGGGCCGGTGGGGAGGGCAGGGCTCCCCCGCCAAGGCGGGGCGCGCAGCCCAGCCTGGTTTCTAAACAGACCTAAGGCTGCTGGGGGGCCGGTCTGCCCCCGTCTGGGCCTCGCCGGGCGCCGGTGTTTTCTGCCCTGGCGGAGGCCGCTGAGTGCCGGGCTGAGGACCCACGTCGGAGGCGGGCTCTGCCAGATGCTCTCTCTTTCCCGGTGGCCACGGGAGACTCCGTCCCCCGGCCTGTGCTTAAACGCGGCGAGTGACAAAGAAGGCTCCGGGCTCTCCGGACGGACAGGAAGCGTGCCCAGCCTCTCCGGCGACCCGGAGCCGGGTGTCCGGCTGCGCGCCCTGCGCGGTAGTGAGACCTCCCCGGCGCCAGCCTCTCTAAAAGCCGAGCGGACGCCGCGGGCGCCGGGGTCCTGCCCTCAGTGCCGCCGGGCCCGGGTGAGCGCGCTGCGCGCAGCTTCCCGACCTGGTTTCGAGGAATCGGGAGGGCAGCAGGGTACGGGCAACGCGTGGGCCCGGCGGCCGAGCTCCTGCGGCGGGGACTCGGCACCCAGGCGCACTGCCCGCCCAAAGGACGTCTGCACGACACGGAGCAGAGACCCAGGGGACGACCAGGAGCTGTCCCGGCACTTCCCTGACGAGAGAAATCAGGCCCTTTCGATTAAAACAAAACCAAAACAGGTTTCAGGGTGCAAGTGTGTCGCAGGGCACCCTTTTCCCACCTGGTATGGGGTGGCACTCCCTTTTTCCATGAATTGGCAGTGTGTGTACGTTAATATTTTAATTAACCGGGAAAAATCGAAGTCCGATTTACGTTATCTGGGGACCCCCACGCCTCGTGGAAGGGGTGAGAAAAAAAGATGTGTTGGAAAGCAATCTATTTTGCTGGTGTTGGGGGTTAATGACTATTGCCAAAGATAAGTGAATTATCAAAGCTGTTGCGCCAGTCCCATCTCAAAATCCATTACGGTGCCGGCCGTCTAATTAAATACGTAAGTATAATAAAATCATATTTTATGACTATTTGAGGGTAATGAGATTAGTCTTTAGAAGCGATCGCCACATATTAAAGATGCCACTGTCTATAGAATGTTAATAACCTTAAATCAAAGTGTATGGAAACTATTCACGATAAATTAAAAGAAAATTTCTGTATTCCTAATAAGCCCAGAGCTTTCCACCCACCTCAGACTGAGTGGGGAAAGGAACACTTTCTTCGTGGAGGGACAACGCAAAATAAAGTTGGCCATAGGTGTAGGGTGGGGTTGAGAAATTGCTTTGTCTCTGCGTGTTTAGCTGCTTCGGGGGCTCACGCAGGGCGAGCGGCCAGGCAAGCGTTATTGTCAGAATATGCAAAGTGCCTTTTCGGGAAAGATGAAGTTGGAAATAGGAAACAATGCTTCCTTTGTAGCACACTTCCTAAAATGCCCAGCCCGCCTTGGAGGTGCCCCCTTCCTTGTGCTAACGAAAGTATCATGCTTAAAATCATTTACAGTATCTTTAATTCAGATTACACACGCCAAGGCGATTTAAATCTGATTACCAAATTAGAAGGTTTAAAAACAAATCCTTCTAAATCTGATACTGTTGACTAAAGAGGGGAAAGAAGTTCTATAAGCCCATCACATAAGGTAACGATCCTGCCCCAGAAAGAAAAGGGGTTTTAAACCTTTTTGACAACAAATGCAGCTGCCCCACTATTTTGGACGATATTAAGCGAAAATGAATGCAAATCTGTGTTCAGCAGCCATCTGGCCCGAAATGGGGGAATCAGCTGCTCTCACAACAGGCTCGGAGGCTGAATCCATTTCAGCTCATTTTCTAGATCATCTGGTCCCGCACCCAAAGCGTGGAAAATACGGTCTTTATCATTCACCAACTTTATCTTTTTTGTCACTCCACTGCTGGCTCCGAGCTGCGGGCACAGGGACTGCCCGACCCAGCCCGGTCTCCACCCAGGCCTGCTGGGGAGCAGTCTGGGAGGGCAGCCCCTCACTCCCCCCCACCTTACCCTACCCCAGATTTTCGCTTTAAAGAAGGGGGAGCAGTAGCGGAGAGGAGCACCCAGGCTGGGGAGGAGGTAGGGGACTGCAGGTCAATTCCTGGATGCCCTGAGAGAGGCTTGGAGCGCATCACCACGCTGGCCCCCTCCCTTTGCAGTCCTGCTCCCGCCTCTCTCCCTTTCTGGGGAACTAGGGGCGCTCAGCAACCAGGAAGGGGAAGCAGGGGTGTGGGGAGTGGAGGAGTTGGGGGGGGCGCGGAGAGACAGGCTGACACTTTAGAAGTTGCGCAGGCCGGGCCACCGGTCCAGCCTCCGCTCACAGAGCGCTCCCTGGGGCCAGACAGACGCCCAGGGGCCGGTCCGGGCGGGGCCTGACCTTCGTTGGGAACCCCGCGGGCCGCGACAGCCAAGGCGACCGCTCAGGGCCCCGCGCTCAACGCGATTTGCACGGGTGGCCCTTGCGCCGCCGCCGCCTCTCCGCCGCCGCCGCCTCCTCCTCCTCGGAGGGTGGGAAGTATTCCTTTTGTGCGGATTTACGGGGAGAGGCTTCAATGAGCCCCCTCGCATTTGCATTTAAATAGCGGCATCAAGCGCTTCGCGTGCCACACACCAGTGGGCTCCCAGATGTCACGCCGGAGTCAGTCAGATGGCCAGTGCCCAGCTGTCCTCCCCACGTCGTGCCGGAGCAGGCAGTGACCTTAAAGAGACAGCGCCCACCGCCCCTGGAGCCCTGTTCGGGGAGCGGCGTGCAGAGAGCAGGGCAGAGGCGGCGCTTGGCCGCTGACCCGCGGCACCCCCCGGAGGCCCAGCCGGGCGGTACGACCGACCGGGCAGCGTCCGCACCCAGGCCCAGCCCGGCTTCCCTGCTGGCCGTGCAGTGCCCAGTGCCCCGGCCGCCGCGCGCGCCAAGCCCCTCCGCCGGCGTCCGCTACCCACCCGGGGAGGGCGAGGGGCCGTTCCCCGAGCGCCAGGCGTGAGCGTCCCCCGTGTACCTCCCCAGTCCCGGGGCCTCCACTGCTGCGTGGTGCAAGGCCTGGAGAGCGGGAGGCGGGCTGGTGCCAGTTCAGAGTCATCCAGAAACTTGGACCAAGTTGGGGTCCCAGGGAGTGAGGCCTGCAGCGGAGCCCGCACCGGCCCCACGTTCAGGGTACTTTGTGAATACCCCATCTCACTGGTGGCCCACTCCGGGGAGCCAGCCGCCCTCCCTACCAGCCTTCCAAAGAGTAATAAACTGCATTTCCGGCGTTGAGAAGCCCGGGCAGGGTTTTCCTGGAAGCCGAGCTCCCTGAGGGCTCAGGGGGCGCGCGGGCGCGTCCAGGCGCGGCCCCCTCGAAAGGCTCGCGGCCTCGGGCCCAGGCTGCGCGCTATGCCACTCAGCCCCTGAGAAAGGGTGAGAAGCCAATGCGCCAAAGGCCCGCAGTTCGCGTTCCCGCAGCCAGTGCCGAGTAGCAGGCACGGCCCGCCCCCACGTCCTCCGCGCCCGGGGGTCACGCTCAGCCTGCACCGGCTACCCGGCTTCCACCCCTACTCCGGCACCAGCACTGTGCACAGGCAGGGGCCGGGGAAAGAACCCGAAACTGGAGAGCCAGACAGACCTTGGGCCCCGGCGGGAAGGAGGCCACAGGGGCCGGGAGGGCCAGAAAATAGGGAAATCCTGGGAAGACACACCTAGAAAGTCCCGCGAACTGCGGGATAGGGTGGAACAGCCAAGCACTCGCAAACCCTGCCCACCGCGAGTCACGCGGTCCCTGAGTGCGTCCAGGGCTTGGACTTGTGCCGCGGGGTCACGCTCACCGATGGGCCGCGGGAGGACGGGGAGGCAAGGGCTCCAGTCTCTCGGACCACCCCAACCTATTAAACTGCGCCAAATGGGGCCGGGCCAGGTTCGGGTGGGTTTTCCCGGGCCAGAGACAGCGCCTTCGCCATGCCGGGCAGAGACGGAAGCCGCGGGGCCCTCAGGAGTCATGTGCAGCACTGAATCCAAGCCAGGCCCCGCATCCCTCCTGCCCTCGGAGGCAAGTAACTGGGCACCTCGCCCAGGACACACGGGGCGCCCCAAAGGGCTCCTCTCGCCTCTGTTAGAAGGGAGGAGGCCTGGCTGGATTCACAGGTAAAAAGTGAACACTGAAGGGTCTCAGATCCCAGTTCTCTGCATCGCCCCCTCCCCCGCCAATCCGTCATCCCTTAAGGTTAAGGTTGGTGAAGCCCGACCCGTGAGTACCGAAAAAGGCTCAATTCTCCAAGCTGGAATATGCAGTCGCCTCCTGTCTAAGCGGCCAAGTTTGACAAACAGCGCCTCCTGGGGTGGGGAGAGCAGTGTCGCGGCGCAGCCGAGAGCCAAGCCGCCGAGCCTTCCACCTACCCCAGGGCAGGTGGCTGCGGAGGCTCCCTGCCCGGCCTTACCAGCTGCGCCGCGGCTCCTGCGCGTTCCGCGCACCTAGGCCACGCTGACCCCGTGACCCCAGGAGCGCGCAGAAACTTCCGCCCAACGCCTGGTCCTGACTGCCGCCCACGTGTGTCTGCAAAATCCAGGCCGAGCCGGGCACCCGCACCAAGGCCAGGGCAATGAGCGCCGCGCCCACGCCCTTGCTGGCGAGAAACCTGCGCTCCAAGCGCCGGGCCCCGCGGGGGACAGCGGACGCGACCCGGCATTCTCTCGACCCTCTCCCTGGAAAACCCAGGGCTCTCCAAACTGGGCGAAAAACGCCAGAGCGCACCTCGGTTCCTGCTGCGTGCGAAATTAGAAAGGAAACAGTTAATTACTGTCTCCTTGTCCTGACTTTTCTCTGGTTCCTTCGGTCACTTTGGCTGACCCCACCATTCTGAATCTCCCCTGGGGGCTCTTCAGCCACAGCGAGAATCCCCAATCAAACGCTCTCGCATTCTGCGAGCTGGTCTTCTCCCAACGCACCTTGCAACCTTAAAGGTTGCCTCTCTGCAAAAAGCTTGGGAGGAGCGCCTGAGCTGGGAAGGACAGCTGGTGCGTGGCGGGGTCCCTCGGACCCGAAAAGGCGTAGAGGTTTAACAACGAGCTGGAGTTTCCGGAGCTGCGTTCAGCGGCTCCCGAAGACAGTCGGGCAGGAGGGCTGGATGCGCCGGAGCCAGAGCCCGCGATGCGGATTCCGCGCCCACCCGCCCCCGCCAGTTTACAAAGCAAACTTTCCCCTGAGTAGTTTCTAGATCGAACGGCGCACACGGTGCGCCAGTCAACACCTAAACAGACCCAAACTGCAGAAACACGGATCGATCAGATAATTTCAAATATTATAATTGGCTTTAATTAAACACACTGCGTTCTAATTAACTCTGAAATTTTAGCATGCTTTGGGACACTGGTGTCTGATTTGATATTGTCAGTCCAGATGTCCTAATAAAATTCAATCCTCCACTCAAGACTTCAATATTCACTAAGAACAAAATGCAAATTAAATGTAAAACCTAAAGTATCGCCAAAGGTATAATCAAGAAAGGTGTCTCAAAACTTCTCACTTTTTATTACGCAGTAGTTAAAAAATGCAGATTACATCCTAACAAGACCTCTCCAGCACACCATAAATCTTAACTCTTTCCTGGGAGGGGGTGGAATGCCTTGCCACTGGCTTAAAGGTAAAGGAGGGGGATAATCAGACCCCATGAAAGAAATGAATACCCTCATCTGAAAGCTAAGGGTGCGCAAAAGTTTGCCAGTGAAATTCTGGCTTGAAATGGATTTGCCAAAACCTGCAAAGGAGTTGGGGTGGTGGAGAGCCAAGGGGTGGGGGTGGACGGATTGGCACGGGATTGACGTCCTCCTTTGCAGGGACACTCGCCCACTCCTCGGCCGCACCTTAACAGGGTGTGTAAGCATCCGCTCCTGTGCGCAAAAAT
Organism: Ursus americanus; assembly: GCF_024610735.1. NCBI lineage: Eukaryota > Metazoa > Chordata > Mammalia > Carnivora > Ursidae > Ursus > Ursus americanus. The sequence continues at coordinate 2,944,011 of NC_142132.1, read as the reverse complement.
GGGTTGGGGGGTGACAGCTGCCTGGCCTGGTCAGTTCGCCCAGATAATTATCTCAGCTGTAGGGACCGCGACGACGAGGCTGGGAGGGACGGGAGAGCACACTATCCTTGGACAGAAATGTGTCAACCCCTCCTCCCTTCCCGCCTGCACAAATCCTTTCACCCACGTTCGCGCGACTTCTAAGGGATCCAAGCTGGCGGACAGTATCGGGCGGCGCCCGGCAGCGGGACGGCCCCTCCCGGTAAGCCGGGAGCAGGCCATGCGGGGGGTGCGCCTTTGGTGACACATTTGGCCGCGACGTGATTCTTTAATGATCCGAGGGTCTGCTAAATTTACAGCCCTGAATGAGCCCTGTTAAAAGGAAGCTATTCCCACATTAAACATGTGTATGTTTTCCATACTAATGGAGTCACTTAAAGCTGTTGCTAATTTAACTTTTTAAAAAGGCCACACTGTGGAAATTTGCATTTTCTTTAGGATATTGAAATGAAGAGAAAACTGCTGGGCGGCGAGGCTGCCCAGGGCATAGCTAGGGGCCATGCAGAAATAAAAACAGATAAAGAAAAGAAGAAAGAAAGAAACCCGCTTCTCTTCTAGACTATTAATAAGCAATTTGTCCCGCTGAAATTTACATTGCAAAGCGGAGCGCTCCGGCAGCCGAGGCGGCAGGGCTGGCGCGGGCTCGGGCGGTGCACCCCGCGCGGGGCGGCGGCAGCCTCCGGGCCGCCCTGGCCGCCCCCGGGGGTGATCTATGGGCAGCTTTGAACTCGGTGTCCTTGCCGCCACACAACGGACCCTGGCCCGCACCCACGCGTGTCTGCACGCCCATGCCCCGCCGGGGCAGCGCGCTCGGAGAGCGAGGACTGGGACTGCGCGGTCGCCACCAGGCCCGCAGCAGCCAGGCTGGGGTCTCCCGAAGAGAACCCCTCCGCTCGCATGAACGTCCCGGACTCACGGACCCCCATCCGCCCCCAAAAGGCTGCCCAAGCCTTAAATTTAAAATGCCAACAATAAGCTTAATTTCTTTTCCTGCCGAGCAGTGCTGCCCTCGCCCAAGTCAACTGCAAGCGCTGAGCCCCGCGCTCCGCGCCTGCCCCGCGCCCCCGCCAGCTCCCCCGCCCGCGCGCGCCCAGCGCAGCGCAGCTCCCAAGCCTAGCGTGGGGCCAGGGCGCCATCTACGGGCGCTGCGCGGCTCCGGGCGCCGCCGCCGCCGCCTCCCGCTCGCCTTCCAGAGCCGGCTCCTCCTCCCGCCGCCACCCACGCTCGCCCCGCGCGGCCTCCGCCAGGCCTGCCACTTACCGCAATTACGCGACGCTCCCCGTGCCGTTTTGCTTATGAAACATGGATTGCTAGTTATGCGAACTTTTAAGCACTATATTAAAACTTTCGAAATGAAGGCGCTCTCCTGCTTCAGCTTTTTAGGCACGATTAAAAGATATGAAATGTAAAGATAATGCAATTTGATTTGTTAGTCTAACTCTGCGATTTGAGACTTGATGTCCCCAAAGACCAGGCGAGTTTTCCCCTTTATTTATTTTTATTAAAACATCAATCTACGCTGGAGCTGGGTGAACTCGGTTTCACCTGGAGAACATAAAATTCTCCATACCAGAGAAATAAGCACCTTTCATAAATCAGCGGTATTCCTGACACATCGATCAATTTTTGGTTGTTAATCCGAAAGGAGGAGTTTTAATTGCTTCCTGCGTTCTCTTCCAGGCACCTCGGCGTTTCGACCTTTCCCTCCCTCCCTCCAAGGGTCTCACTTTTGTATGCAGGGGAGGGGCGGAGATTGAAAAATCCCTGGTCCTTCCACTAAACCCGCGGACCCCCCAGTCTCCGCCTGCGCCCATGCGCGCCTCCCCGGCCCCGAGGGCCCTCTGTCGGCGCTCACCTCCCTGCTGTCGGGCCAGGAGGAGCGCAGGCAGAGCCCCCAGGAGCCCGCGGGGCTGCCCAGGTAGTGCTCGCCGGCCGCCAAAACGCTGCCAGGACGCGGCGCAAAAGTTCACTGCGAGGCCAGGCCCGGAGCGCCGCCAAAGGTCCCGGGCTCCCGCAGCCCCAACTCCGCCGCGCGCGCCTCCGCGGCAACCCCCGACCGCGCCCCCTCAGGCGAGCAGAGCGCACCCCGCGGGGGGTGGCGCAGTCCGCGCGGCCTTGCCCCCCTGCTCCCAGCGCCCGGCCCGCGGCGCGCCAAGTTCAACTTTGGTGGCCGGTGGTCTCTGGGGGCCGCAGGCTGGGGCGGGGAGCCCCCGACGGGACCGCAAGCAGTCCCCGCGCGCTTACCTGGGCGGCTCATTCGACGGGCGTCGCGGGGCGCCCTGGCCGCGAGGTGGCGGCGGCGCCAGCGGCTGGCCGGGAGGGTGTGCGGCCCGGCGCCTTCCCACGTTCCCACTTCCCACCCTCCCGGGAGAGCCCACGGGCCCGGCCGCGAGCGCGTCAGTGCGCACGCGCCGCGCTGCCTTCCACCGCGGGAGGCGGCGGCGGCGCGGCGGGCGGGGGCCGGGCTGTGGCGCAAGAAGGTACCCGCAGGCGGCCCCGCGGCTGCCCGCCGCCGTGCCCCGGGCGGCAGCTGCGCCCCGCTCTCGCCACCGTGGGGAGGGACCTCCAGGGCGCCCCCCTGAGCCGGGCGCGGGGCCCCCACGGGGAGGCCTTTCCCTAGGACCGGAGCCCCGGTCCTTCCACCATGGCCCAATGGCTTTGGAGACCCCTGGCCAAGAGTGCGCGCCAAACCCGGGGGGTGCCCCCCCTCCCCCGCGTAGACACCTGTCCAGAAGCGCGTGTCCTAGGCTCAGGGTGGCCCGAAGCCGTCGGTGTAGACTCGGGCACTCTCCCAGAGGATTCCCCTGGGCCTTTTTGGTAATGCTGGGTGAGGGGACAGCTTCTGTGGAGTCTGGCTGCTAATAATCTAGCGGGAAGCGCTCAACTGCCAGGCAGTTACAATAAGATGGGGCAAGGCAAGAGCTCTGGGCGGAGAGAAGGGCTGGGATTCTCGCGGTAAAGCCGCTGTGCAAAAGAACAGACACCTGGTCCTTCGAGCTGAGCGGCAGCTGACGTGCTTCTGCTGCCCCCAGGAGAGAATGAGGCCAAGCGCCTTGACCACCCCACTCCTGCCTTTGGTGTCACCCAGGAAATGACCAGATGTGGGACCTTCGCCATTAACATCTGGAGGGGCTGCTGAAGGCAAAAGCAGGGCCAGCAGCATGGCCGCGTCCCTGACCTGCTGGCCCGTCCTTGGGTTGGAAGAAGTGGACTTTTAACCAAGGTGGCTGGCTCCAGGCCCTGTGTCCCTACCCAGTGACTGCTTATTTTTCTAGGATGTCCCTTTGCTGAGAACCTAGTACTATCTCCTAATTCTTATCTACCTGCTTCCCCAAGACCTAAGTGCAATGTAGATACTTGGATAAAGACGACTTTCATGTAGCCAAGGTTTATCTTTAAAAACAGTGTGCCAGAATTGGACTCTCACCATCAACCATGTATTGCTTTTTTCTCACCTGTTTCTTGCTCCTAGATTTGTTTTGTTCTCTTTATTTCAACCTTTTGTAGTGAAAGTTGAATGTGCTGAATCATGAAATCTTACTGGAAGGAAAAAGTTATTTTTGGCCATTTATTTAGTAAAAAGCACTCTAGAGAATGCAACCCAGAAATGTACTTTATTACGATAGCTTAATGTAAGAAAAGAACTAAATAAGGAATATTTCCCCTTTGTCATCTTCACTTGGGAATCATTTTTAATGTGAGCCAGCATGAAACCATTTAAGCAATATGCAATATTTTAAGATATAAAATTACCCATGTTTTTAATAGCAGCTCATATGTAATGAATGTTATGTGCTGGACACCCAAGATAGGCACAAGCTTGGGAAAGTTAAAGGACATGTCCTGGCCACACTGCCAGCAAGGTGGGAACCCAACCCCAGTGCTGGACTCCAGAACTCCAGCCATTACGTGGTTCAGCCACGTGTGGCTTCAGAGGCAAAGGATGGGGAGGTTCAATATCTTAAAGTCACTTTGCACGCATGGAGCGCTGAAATGGCCTTTGCTAAGTGTGCCCAGATAGGATGTGGAATGACAAGAAAGAGGCCAAGGGGATGGGTTGGATCCCTCTACGTCGGTTTGCTGACCCTTCCTTCTCCAGCCGTCCTCCTCTGCAATCTCACCTGCCCCCCACGGTGCCATCCGGGGGTCCTCCCTCCTCCAAATGCCCCTAGAGAACGCAGGCCTGGCCTTACTCTTGGTAGAGCCAAGAGGATTTTTTTTTTTTTATGAGAATGAGAAATGAATGAAGAACATTTAGTTATGTAGGTAATTGTTCCTGATAAGAGGCCTCGGAGAGGAATGGCACAGGTCCCATAAGTTCATAAAGGAAATGCTATAACCAGATGGGACCGTTTGAGAAAACCCGTCACTTTTACAGGAAAGAGCTTGGCCGTGGACAGGAGACCTGTGGCCTCGGCTTCATATATAAACAACAGCACAGCGTTTCCTTAAGTAGGAAGAAGCGCTGACTTTCTCGGGGCCTCGCTTACAGGAGACAGTGACTGCTGCCCCCGTCGCTGCCCTCCTCTGTCCCACAAGTACCGAGGTAGGGCCGGGTCAGGCCGTGCTCAGCGGTGAGCGAGGCTCTGCTCTCGTGGTGCGTGAGGTACAGCCCGCGGAGTTCGAGGACTCAGCTCTGAGATGTTTGCAGGCACAGAAAAATCCATGTCCGTCTCATCATCTGTCATCGTCCACATGCGTGTGCTCTGTCACCGGCCTCTGTACCCAGAAACAAATTCACAAACATCCATATTCAAACCTGTTTCAATATTTACTTCTATCTCTTTGTCCGTAAGAAGCAATGGGCCTTGTGGCCCCTATTAGCAGCCAGCGTTTTCAGTGTGAGACAAGATGGGCGCACGCCGAATGAGCGCCAGCCCAAGGGTGCAGAGGGAAGGGGGCCCCACTGCAGAAATTCGGCAGAGGCGAAACTTGGTCACCTAATCCGGAAGTCAGAGCTTACTCCCGGGCATTTTCAGAGGACAAAAGTTTTTAGCAATTGTTTACTTTATTTGCTGACCTGTCGGTCTGGTATGAAACACATCCGTACGCGGATTCCCCCTGTGGGAAACTCCTGACCTTGGGACCCACCCATTCTCTTCGTCTGGCTGACGAGTTCTTAGCACGGAGCTGGACACGGCGTGTGGGATCAGCAAGTAATTGTTGAATTAATACAGATGCGATTCAGCCTTAGAGACTTGGTATTGTGGAAAGTTTCAAACACACACCCAAGCTGAGAGACCCCAGGAAGACAAAAGTGGCCCTTTTGCTCAAAACTTTGTGGTCCCTGCGCATCTTACCTGCCTGTAAGGGAAAAAAAATATTTTAATTAAAAGGGCAGCTGATTTGTCAAAAATGCTGTGACCTGCTTTGTGACTTTTTGCCCTTGTGTCACAGTGGAGTTACCTGAGTGAGAGTAACAAAGGAAATCACCCACTGTCCACAGAAGGCGGCCAGGAAAAGGCCATCTGTGGGAGTCAGGTTGGAAGTGAGACCCGTCGGCCTGGGCACTGGTGAGCAGCTGCCCACGTGAGAGCGAGCCAGGCCGGGGGTGATGGGAACAGCTTCCCGGGGCCTTTTCTGTTGGCCCAGGGATGGTGGTTTCAGGAGGAGGCCCACTCCTCCAGTTTGTGGAGACAGCAGACTGCTTTCCCGAGACTAGATTCAAGCAACTCGATTCAAGACTGTTTTCAAGGTGTGAAGGGAGGCACTCAGGGTGACCCTGCGAGACACCCGGGGCCTCCGTGGTCTCAGGTGGCTAATGTGGGAGAGCCCCACCCCCACCAGGGTCACCTCGGCTGCCAGGTAGGCAGTTGGCTCTGCAGCCTTAGTGTCGCGGAACCGTCAGACGGGCTTCAGCCTGGTGCCTGACGGTTCTCCTGCCCAAGGTGAGGGAGCGGGGCTTTCAGATTCCTGCAGCCAGCCGTCCTGGCTAAAGGGCTGCCTGCAGAGACATGACTTCTCTGCCCTTCCAGCCTGCACGGCCTGTAGCAAAGCTTCGTATTTTTACAATTTGGAGTCCACTGCAAAATCTACTTGGTAAAGAAGGTCAGATGCTCAACACCTGGGAAAGGAACAGGATTTCTAATATCCAGTGATCGTGCAGATTGGAGAGGTAGAGGCAAGCAGTGTTGTAGCCTTCTTTGCCCATGCCCATTAAGACGAGAGAACAAGTCATGCACCCATGACTCACAGAAAGTGACATCAGCGTTCTGGCAAGGACCCAGGCAAGCCCACCCAGACGCCTGACCTACAGAACTGTGCGATAGGAAATGGGTGTTGTTTTAAGCCACTAAACTCATGGCAATTTGTGACAGCAACAAGAGACAAGGAGGGCACCCCCCTTGCCGCCTGGAGGCCAATGCTCCTGGCTTACACTGTGTATCAGTTGGTTTGGCCATGGTGGTGCTGCCAGCCTTCCCCAGTGCAGTCACGTTAACAGCAGCCATGCTTCCTCCCCCGGGCACCTGCAGGTTGGCGGAGGCAGCTGTGCTGACCTGGGCCCGCTGGTTGTGCACAGCTACGTGTGGCTTCAGACCGCAAGGTCTGTTCAGGTCAGCTCTGCATGTTTCTCATCTTCTGGGACCAGCCAGCCCTGGGCATGTGCTTCTCATGGTGATGGCAGGAGCTCAGGGGGACAAGCACATTCAAGACTCTTCTTGTGTCCCATGGACCCATACAAGGCATGTGGCCCCGCTAACATCCCATGACAATGGTTGTAGCTATGGGAGGGGAAGAATTGGGACAGGAACTGGCAAAAGAACTCTGAGAAGTGTGTGTGGACCCCCTTTGGTGCTACAGCCCTGAGAAGGACAGGCACATTCTCCTGGGTCCTGGGCTCCTTGGTCCTTCATCCCACACCCTCCAGAAGCCATACAAAGCCAGGTCTGGCCTTCAGAGGGGCCTACCTCCCAAACGTGGCTTGATCTCCAGAGACGGAGGCCCCTGGTTCTGTCCCGCCTGGTCTTCAACCTCCTCTTGCTGCCCATGACTTCACCCCAGACTTTACTCCTGCACCTTCCCTGGAGAGGCCGCATTCCTGCTGCTAGGCATGCCCCACGAAAGAGAGAAGGACCAGTGAGTGGGCTCGGGGCCAAGGCAGGATGCCCTGCAAGGATGGGTGCCAGAGTAAGCCTGCAGAGCAAAGAATTTGGCCTCCAAAGAAAGGTCTGGACTTTGTCTTGGTGACAGGACAAAATGATAGGAGTGTCTTTGTTACTCATGAACCCCCACCACATCTGATAGTTTGTGCTAATGGGATGACAAAGGAAGGTGCTGGCTGTGCCAGAAAAAGCTGCCATGTGATTAGAGGGTGAGGGCTACAGGCCACAGGGTGTCAGCCCAACCTCTTGGGGGAGGGGAGCTGGAGCTTCAGTTCAACCACGTGGGCCAATCAGCGGTGCAGACTTATGTAATGAAGCCTCAATAACAGCTCTGGACCCTGAACGCGATGGGCTTCCCCGGTTGGCAGTACTCAGTGCTTGTTGTCACACATTGGGACCAGAGGGGGAACACTATCCAGCACTCCATGGAGAAAGGAAAACCAAAGCTCTGTGTTTGGATGCCTTCCAGATTCCGCTGTATGCTTCTCCCCCTTTGGCTGGTTCCACTTTGATGCTTTGCCTGTAATAACTACGGGTGTGATTGAGGTCACCATCAAATGCGCGGTATCACTGGCCATAGGGCCCCCCCACCTCGATCATGATCCAGGCGGGAGCCTAGACTATCTCAGCAGAACTGCAGATGGGCTGGCTTGTTTTCTGGAGGGGCTCCCTGGCTCCAGGTTGGCCACAGGCTGCAGCAGACCTGGTCTGGAGGTCTGGAGGCCAGATGGACACTGCCAGTACCTGGAAAAAAGGATACCAGCTGCCGAGCCTTAAAGAGGGGAGGAGATGCACATTGGCCCTATCAGGATGCTATGGATGATGAAGAGGTTGCAAAGGTCAAGAGGAAAGAGCCCCCAGCACTCACCCCCATCTGTCCCTCTTGCTGGTTGGAGAACAGCTCGCCACGGGCCCTGTGTGTCTTGTGCTTACTGCCTCCAACCCCCCAGCACCTAGCACAGTGCTGGCCACCTCCAATTCATATACCTTCAATTTAGCAACTCCTGCTTACCTTAAAAATCCCAGAGAGAGTTCAGATTGGCCTGGGTTGGCTCACATAACCCGTCACGAGCCAAGTACCGTGATGCCAAGAGGATGGGGTCCTTTGCTAGGTCAGCATGCATCCCAAAACTGCCTGGTGAGGAGTGGACCCAAAGAAAAGGATGCAGGGTGATGAGATGAGTCTACCACAGCCACCCGGGGGTCATGCCCCTTGATGAGCCTTGAGATATCCTTCAATACAATTCTGTTATTCAGTTCTGACTACAGCAGCTGCTGTGGCGGCATTTTTGTTTGTATTTCTAGGAGAGACTCTCCTCTGCATCCTGGTGTGGCCCTGTCTCTCCATGGAGTGTGAGTGGAGGTGATATGTGTGTTTTCTGGGTTGAGCTTTTAAGATGATGTATGCCTTCTCCAGTCTCTTTGACCTTCCCCTCGCTGGAATCCAAAGTCTCCATGGCTCAGGGGATAGCAGAGCCTAGCTGGAAGGAGCCTGGGCCCCTAGGTCACCACAGGGAAGAAGTTTCCCCACCAAGCAAACCTTCGTTGGACTGTTAGGTGAGTGAGCGGGAAACTCTTTTCAGCGGCTGAAATTTTGGAGCTAAGTCATTTACAGCGACTGACTCGCGCGATGTTCATGGTCAGCTTTAAATGGCTCAGAGAAAAGGTGCTGCCCCGGGCCAGAAAACCATGCCCTGCAAACCGTGATGCCTGTCTGCACGCCACGGTGATCCTGTAAGTGATAGTACAGTGGCCCCGATCCATGGGGCGTAAGGACAGACTCAGAGGGATGGATGACTCAGTGTCTACTAGGGGTGGCAGCACAAAGAACAGCAGCTTATTTTTAGAAGTGGAAATTTTTATTGTTTACTTAAAATTACGAATAGTACCTGCTTATAATAAATAATTTGGAAATTACAGGAAAGGAGGGAGATAAAAAAATGAGTCACTGGTTAACTTTTTGGAGTATTTCCATCCAGTCTTTTCAAAAAGACATTTGGAGATACATGCTTTTCCATGACCAGGTGCATTTTGTGCACCTAAAGTTTTTTCTTAAAAAATAGTAACAATAAGAGATTTCTGCTTCTGGGAAGATGGAGTAGAATTAATTTCTTTCTTTTCCTCCTGCTAGGTACAACTAAAAACCCTGGACCTTATATGTAAAATATACATGAGAAGACTGAAAAGTGTCAAGGAGAAGAAAGACCAGCTAGGGGTCTTGAGACCAGGGAACTACATAATGGTGATTGTCCTGGGTTTTCTTTTTGCCTCATACATCCCAGACTTGGAGCTGATGATGTTGTCAGTCCAGAAGTGTCAGTGGTACAGATCTTGAAAAAAAAAAAAAAAGAAAAATCCCTGCTCTCTCTAACCAAAGGGCTGGGAAAGGAACACCCTAGTAAGACAGAGAACTTTTAGGGGCGCCTGGCTGGCTCAGTCGTTAAGCGTCTGCCTTCAGCTCAGGTCATGATCCCAGGGTCCTAAGATCAAGCCCCGCATCGGGCTCCCTGCTCCGCTGGAAGACTGCTTCTTCCTCTCCCACTCCCCCTGCTGTGTTCCCTCTCTCACTGTCTCTCTCTGTCAAATAAATAAAATCTTAAAAAAAAAAGAGAGAGAGAAAGAGAACTTTTAGACTATAATTGCTCTATTCCAACCAAATACAGAAAACCTGTGGCCCAACCCCACTCATGCCAGTAAAGACCAAGTGGGGAGCCTAGACTCCTATCATCAGGAGTCTGTAAGGAGGTGCCCCAACAGAGTGGTGTCAGAGAAGGCCTAGTGGGGATTTGGAGCTTTCATTAATACCTAACAGTAATGAGGCTATGCCTGCTCCCATGGTGTCAGTAGAGGCCATGTGGGGAGCAGGAATGAGGCACTCCCACCCAGCCAGGGAGGTGGTAGTGGGCAGGCAGAACTCCCACCCCTATCCAGCAGTAATGAGAAGTTCCCCCCACTGGCTCTGAATGGAGGCTGAGTGGGAAACAAGGAGTTCTGCCCCGTACCTGGTAGCAATGAGGTGATACTTCCCCTTTCCCCTGCCAGAGCAATGCCAGAGAAAGCCAACTGGAACAGAAAGTTTGAATAAGATTCTTAGAACATAATAACAAAATGTCCAAGTTTCAACTGAAAGTTACTTGTTATACTAAGAACCAGGAATTTTTCAAACTGAATGAAGAAAGACCACCATTAGATGCCAACACTGAGATATGGACATGTTAGAATTATCTAACAGATATTTTAAAGCAGCCATCATAAGAATGCTTTAACAAGCAATTATAAATACACTTGAAACAAATGAAAAAGATGGAAAGTATCAGGAAATAAAATAGAAGGATTCAGCAAAGAAATAGAAGCTATAAAGAAGAACCAAATGGAAATTTTAAAAATGAAAATATAACAGATATAAAACATTCAGTGGAAGGGCTCTACTGCAGCATGGAGGAGTCAGAGGAAGTAATCCTTGACCTTGAAGATAGAAATAAAAACTACTCAATCTAAAACAGAGAAAAAATTTTTTAAATGCACAGAGCTTCAGGGACATGTGGAATTATAACAAAAGATCTAACATCAATGTTATTTGGGTCCCAGGAGGAAGAGAATGAGGACACAGCTGAAAAGTACTCAGAAAAATAATGGCTGAAAACTCCCCAAATTTGGCAAAAGACACAACCTAGATTCAACAAACTTAGTGAATCACAAACAGGATAAACCCAAAGAAAGCCACAGCAAGGCTCAACACAGTCAAACCTCTGAAAATTAAAGACTACATATATTCATAGTACTTAAGTAGATAAAAAGCGTTTGTACAGCAAAGGAAACAGTCAACAAAACTAAAAGGCAACCTACAGAATGGGAGAAGATATTTGCAAATGACATATCAGATAAAGGGCTAGTATCCAAGATCTATAAAGAACTTATCAAATTCCACACCCAAAAAAACCAAATAACCCAGTCAAGAAATGCAAAGAAAATATGAACAGATATTTCTCCAGAGAAGATATACAAATGGCCAACAGACACATGAAAAAATGCTTCACATCACTTGGCATCAGGGAAATACACATCAAAACCACAAGAAGATACCACCTTATACCAGTCGGAATGGCTAAAATTAACAAGTCAGAAAACAACAGGTGTTGGTGAGGATGTAGAGAGAGGGGAACCCTCCTACACTGTTGGTGGGACTGCAAGCTGGTGCAGCCACTTGGAAAATGGTATGGAGTTTCCTCAAGAAGTTGAAAATAGAGCTACCCTACAACCCAGCAATTGCATTACTGGGTATTTACCCCAAAGATACAAATGGAGGGATCTGAAGGGGCACCTGCATCCCAATGTTCATAGCAGCAATGTCCACAATAATCAAACTGTGTAAAGAGCTGAGATGTCCATCGACAGATGAATGGATAAAGAAGATGTGGTTCATATACACAATGGAATATTACTCAGCCATCAGAAAGGATGAATATTTACCATTTCACAGATGTAGATAGAACTGAAGAGTATTATGCTGAATGAAATAAGTCAATCAGATAAAGACAATTATGGTATGGTTTCACTCATATGTGGAATATAGGAAACGGCACAGAGGATCGGAGAGGAAGGGAGGGAAAACTGAGTGGGAAGTCATCAAAGAGGAAGAAAAACCACGAGAGACTCTTAACTATAGGAAACAAACAGGGTCGCTGGAGGGGAGGTGGGCGGGGGGAATGGGGTAATTAGGTGATGGACATTAAGGAGGGCACATGATGTGATGAGCACTGGGTGTTATACGCAACTGATAAACTGTTAAACACTACACTTGAGGCCAATGATGTACTATATGTTGGTTAATCGAATCAGAATTTAAAAAATAGAGTGCCTGGGTGGCTCAGTCATTAAGCGTCTGCCTTCAGCTCAGATCATGAGGTCCTGGGATCGAGCCCTGAGTCGGGGTCCCTGCTCAGTGGGAAGCCTGCTTCTCCCTCTCCCACTCTCCCTGCTTGTGTTCCCTCTCTCAGTCAAATAAATAAAATCTTTTTTAAAAATTAAATTAAAAAGTAATTTTTAAAAATGTGTTCCAGTAACCTACAGGAAGAGAGAAGATATAAAAAAAGAGAAATAAAAAGCCGAGGGATTAAATTGAAAACAAAATGTAAATTGACAGACTCAAGCCCTAACATATAATAAACTACATTAAATGTAAATGCTCTAAATACACCAATAAAAAGATTGACATTATCAGAGTGGATTAAAAAAATATGACTCAGGGGCGCCTGGGTAGCGCAGTCGTTAAGCGTCTGCCTTCGGCTCAGGGCGTGATCCCGGCGTTGCGGGATCGAGTCCCACATTGGGCTCCTCCGCTGGGAGCCTGCTTCTTCCTCTCCCACTCCCCTGCTGTGTTCCCTCTCTCGCTGGCTGTCTCTCTGTCACATAAATAAATAAAATCTTTAAAAAAAATAAAAATAAAAATAAAAAAATATGACTCAGTAATACACTATCTGAATGAAACTCATATCAAAGGAGTAATGATACAGGCAGGTTGAAAGTAAAAGGATAGAAAAAGTTATATCATGTAAACATGAATCTTAAAAAAGCAGAATTTTTTCACTGAAGTCAGATAAAGTAGACCTCAGAGCAAAGAAAATTACCAGAGACAGAGAGGGACATTATATAATGACAAAAGAAGACATAGCCATGCCAAATGTGTTTGCACCAAAACCAACCAAAAATAGGTGAAGCCAAGAGTGATAGAACTGAGAAGAAAAATAGAAAAAAACCCTACAATTATATTTGGAGATTTTCTCAACAGTTGTTGGAACTCTTACAAAACCAGCAAAAACCCAGAACTCAATCACACCATTAACCAACAATTCAGTCCAATTAGGATCTAACTGACATTTATAAAACATTTCATGAAAAAATGACATTATGCACATTCTTTCCAAATATCCAAGAAACATATGCCAAGATAGGACATATAATCTAGGACATAAAAACAGATCTCCACAAATGGAAAAGAATCTAAATCATACAGAGTGTGTTGTCTGACCACAGTGGAATCAATCGAGTGTCCAGTAACAGAAGAATCTTCAAACACTTGGAAATTAAAGAAGGCACTTCTAAATAATCCCATGAGCCAAGGAAGTCTTGAGTGAAATAAAAAAGAAGAAATGAACTGAATGAAGACAAAAAGACAACATATCAAAATTTGGGGACACGGCTAATGCAGTGCTGAGAGGAAAAGGCATAGCATTAAATGCATAGAGAATAATGCTTTTTCACAGGCAAACAAGTCTCACCCGTTATACAAAAATTAATTCAAAATGGATCATGGCCTTCATGTGAAATGTAGAACTACAAAACTTTAAGAAAAAACAAAGGAAAAAATCTTGGGGTTCTGTGGCTCGTCAAAGAAGTCTTAGACTTGACACAAAAACACAATCCATAATAGCAAACATGGATAAACTGGGCTTAGTCAAAGTATGTTGGGAAAGGCAGTCTCCTACTTGTAGTCTTTTGATCCCTGCTCTCAGCTGCGTAAGCAGGGGCACTGGGCCTGGAACATTTCCTTATCAAGAGGTTAAGAGCCCACTCTACCTGTGCTGGACGTGTCACCTTGTGTAGATAGTTTTCCTTGTTTCAGACTCAGTGTGTCCTCCTCTGTTCTGCTTAGGTGTGTGCATCAAACAGCACCTGGCCAACCCTACTGTTACACCTGTCACCTGCAGGGAGGGGTGCACACAGGCCAAGGGCCCTATACCACCTGCCATGAGGAGCCTGCTGGCTATGGGGGGGAGGCGCTGATGCCCACCACTGACGCAGAGTTTGCTAAGTCTCATCTCGGTGTGAGGAAAGCTTTGTTTCATCCTGTGCTCGAGCATGTTGTCTTTTCCTCGGCACCTCTGATACCAGGATGCGGTGGGCAGAAGTGCTCAGACTTCTATTCCTGGTAGTAGGCAACAGATGTCACTGGCTTGACGAAAAGACAAAAAACACTTTGTTTAAACTACCTGTTGAAAACATCCAGGCTGTTTCCCGTTTGGGGCTAGTATATGAATAAAGTTGCTACAAACGTCCATGTACAGGTTTTTGTGTGAACATAAGTTTTTGCTTTGCAAAAGATCCTGGTGAGAAGATGCAAAGATAAGCTACAGACTAGGAGAAAATATTTGTAAATTGAAAATCTGACAGAGGACTAGTATTAGACTACATAAGGAACTCTCAAAATTCAACAGTAAGAACACAAATAATCTAATTAGGAGATGAACTGATGACATGAAGAACCATCTCAGTAGAGTGTATACAGATGGCAATTCACCCCAGAAAAAGATAAGAAACATACTCATTAAAGAAATGCAGATTGAAGTCACAGTGAGATCCCATTACACTCCTATCAAAATGACTAAAACAAAAAAATAGTGCCCCCACCAAATGCTGATGCAGATGTGGGAAAATAGATCCTTCATGCACTGCTGGCAGGAATACAAAATGGCGCAGCCAAGTAAACACGCAACCACTATACAATGTGGCGATTGCACCCCTGGGCATTATCCTGGAGAAACAGAAACTTACATACACACCAAAAATCTGTACGCAATGTTTGTAGCCGCTTCATTCATAATAGCCCAGATGTCCCTCAACAGGCAGGTGCTTGGACCAGCTGTAGCCCATCCACTCGTGGGTGCTGCTTAGCAATGGAAAGGAAGGAACTGTCCGTCCACGCAACAACCTGGATGGACCTCCAGAGCCTTCTGCTAAGTGAAAACCATCCCCAAGTTTACACACCAGATGATTCCATTTTCATGGCATTGTCGAAATGACAGAACCATAGAAATAGGTACCATATGAGTGGTCCCCAGGGTCAGGGCAGGGTGGAGGCGGGAGAGCAGCATGGCTGGCTGTCTAGGGTGATGGGAGGGAGCCTGGTGGTGGAAATGCTCTGTGCCCATGCTCCATCAGCGTGGAGCCCCCAACAATGACGTTGTTGGGGATGCTACCATTGGGGGAGACTGGGTAAAGGGAGCATGGGCTCTGTGATATCTCTCACACCTGTCTGTGCATCTACGATAATCTCAACATTAGAAATTGAGTTGGAAAGTAACAAGAATAGGCAATGCTTTCTGAGCACTTGCCGTGTGCCGGGCATCACCTCTAGCTCCCACTGGAGCCCTGCAGGGTGGGCGTTACTGTCACCCATTCTACAGAGAAGGAACTGAAGCCCAGCGAGAATGGACAGCTCTCCCAGGGCCATCGGCTAACAGGTGGAAGCTGGGATTCAGACACAGGAAGCGGACCTGACTTGCTCGCCACCATCTCCACAGTCACTGCCCCCTCAGCCTCCCCCTGGCCTTCCCTCTGGGCCCCATGTGGGGTGTCCCCCCTCCCTGACCCTGCTCCTGGGCCCCCCACAGAATCTCACTCTGTGTCTGTCCACTGCGCTCAGTGACCCACGTCTTACCCAACACCCCTCAGCTCTTGTAAAGGCAAGTCCCCTTCCCTGGGACGACTCTGACCATGGGCTGCCTCAGCCTGCACGTGGGACAGACCACAGGAGCTGGACAGTAACATCCCAGAAGTGGCTTTGGCAGGCGCATATTGGTGGGTAGACCCCCAGCTTCATCGTGAGGGTCCCAGACAGAATGAACTGCGTGGCCCATTGTGGTGACCTGCACACTCCTAGGTCCTGCACGGAGGCGCTGACCTTTCCTGGCTCGCTTACCCACTCCCCTCTGGCGCACCCTGGGATCGCCTCCCAAGTGAACGGTGTCTCAGGGTCCATGTGTGCGGGACTGCCCTGAGATGCTCCCTGGGAGAGTCTGTGCCACACTCCACACCTGCCAGGCACGTCCCGGGCTGCAAGGCTCCCTACATGAGTGTTCTGGGGCTGCCCAACACATGACCACACACTGGGCGGCTTAAAGCAACACGCATCTATTTTCTCGCACTCTGGAGGACAGAATCCTGCATCAGTATCACTGGGCTGAAGTCACAGTGTCAGCAGGGCTGCCCCTCCGAACGCTCCAGGAAAGGACCTGCTTCTTGCCTCCTCCAGCGTCTCTCCATTTAGAGTCTGTCTGTCTTCTCTGCTGGGACATGACCCATGATAGGGAGACAAGGTTGTCCTCGGTCTAAGATGCCGCATAGCATATGGCGGACACTTAATAATATCCATTGATCTTTTCATTCAATGTTTTGTGGGCATTTTGATAATTCAGCCCATTAATATGTTAATGTTCACCCAATTCCTGGTGACACGGATGGGTTATCAGTGAGCGCACCGGCTGGGCCTGGTTTTCCAGGCTGCACACAAAACTGCGAGGGGAGCTTTGCTCGAGAATCGCCGACCGCACCACCTCTGCTTCCTTCCTTGGCCTGGATTTCCGGGAAGGCAATTCTTGGCCTGAAGGGCTTTGGGTTCAAACCAGGAGCAACTCCTTCACTGGCTCAGCCCAGGATAGAAAGAGACGGCCTTCTGGCCTGAGCCTCTGACCCTAATGCCGTTGGGCTGTCATTCCTCTGGCCCAGCAGGAAGGATGAGAGCTCCGGCGTCTCGGCCCCACTCCACCTGAGCAGTGCCCTGCAGTGTAGCACTGAGGAGCGTGTCCAGGGACACTGCAGCTCTGAGGGTGATGGCCCCCGTCCCCTTGCGAGGATGCGGGCTGCCGCTTTAAGGGTGAGACTCAGGTGGCCCACAGGCCTCGACAGTGGCTGCCCCCAAGGCTGCTGGACCCAGGCATGCTGGCCCTTTGGCCCTCTCTGCAAGCTGCTGTCCCCCTTCACCCTCACACCCAGTGTCCAGCAACCCTGAGGCCAAGTCCCTGACGCCTGAAGTTTGTCCCAAGCCTATGGTTGGGCTATTGAGATTCTTTTTTAATTGTGGTAGATTTCACGTAACAGAAAGTTAACCATTTTAACCTTTTAAAACATACAATTCAGTGTAGTATAAAGTCAGCACATTCACAATGTTGCGCGACCACTCCGTCCATCTGGTTCCAAGCACCGCAGAAGGAAACCCTGAGCCCACGGAACCACTGCCCCCCATCCTCCTGTTACAGTAACGACACAGGAAAGCCGCCAGGCTGGGGTGGCTGTCAGGCCTCCGCCGCCCACGCCAGCCGGAGTCCAGCCCTCGAACTCGAGAAGATGAAACTTGGAAACAACCAACCACAAACGGCCAGCCAGGCTCTCCCAGAGAAGGAGCTGCTTCCACTACGGCCAATCCAATCTTCCCCTTGCTTCGCTTCCCGGCATCTCTATGGAAGCCCCTCCCCGAGCTCCTGTCGGGGGAGAGCTCCCTACCACTTTCAGTTTGCTGCTTCCCACTGTGAACCCACGTTGGCTCAGACAAACCCCTGAGAGGCTGCACTGGGCCTCATGTTACCTGTCCACGCCCCTGCCATCGGCTCCTCATCAAGGCCGATCTGCTTCCTCTATGGATTTACCCGTTCTGGACGCTTCACGTAAATGAGACCCTCCACTATGTACTGCTGGCGCCTTGCTTCTTCCCTGAATATCACGTTTTCAAAGCTCATCCACATCGTGGCCTGGATCAGGGCTTCATCCCTTTGATGGCCGAGTACTATCCCAGGGTGTAGACTGTGGCCCCACCTGTGAGGGACCCGTCCTCCTCTTAGGAGACAGGAGAGTCCGCTCAGGCCCTGAGCCTGCTGGGAAGATGCTGTTGCCAGTGTGACACCCTGGGGAAGACGCAAGACAAGCTTTCTTCATTCAAACAGAAACAGCTGTCAGACAGGCTCACGAACACACGCCCACCTAGGACACCTCCCCTGGCGCATGGAGGAGTGAAGTTATGGCCATTGTCAAAGAAACCACAAGCCCAGGGTTTGTCCCTGGCCTGGCTCTGGCTCCCCTCCTGCCATGAGCCCTGCCAGCCTCTCCCTGTGGTCCTGATCGGGGACACTGCCTTCACCTGGGGACAGGTGGGGAGAGGACCAGTTTTCCTGCCAAGAGGTGGTGGCCACACATCTGAGCTGGGACCCCCGGGGCATCAGCCTGTCCAGAAGCCCCATGACTGGTTGAGAGGTGGGCACATCTGCCCTCTGTGGAGGAGAGGCTGGTACAGGAAGGAGGCCAGCGGTGCAGGCTGTCCTGCAGGCACTGCCAGCACCTGGCTCAGACTTTCAGGCCCAGGCTGGATTCTGAGGCTGGGCTGGCCTCCAGATACCTGTGGTGGGCAGCACCGAGCCAGTCAGCTTCGCCGCCTGCAGAGACAGGGCTGGGGCATGGCCCTCCACTGAAGTGTGGGAATTTCCTGTCTGCTCTTCGGCCAGGCGTGGCATCCACCACAAGGCAAGGTGTCCAGCCCACATCCAGATCCCAGGGGGTGACCGGATCCAATGACACGCCCATGCAAACATGATCCTGACTTCACAGCTGTTCATGTCATGTCATGAGCTTGACTTCATGGTCTGAGCTCCTCCTTTGTAACAGGCTTTGTTAATCAATCATGGCTGGCTGGCATGCCTTTAGAACTAGGGTGCCAGACTGCTGACTCTCATTCTGTGGGTGCCTGTGCTAGTGTGCTGAGAGCAGGTGAGGGGTGGAGTGAAAGAAGGGGGTCCTACACAGAAGAGCTTCACACAGATACAAACAAAAGCAAAATAAAACAACCAACCAACCAACCAAACAAACAAACAAACAAAAAAACTAGTTTCCTCGAACTTTACAACTCTCCTTTTACCACAAACAGTACCTCCTTCCCACCTCTCCTGGGAACTGCCAGCCTATCAGCCATTCACACCTTAGTATGAAATTATTTACCCTATACACAGCTTCTCTCCCGGCATGGCAGTCAAAGCAACCTGCGCTCATATTTCAGGCCCACCCAGCCCTGTTGGTCCTATGAGATCCTGATTCCTCCACCCAGAAAGGAGACTCAGATTCAGTACCAGCCTTGTGGAATTCTAATATATCAAGGATTAAAGAGAGATCTCTGGAGCATTTAGAGAAGGAAAAGACAAGTTAACCATAGAGAAATGAGGATACAGTTGGCAACAAGCTCATCAGTCACAATAAATGCCAGAAAACAATGGAGCTGAGCTTTAGAGTGGTGAAGAGAGTATTTTGAATTCCGAATCTATGCCCAGACAAACCAGCAATTACATTTGGGGGTGAATTTCCAGATATGCAAGTTTTAGAGAAACTTACCTCTTGCATCACCTTTTGTGCCCTTTCTGAGAAAAATTGCTTGAGGATGTACTCCAGTTTAGCCAACAACAGCAAAAAAGGAATTTAAGAAACAGAAAAGGCTGGGATCCAAAAAACAGTTGCATTAACCCAAGAGTGTGGTATGAAAAGGATTTCTAGTCTGAGAGCTTAGAAAGCAGCTGGTACAAATTAGCCATGCAGGATAGTGTAATGAAGAAGCTGAATAATCTTCCTAATGTGGTGAGGAAAGCATACTTATATCATCAATATGAAAACCTAAAGGCAATTAGCAATCCCAGGATAAACAAAGAGTTATAGAAGAATGTCATGGGCCCAGATAAAACATCATGACACGATTTGAGCAACCGATAGAATGTAAAAAATACATATGCATTTTAACATTGGCTCCTGGATCATCACCCCTGCCGGCAGGTCTACCTAGCATTATAAGTTTCACTTCCTTCCTGAGTACAGAAAGGAATAATATTTATGAAGTCATACTCTATGTTTACTAGCTTTGAATTATAGACTAAACATATTGGCATTTACAGAGCAAACATAGTTACAGATTTAGAACAGAGAATAAATGTTATAAATTCTTCCCTGGTCATTTATTGAATTGCAACTCCTCATCTCCCTTCCTTTTTTTCCCATAGCTCCTACCATCTGATATATTGTAAATTTTATTTATTGCCTTTGTTCATTGTCTGTCTCTCCAACAGAAAGTGAGCTGTGTAAGTCTAGGGACTCTGTCAGTATTGTTTGCTGCCTATAACAGTGCCTGCCATTTAGCAGGTGTTCACGATGTTCAGTGGAGAAACAATATCTAAACGATCTAAATGTAAGGGAATCATTGACACAGGGTGGTGTGAGGGAAATGACACAGAGCAGAGGAGCCCTCACCTCATCACCTGACATAGAAGGGGGGGTGAGATCGTGTTCAAGGCTGCTCACAGAAATAGAGATCTGTGCACGATTCTAAGCCATTAACGAAAAATGGGAGAATGAAAAATAATGTAATAAAATTAAAGTGAAAATATAGAAAGTGGAAATGACTTAAACTTCTCTATCATACAGAAAAGTCAAACAGAAATTGTTTAAAATTGACAAATGCAGAAACAGGAGTGGAAGCATTTTATTTAGAATTACGGTGGTAACAACAAGATCTGAAAACATAAACTGTTAAAATGGTTCTCTCCTGAGAGTGGTAATGGTGTGAGAAACTTTTCTTTTTTATTTAATATCAGTCTACACTGCTTTAATATTTTTGCTTTTTGTCTATTACTTTTATAATTTTAAAAAATGTGGGGAAGAAAGCCATGTACACAGACTTCAATGTCCTTGTTTCCTGTAAAAATGTCTTCACTTATTTATGACTTAGTCTTATGCCACTGGACTTTATAGAGGGTCAACATAAAACAATGGCCATCTGAAGAGTATATCTATACTGTTTGAAAACTGCAATAAAAGACATTATGTCTATAATGTCACCTAATGTCCCCAGTACAAGGATTCATGCCACAGACTTCTTATGGAATTTCACACCTGAAAAAAGTTTGTCTCAACCAGGGAAAAATATCTACAACAGATATGAAGGACAAAGGGATTGACATTCTTTATTTGGAGAAACTTTCTTAAATTAATAAAAAAAATTTTCCTAAATACCTCAATAGGGGAAAAAGGGATAAAGGATACAAAGTATCTCACCAAAGAAGCAATAAAAAAATAGTCAAATAAAACTGAATTAATATTTTTACCTCTCAGGCTTACAAAATTGAAGAAAAAGAAAGAAGAGGAGGAGGAGAAGTAGGAGGAAAGGGAAGGGGAGCAGGAGGGGAAGAAGGAGGGGGAGGGGAGCAAGAGAGGGAGGAGGAGGGGGGAGGAGAACAGGAGGGGAAGGAAAAGTAGGGGGAGGCGAAGAGGGAGAGGGAGGAGAGTATGAGAGGGAGGAAGGGAGGGGGGAGGGGGGAGGGGAGGAGGGGAAGGAAGAGAAGGGGGAGGGGAAAACGGAGGAGGAGGGGAGGGGGAGAGAGGGGAGGAGAGCCAGAGGAGGTGGAGGAGGGAAGCAGGGAGGGGAGGAAGAATGGGGGGAGGGGAGGGGAGGGGAGGAGAGAAGGGAAGGGAGAGCGGAGGAGAGCAGCTAATAATGATGTGTGGGGCCCCGCCTGGGGTGTCTGACCCGCTAGGCTCTGCAGTTGGAGGTGCAGCTTTCCATGGGCCACTGGATAACATGATCAAAAGTCCAGCAGTCTCACTTCTGGAATTCAGGCTAAGGACATAGTTGGGTGAGTGTGCAAAGCTGTATTTCTACCCCATGACTAGGGTCATCAATCGAAGAGAAAACAGAGACAGAGATGGGAGAGATGCACCTGTAAGCCTGGGAACAGCAGGGAACGTCATCAGTCCCGCCAGGAGCTGGGACAGAGGGCACACACAGGAGGTCCACACCAGAGCCTTCAGAGGGAGGGTGGCCCTGCCGACCCGAGCTGCGAAAGGGCACGTCTCTGTTACTGGAAGCCACCAGTTTGAGGCACCTGGTCACACAGCCCCAGGAAATGAGGGCTCTTCTGCAACGGAGCTGAGGCTGAGACAGGCCGACGGTCTGAGGCTGGACGAGGGCACTCGGACGCCGGCCTGGTCCCACCAATGTCTCTGTTTCTGGGTCAGCAGGCAAGGAAGAGGACGTCTGAGCAGGGGGAGAGGGAGAGGGAGTAGCAGACTCCCCTGCTCATGACCTGAGCCAAAGGCAGACGCTTCACCGATGCAGCCACCTAGGCGCTGCTCTCTTCTTACTTTCTTTTAAAAATGGGTCACATGGGAACTTTATACCATATTTAGAAGGCGGTGCATTTCCTCCTAGCTCTGGTGGGAAAGGCAAAATAAGACAGTCTAGCTGCATCTAACCAGAAGGCACCAACGGTGCGTGTCCCAGGGTGTCACCACAGCCCAACTGACACCCAAGGGAGCCCCGCGTGCCATTTTGCAAATCTTCCAGGCTCAGCGGTGAGCACATCCCTTTGACCCTCGTCGTGGCCGTGGGAGGGTAACCGGCACGTTTCCCCTCCTGGTGAATACTTTAAGGGCCGAGTTCTAGTGTCATGGGCCACTTGCTCCTCTCTCTGGGCCACGCGACGCCTGTGGCAGGAGGCGGGCTGACCTGGGACCCTCTGGTGAGCAAGAGAGAACTTGGATTATTTTAAGCCACCATGATTTGGGAGTTATTACTTGGCTCAGCCTGACGACCGATGGGGACAACTACACATGCATCAGTTGAGGAGTATCTCAGTCATGATCGCAGCCCTGTGCATGCGGGGCCAGGTGTCCCACACCAGGCAGCGGGCGGGTGACATGATCCAGAGTGCAGCCACCGAGGTGATGGGCAGCGGGCCCTTCAGAGCCGCTGTGCGGTGCCCAAGTCCACATGGCCAGGACACGCGGAGCGGCTACGTCCTGTAGCTTTTCCATGGAAGCCAGGCTGCAGATCCCGCGTGCTTTCTGACCACCAGGCGGGCAGAACGATACACCGTGGTGGGTCAGACGTGGCACACAGGCCACCAGCCAGAACCTGAGCACTACAGAAAGGAACGTGCGTGTCTCGAGGGGCGCTCCGGGGCCAGGAAGAAGGATAGGCTCCCCCTGCACGTAGCAGCACGGTAGCACATCCCTGAGCTGCAGGACCGTAGCGTCCCATCTAAAGCATACGCACAGACAGAGAAGTGTGGGTGTTTGCACGTACACGGTGCATCGACAAACTGGTCTCTCCATACGGTGGGATATTATTCAGCCACAGAAAGGAGTGAAGCCCTGACATGTACTGTAATGTGGGTGAATCCTGAAATAGGATGCTCCGTGAAGGGAGCCAGGCCCCAAAGGCCACACATCGTATGATTCCGTTTACATGAAATGTCCAGAGCAGGGAAATCTATAGACAGAAAGTCGTCAGAGAATAGTTTGCTTAGGGATGGCGGATGTGGGGGGCCAGGTGAGGACGCTGACCAAAGGGCACAGGGCTCTCTTTGAGTCGATAAATGTTCTAAGTTTGATGGAGATGAGGGTGGCACACCTCTGTGAATGGACTAAAAACCACAGAATTGGACACTTTTACTGGGTGGATTGCATCTCAGTAAAAGTAGCTACAAAGAGAAGTGTGTGTATTTGTGCTGACACAGACAAGACCTGCTAACAGCATTTGCTCCGGGGGGTGAGACAGAGGTGGGATGGAGAAGGGAGAACGGGAAGTCTTTGCTTTGAGGCTTAACTCTGTTTTATTTCTGAATTGCATGAATTTTTGCAATAAGTAGTTGTTATTTAGGAACCCAATAAGGAGGAGGAAAAAAGGAAAGGAACGCACAGCCCATTTCTGCCAGCTCAGTGTTCTGCAAATTCAGACACTCTCTTCCTGCTGTTTAAAAAAGCTTTGCTGGCGTGAATAAGCTGTGTCTGCCTGCCTGGCTGGAAAAGGGCAGGGCTCGAAAACCACAGCAAACACACTAGTGCACAACCGGCAAAACACACATGCATTCTCCTAAGTCAACATGGCAAGCTCATCCACTCTGAATGGCCCCTTATCGATGCCGTCGCTCCTGAGAGGGTCTGGTTATAAACCTTGTCCTCGGAGAGATAATTACAAGATGGATTAGACAGAGAGCACTGTCACCTGTTCCTGCTGCAGAGAACTCGGAGGCGGGCCTTGCAGCTAGTCGGCTCGTCATAATCATCATGACATACGGGTCTTGGCTAGTGTCTTAGGTAAGATGAACATGGTTGGAGTGGAAATTAACAGCACTTCACATGTATTCTGGTTGTTCATTTTTGACAAAACAGACTTTTAGTTCCAAAGCTGGCCAAGGTCTCGAAAGGGTCTTAAAAGTGAGACCTGGAGAAAGGCATGACAGGTGCCAGCCGGATGGGCCCCATGGAGCAAGAGCAGGACCCAGTCGATGGGCAGGGCCACGTCTGGCTTTGGAATCAGAATGGTCCCACATCCAACGAGCTCTGCTGCCAAAAGCTGGTCAGAATCCCACAGACGTGTGTGTGGCAGTCCTGGGATCTGGGTCCCATGTTCTGCTTTCTTCTTGCTCCCTGTGTTTTGGAAGAAAACAGATGGCTGGCAGAGTAAACCCTAAAATCCAGCCCAAAGTAGAAGCAAGACAGGCTCAGGAGCCCCTGGCTCTGCAAAGCCCATCACAGGGACTTTCACGATGGCCACGGGGACCTGGAGGGCAGGGGCAGGCCTGGAAGCGCCAGGCCATGCTCACACCTGTGACATTCTCTCTCGGGCAGGTGCTGCTCCTTTCCGAGTCTCAGCATCTGGTCCTCACGATGAGCTGACCTGTGGTGGGCTCCCAGGACTATGGGGACCGTTACGCTGCTCCAGTGTGATGTCTTGTCATTGGCCATTTCATGTGTCTCTCTCCTCAGCTGGCCACAGTGAGTACAATGGCATCCATTGGATACAATTCCCAGCACAAGGTAGGCATTTGAACAGGGCTCTTTTAGTTGCCAAAAAAATGATAAATCTGGGGCGCCTGAGTGGCTCAGTCAGCTGAGCATCTGACTCTTGATTTCGGTTCAGGTCATGATCTCAGGGTTGTGGGATCCAGCCCTGCATCAGGCCCCACACTCATCAGGGAGCCTGCTTGAGATTCTCGCTCTCTCCCTCTCCCTCTGTCCCACCTCCCACTCACTAAATAAATAAATAAACAAATAAAATCTTTTTAAAAAGAGAGACAAATCTACTTAAACTCAAGCACTAAAGGTATGGGGGTTATTGCCCTGCTCCCAGGTGAGGTTTGCACAGTGGCGGAGTGAGTATCCCACGCAGGTGGCACTGAGAAGCTGAGGGGGCAGTGGTAGCACTTTCCTGGCATGTACCAGCACAGCCTAGCAGACCCCGAGGACAGGAATGGGGTCCCTGCCTCCCAGGGCAATGTCAGGGCTCAGGGCCAGATGTGTAGTGAGGAGTGATGTCCCTGCGATCTCACAGCCAGGTCTGGAGGCTCAGCCTCATGCAGGCTCGACAGTGAAGACCATGGTGTCTGACCAGGAGCCAGGTGACCCTGTATCTAATCCCCACTTCACTCTGAGAGGTGGGGAAAGGCAGAATGGTGCCCCCCAAAAGTGTGTCTATACCTGATCTCCAGATCCTCAAATGTGACCTTACATGGCAAACAAGCACCTATCAGCTTTATGGCAAAAGGTCCTAACTTACCGTAAGGGTTTGGATGATCCAGGCGGGCCTGCACGCCACCGTGCGTCCTTCCAGAGGGACACAGCGGGAGAGTAGTACGGGTGCAAAGGAGGCAGCAAGTGCAGTGACGGGGCCCCAAGCCAAGGAGCCCCAGGGATTGCCAGCCGCCTCCCGAACGTCCCGCAGGCAGAAGGACCCTCCCCTGAAGCCTGCACAAGCAGCACGGCCCCGCCACACCCTGATGTCACACTTCCAGCCTCCAGAACTAGGAGGGAATAAATCTCTGCCTATTGAAACTAAATGTAAATGAAACAACTTTGTAGTGAGCCGGTACCGCAGCCACGGGAAGCCTTGCAGAAGCCACTGTGCCCATCCGGCGACAAGGATTTCTAGCCCAAGGATGCCGAGCACCTTGCTGAGGTCACAGAGCCAGGCACAGTGGCACCGGGACCCACACACAGGCCTTCCTAAGCCTTGCTGGCTCAGGGTCACTGCCAGTCACCACCTGTGGGGGCATCTGCTCCCTCCTTCCTTCTTGGGTCTCCCTGACCTCTGCTGACAGAGCGCGGCTAGTGGGGGTCAGAGGGTGTGGGGGGAACAGGAGGCGCTGCCTTGGGGTAAAGCAGCCCAGAAGAACAACAAAAGTCCTCCTGGTTCTTTTGTGTTGACCTAGTTTTTTGGTTTTCTTCTTGAGATTTCACTGGGGCGTGTCTGGGACGGCCTGATAGAGCCCTGAGACACAGGGCTTTGCAGGTCCCTCCACAGGAGGGGTGACCTCAGTCATGTTCATTACCCGACACGGGAGGATGGAGTGTTCACGGGGGAGTCCGGGCAGCGCTGGTGTTCACAGCAGGGCCTGAGGCAGGGGCTGGCAGGACAGAGCTGCAGTACTGGAGAGGGGGTGCTGGCCCAGGGACACTGGCAGGCCCCTGCAGCCCGCTGCCACAAACCTCCAGCCCCTGACCAGCGGCACGCCCCTCTCCCTGCCAGGGTTGGGGGGATGGTGGTTAGAAAAGCAGCTGTGATGATGATGATGGTGATGATGGTGATGGTGATGATGGTGATGATGATGGTGATGACGATGATGGTGATGACGATGATGGTGATGATGATGGTGATGATGGTGATGATGATGATGGTGATGATGGTGATGATGGTGATGATGATGATGATGGTGATGATGGTGATGATGATGATGGTGATGATGATGGTGATGATGGTGATGATGATGGTGATGATGATGATGATGGTGATGATGGTGATGATGATGATGATGGTGATGATGATGATGGTGATGATGATGGTGATGATGGTGATGGTGATGATGATGATGATGATGGTGATGATGGTGATGATGATGGTGATGATGGTGATGATGATGGTGATGATGGTGATGATGATGGTGATGATGGTGATGATGATGATGGTGATGATGATGGTGATGATGGTGATGATGATGGTGATGATGATGATGGTGATGATAATGATGTGATGATGATGATGGTGATGATGATGATGGTGATGATGATGGTGATGATGATGGTGATGATGATGGTGATGATGGTGATGATGATGATGATGGTGATGATGATGTGATGATGATGATGGTGATGATGGTGATGATGATGATCATGATGGTGATGATGATGGTGATGGTGATAATGGTGATGATGGTGATGATGATGGTGATGACGGTGATGATGGTGATGATGGTGATGATGATGATGATGGTGATGACGGTGATGATGATGATGACAGTGATGATGGTGATGGTAATGATGGTGATGATGGTGATGACAATGATGATGACGACGGTGATGATAGTGATGATGATGACGGTGATGATGGTGATGATGGTGATGATGATGATGACGGTGATGACGGTGATGATGATGATGACAGTGATGATGGTGATGGTAATGATGGTGATGATGGTGATGACAATGATGATGACGACGGTGATGATAGTGATGATGATGGTGATGATGGTGATGATGATGGTGATGATGATGGTGATGATGGTGATGATGGTGATGGTGATGATGGTGATGGTGATGATGATGGTGATGATGGTGATGATGATGGTGATGATGGTGATGATGATGGTGATGACGGTGATGATGGTGATGATGGTGATGATGATGATGATGGTGATGACGGTGATGATGATGATGACAGTGATGATGGTGATGGTAATGATGGTGATGATGGTGATGACAATGATGATGACGACGGTGATGATAGTGATGATGATGGTGATGATGGTGATGATGACGATGATGATGATTGTGGTCGTGGCCATGGCTCACAGACGCTCCCCAAAGCCAGGTGGCCAAGCACTCCGCTGCAGCCCTACAAGGTGGAAGGTCTCTGTCCCCACCTCCAAGGTGCACCGAGGGGGCGCCACCTGTCCTAGCCGCAGGTAGACCATGTGCTGGCCGAAACTTAGCTCAGGAGCTGGGTTCCCCTGGCCCATACTCTGTTGCCCTGAGAATTCTTGTACACTTATCAGAGGAAGTGCTTCCTCCCAGAACTTATATTTTATACCCAGTTTCATGTTTTCCTATGATGTGCTGTGTCCTTAGACGTGAATGAGAGCATTGCTTCAGACACAAAAATCATCAGGAAAGCTCTATTTTCCCCTCAAGGGCGCTAATCTCTTCCAGCTACTGAATCCGGGGCTCAGCCGTGGGTGGGCCGGGGACCAGGGCGACGTGGGCCCGGGGGTGGGAGGCTGGTGGTCTGGGGCTGCTGCTGCCATTCCTCCCCTCCAGGCTCTGCCCCCACCCCTGCATCCCTCTGCTGCCCTGGGTCACATCTCCCAGACATTTCAGAGAACGTGGAAAACCTGGCCATTGGCACGGCGGCCCCTGCTGTGGTGCCAAGTGAATCTCACGTGTGATGACGACCAGTGGGGCCTGGGGACCACGAGACCCAGGGGAGGCTGAAGGGGCCGCGGCCTGTGATGCATCAGAGGCTTGCAGGGCAGACGCAGGTGAGGAGTGTGACACTGAATCCCCCGGGGCGGCATCACATCCAGGGCTGGGGTGGGGAGCGACACGGCTGACAGGGTTTCAGGCCACAACCTCGGCTGGCATCGTCAAGATTCATCTGCGGCTTTCCTGGGGAACTTCTGAAAAGGCAGAACAGGAGAGAATTTAGGAACCAGACAATTCTCATAAAACAAAATAATGAATTCATCCCAAGCATGAGCTACTGATTTAGCATCACCTAAGAAGCCATCCGAACACTCCGTGAGGAATATGTTTTCAGTTCTAAAATATTCTAATGGATATGTCAATTTTAACTGATTTTTCCCTGTTAGGTCTAAATCTTTCCTTTGGATTGTGCCACGCAGCTGTCATGGGTGCTGATAACATGACAAATGGGGTTAGGATGCACATTCCATTTTCCAAACGAGCCTATCAGCTGAGGCTGCAGCTGGCCTGCCTCTTTCTGGGCAGGTGAGTGTGAAGGTGTGGGCAGCGAGCGGTGCGGCCCTCCGTGTGGGAGGGGGCCCCACTGCAGAACCCCAACGTGACCATGGGCCAGGTGTTGGTCCCACAACTCATCATCGTATTTACTGTGTTTATAAGGATGCTGTTATTCTTACTATTATCTTTAGTTGTGCAGATGAGGAATCTGAAGCCCGGGGAGAGCCCGGCAGTGACTTCTCCTGCCGTAGCGACGTGTGCCTCCGTGGACACGCAGCTCTGAGGCTGCGGCTTACCCCAGGGGCCCGGGCTCCAGCCTCCCGTGTTGAGACGTGCAGGCCGGACACTTTCCTGGCAGAGGACTGTTGGTGGACTCCTCCCTCCCCAGGTTCCCACCCCGATCCTCCACCTGCCACCCCAGGTGGCTGCTCAGGTGGTGAGGCTCCTTCCCACCACGCACAGGCCCAACTGAGGCCAGCAGCCATCGCCAGGAAGGCGGGGCCCATCCTGCCACACAGCTGGGCCCTGGCTGGCTTTGGTCTCCACGGGCTCCTGTTGGGGGGCCAGCGGTCCCCTGGGCACGGGGTCTGGGGACCCCCCGAGGCAACTCGGCAACAGCAGGGGAAAATTCCTTGTTTCTCATCACATGGGCCACATGGTGGGGATTTTTATTGGTTTTGTGGACTTGCTATGTGAGATTTTCCCCAGAACTTTACTATGATAATGTTTTCTAGTCAGCCTGATGACGTCTCCCTTAAGAGGTATTAATATTCGAATAAATTGTTCTTAAGGTGCATCTACTTATGGAAGAAACTATAATAAGCACACCACGGTGTTCCATGGAGCATTGTAGACATCATAATATACAGAAGGCTGTTGGAGATCCATAACTTTGTTTCAACTTCCTGAATCGGTCTGCAAGGGATGGATGCCTTTCCAGAACTATCTCTGTTGGAGAGGAAAACTTACCCAATGCTTCACCTGAAGGAAGTGGAGTGTTAGTCGGGAGAAGCCTCAGCACTCAGTTGGGATGGAGGTGGCTTGCAGAGCCTTTCGGGGAGCCCCTGGGGACAGCACAGGAAGCCAGGGTGCACGGGGCGCCTCCTGCAAGATCTTTGTTCCCCTTGGGCCCATCTGGAGAGTTCACGGCCTAAACCCCAAAACCTCTGCTTGAGGAGGACTTCACTGCATTTGAAGCTCTCTTCTTTAATGGTGGGTGTCAAATGCATTGCCATATCTAAATATTCAATTCATTAAGTATTAAACATCTGTTCTAAATAGCGCTGTGAAATGCAAATGAAAGCAGTTGTGTTATATCTTAATACAAAATTCATTAAGTGCACAGCCCCAAACTTTCCAACCTCATTATAAAGCTGTGTGCTCAACCCTTACTACCAAAGACATGTCATAGCTCTGCAGCCTCTTCTTGAAGCTTCAGCATCCAGGCTGCAGGCATGGGGGAAAGACGCCGGGGGACGGGTGAGAATTGACCACTGCTAACCAGGAGAAACAGGAAATAAAGCTTTGCCGGTTCTGTGCGTCCCCAAGAGAAACTATGTGCTCAATTCAAAGAAGTTTCAGGCTTCACCACCAAAGTTAACCCAGATGTGTCCATGCCTGGGGTCACAGTGGCTCCCACAGCATGGAGCAGGGCATGGTGGACCTCTGGCCGAGACCTCTGGCCCTTCCCAAGATGTCAGCACCCTGCACGGCCAACTAGCTACATGCAGGGAGAACCTGCAGGGAGCAGGGCCCCCCACCCCAGGGCACTGGGGAGAGGAGTCCCACGAGGGAGATGAGCCCCAGGGCTGTGTGGGGACAAAGTAAAGAGGACAGGGGGCTGGTCAGTCTCAGAGCCATCCCTACTACTGCACAGATACTTGGAACCCTTCCCACGAACCTCTGCTACTCAGGGTGAGGGGCAGCTGGGAAGGGAGGGGGCGGCCTGGGGCACACTGGGCTTCTGATAGCACTTGGCGGCTGATGAGTTGGTTGGTTGGTTGGTTGGTCAGTCAACTAATCTGTTGTATGCTCCCTCCTCCTTCTGCACAGCATTACTTCCACCCCAGTATCTCCCTGGAAATGATCTCTGCTCACCGTGGTGCCTTCAGCCCAGTGATGCTCTTTAACCCCAGAACATTCCAGAATTAGCCAACTCCCTTTGGGCTTCTCCCTCTCCCCATGCCCAGTGCTGCCCTCTTCTCTGGCGCTAGCCCGTGTGTGCCTTGCATGACATGGGTGCTCCATCTCCTGAAAAACTGAAAGAACAGGTGAATGTAAGGCGCAGCTTACGAGGTAAAGAATGAGCACGGCGCAGCCCACCTTCCTTCCAGCCGAGGTTAGGATGAAGCGGAAACAAAACAGTAAAGGAGGTGCAGTCTTGAAATCCACATGACCCCCCACAGAAGGTGTCTGCCTTGCCTGGGCTCAGCACCCCCAGCTGCTACTGTCTGCCGGTGTGGGCCGTGGGTGGTGTGGGTCCCACTGACCTCAGGGGAATGTGCATGTGACTCAGCCTCCCGCCCATGGAGGTCTGAGCCCCAGGTGCTTGCCGAAGGCTGGGATTCCTCACGGGGAGTACTCCACGTGCTTGGTGCTTTTCGACGCTCTTCACAACCCACAACGGGAAATGCATTTTGCATTGGACCATTACTCACATATTTACACATTACTTATTGTCTATTCTAACATGCACACCTTTTCACCTTCTGGCATCTCTAAAAGTGTGCGCTTGCAGTCAGAAGCTCCCTGGGCCCTCCGCACCTCACCAGGACTGTCCATCTTATCAGGAGCACATGGGTTGAATTTCATTTTTGTTAGAATGTCTTCACAGGGAGTTGCTATGATTCCGCACTGAAATGAAAGGATTTTGAGTATGCAGAAAAATACCAAAGCAGGGCAGCTAATTCGCATTAGGTCACAAAAACCAGAGTCAATATTAGGGGAGCAAATATTCATCATCGGGAGAAAGACCTTGAGGCCACGTGCTTGTTTTTTCCAAAACCACCACCAAGTGCTTTACGAGCTTGAAGAAGGGAAGTCTCCCACAAATAAATGAGTTGGTTTGTTTGCAAAAGGAAGGACTAGAACACACCCAGCCACGCAGCCAAAGGCAGGAAAAATGGCCACATCTCAGAATAGGAGAGAAGCTCAAAGCACCAACCTGTTATGACAGATTCTGGTGTTTCGAGAGTCTGCTGTTTGACACCATTCATTGTGGTGTGATTGGCTGTGTGTTTTCTTATTCATAAAAATCGTAGTACATCTTACAGATCCAGGCACTCGCTGACGCACTAAAGAGTGCACAACTGAACCCATTTTGCAAACCAACACTCGTCTCAGTGTGCAAGGCCCTGTAAACACTTTCTATTGTCTTCTCCTTCACTTTTTAAAAACTCATGCCATGACCTACCACATTGATTTCCTGGCCCATTTAACGTACTGTGACCTGACATTCGGAAGGATGGTGCTGGTGGCCATCTTGTCTGCCACACGCAGGAAGCCCAGCAGAGAGGCGGAGAGGAGGCAGGATGTTGTTCAGTGTCGAACTCGGAGCCCGCAGATCCAGTTGACGATTTTCCAGTAGCCATGTGGAAAGTGTAAGAAGCAGGTGAAATTAATTTTAGTAGTATGTTTTCTTTAGCCCAACATATTAAAAAATATCATCTTAAGCAATCAATATGCAAAAATTCTCAATGAGCTCCTTTACATCCTTTTCCTCATACTGTCTCTGAAATTGTGCACCACTTACACTTACGGCCCACTCTAATTCAGACTAGACACACTTCACACATCTAAAAGACAAGAGCCACATGTGGCTAGTGGCCACCATATTGGGCAACACAGCTCTAGAGCCAGGGTCAGCAAACCTTTTGTGGAAAGGGCCAGATAATAACTATTTTAGGCTCTGCCAGCTGATGGTCTTTGGCACAACTCCCCAACTCTGCTATTGTGGGAGCGCAGACACAGATAATACTTAAACAAATGGCTGCAGTTATGTTCGAATAAAAATGTATTTACAAGAACAGGGAGCCGAACAGATCTGGCCCTTGGGCTGGAGTTTGCCACACTCTGATGTGGGTCATTCCATGCCTGAAGCCATCAACGCCTCTAAACCCTCTGGTTCAAGCCAACAAACCCTCTTCTTCAATTCACTGAAGATGATTCAATTAAGATGGCTGCCTTCTGAGGCTCCTGCCCCCACTGAGGGGCGTTGGGTGGCTCTCAGAGGTCTTCTGGGTCCATTTCCACCAGCCTTATTGCTCGTTCCTCGGAGAGCACTTCTCAGCCTGCACTGCCTGTCCACTGTTCTTCCTGAGAGCCTGGCGCCTCCACTCATTTCCCTTTCTCTTCCCTGAGGCGTTGGCTGGGTCTCTTGCCTTTGAAGAGCATGGAGGGGTGTGAGGTTGATTTCCATGAATGCCAGTATTGTCTCTCATGGATTTGGAACCCCTAATCCAGGGAGTAGGAAAATTTGTCAGGCTGGTTCAGAGCAAGATGGTCAGACAGGCGGAAGGGCCCTCCAGGTGCATAGGCTTCCAGGGTCTACAGAAAAGCTTCCACTCCCTCCCTCCCTAGTCACCGCCGCTGCCTTGAGGACTAGAAGGAGCTGGGGGACCCAGGGCCATAGCATCTCTCACACACACAGCGTAGTGTCAGCCAAATGGCTCCAGCGTCTGACTTCAGCTCCAGGCCAGGCACTTGCCCAGCTCTGCACAGGAAATGATTTCCAAATGACAAACATTAGCCTCGTGGTTTCCAAATGCCATTCTTGGAGCCAAGTGCTCATCACAGAATCAAAGCATGTAGCGGACCTCCTCAGGTTGCCTGCCCGTCCCTCCCTTTCCTGTGGGTGATTCCTTGTCCCCAGTTGGTCTCCAATGATGGGGGAACACCAAACCAATGAGTCATTGCCCTGAGGATTCTAGACTTGGAGAAAGCCAATTTACAGGGAGAGTGAAGGAAGCCAGTGGCTGAAATGCCAAGTGAAACTGGTGGGGACGCAGCCAGGGGACCCATGGGCATGCCCGTCCCTGGATTTGATATCCATATCTGGTCCACTCTTGCTTTTCTAGTGGCTCAGTGGCTCTTAGGGACACCTCCAAGTCTCTCAATAAGAACCTTTCTGCCTTAGCAGTTCCCAGTTGGTTCCAACCAATAGAAGCAAATGAGTCCTGCTGAGTCCTGCTACATACGCCTGATCTAACTCCAGAGTCACAGTGAATGCAGCGAGGTGAGAAAGGCAAGGACACTGGGCGGGGGGGCGGGGGGGCTCAATCCTACGGAGCAGCAGCCTGGCTGAGGCCGAGCGCCTCCCCTGCCTCCAATGGTCCCACTGTCTTGGGGCTTAGGTTAGCTGGGGGGCAGCGCCTCTCCCGCCCCGGGGAGGAAGCACCTGCCCATCTTCCCGCTCTGCCCACTGCCCTCGGGACGCCCGAGGAAGGCGACCAGCTGGGGGGAGCCCGAGGTTTGCTGACTCACAGGAGTAGTGTCTAGGAATCTGAGGGCTGGGCCAGCTAGAACTCTGCCTAGTGAGAGGGTTAACCTGGAGAGAATTCCCTTCCCCAGCACTTTTCTCCAGAAGACACTTGCGACTTTGTAAATATCACATGCTGCTTTGGGCATTATAGGCATGACTTGGGGAATGAACAACAAAGTCACAACAATCTGGGACTAACTTCCTGGATAGGGTTGAATATTCCACCCAGAACCTTGGACTGGGACATTATTTGGACATAGATCTCTGCAGGCGTATTTAGTTAGGACAGGGTTATGCTGGATTAATGTGGGCCCCAAATCTAGTGACTGGTGTCCTTATAAGGAGAGGAGAGGACAGAACACACAGGGACGACGGTGGAAGCAGAGGTTGGAGGCATGCAGCCACAAGCCGAAGAAAGCCGGCAAACACCATAAGCCAGGGAAAGACAGGGACATCCCCCCTCCCTGAGCCTGAAGAGCAAGCACCCTGTCAACACCTGAAATTCCAACTTCCAGCCTCCAAAAGAGAATAAGTCTCTGTTGCTTTAAGCCACCCAAATTTGCAGTAACTTGGTACAGGAGCCCCAAGAGACCAATACAGAGGGCCACCCAATGGAAAGAAACCCCTTAGTCGGGTGGTCCCCCTCTGCCGGGCCCCAGTGCCCACCGTGCACTCTGGTCCACTCCTTCCCAATAGCCAGCTGCTCCCTCAGCACAAAGCCCTCCCTCTGCCTCATGCTTCACGGGCCCCCTCCCTCCTGGAGAATCCCTCTTGTCCTGGGGGGCCATCCTGCCAGCACCCACAGGCCCGGAGAGCTCTCCCCTCGGGGTTCCCTGTGCCCGTGCAGAAGGCCCCTGTCATGATGCTCTCAGAGGATGGTGGAGCCTGTGTCTGCCCCTGCCTCCCTCTCCTGCAGCGAGCTCCTGGAGGCCAGCCAGGGCCTGTCCAACTCTGCACCGGCCCAGAAAGGCACTTCAAGAGCGGGTTGCCAAGTACGATCGCTCGGTAGAGACAAACCTTGAATGTGCATAAGGAAGCAGCAGCTGGGGCTTTGCTGGCAGGGCAGGGCTTTGAGACACAATCATGCCTGCTGGCCACGGGCTTGATGGATATCAACACTGGACTGGACTCATGCTGCCCGGATGGATTCTTTTCTCCTCACAACATCTGTGGGGGATACACTCGGGTCCCATTGAATGGGTGAGGTGACTGGGGGCGCTGCGTCCAAGGGCGGCCAGCATCCATCCCCCTGTTCCACCCTGACTCTCCAGGTGCACCCCGGCCCTCTCGGGCTGTCTCCCTCGCACACGCGGGACGAAGCCCATGGCGGTCTCCTCTCCGAAGCACCCGGTCACCCTCACTGTGGTAATGCGCAGCTGGCAATGGCCACCCACATCCATGGCTTCCCTAAATCCAGAAAATCATAGGTCATATTCTGGAGCATACTTAGCTCATAACAGGACCAACTTGTTGCCACTCTGGAAACTCTTGCCCCCGGTGATGGAGGACACGCGGAAGAGCTTGCTGGAAGTTCACGGTATTTTATATCCGTTGCATAAAGGTCGCCAGCTGTCTTCCACAGATCAGTGACAAAGGCAAACTGAGACGTGGGACGTCCACAGAAAGAACCAAGACGCCTCACGCTGCTTGGACAACGCTACGTAGAGGGTGCCAACCTCTGAGCTCCTCAAACCCCTCTCCCAAAGCATTTGGAGTATTCTCCGCTGGGCAATTCCAAGGGTTGTTCAGAGGAGATTTTTTCCCTTCTTTTAAAATGCACTTAGGAATGGCTGTGTTGGCAAGCTGGGGATTCCAAGCGCTCCCAATTACTGGAATGTTCTCCCTAATTTGAAATGTTTTCCTCTCACAGCTCCCAAAAATTTGCGCGAACGATCCCACTGTTAGCGTTTGGATCAGAGCTCCAGCACTGGCTGTTGCAATGAGAGGTGGAGCAGGCAATTTAGACACCCCATTAAGGCGGTGAAAACCTCTTTCTGCATATTGGAATACACAGAGGGAGCAGGCACTCGGCAGTCAGCAGCATGCAAGGCTTTCCTTGTGGTGCACCAATGACAAAGAGGCCTGTTGGTCCAGCGGATGCACTGAAGGGGCTGGGCGGGCGACCCAGGGAGCCTGGACTGGGTGCGAGATCCACTGGGACTCCCACCTCTCTGGCCAACCTCCTGGGCACTGAGAACAGTGCCTGGGGCCTTCCCCACTTCTGAAGCTTCTTGGTCATAAAGAAGGTCCAACGAATCCTGAGACCACTGAGTAGGAAGAGGTGCCCGTGGCCAGAAACCCAGGCCCAAGATGCTCCAGGGAGCAGAGCCCTCCATGAGCACCCACCTGGGGGCACGAGGCTGGCTGTGGAGTGACATCGGCCACACACAGCTCCACAGGCTGTGCCTCAGAGCAGCAGAAGGAAAGGAGTGAGCACTCGGTGATGGCTCACAAACCCCGAGGGTCCTGAGTCAGGGGAACCCCCCACACACCCCCAGCAGGCTCCCAGACTCCAAGGGTCCTGAGTCGGGGAACCACCTCCACCCCTCCCAGCAGGCTCCCAGACTCCGAGGGTCCTGAGTCAGGGGAACCCCCCCACCCCCCAGCAGGCTCCCAGACTCCGAGGGTCCTGAGTCAGGGAAAAAACCCCACACTCCTCCCAGCAGGCTCCCAAACTCTGAGGGTCCTGAGTCAGGGGAACCCCCCCCACACACACCCCCAGCAGGCTCCCAGACTCCGAGGGTCCTGAGTCAGGGGAAAACCCCCACACTCCTCCCAGCAGGCTCCCAAACTCTGAGGGTCCTGAGTCAGGGGAACCCCCCACACCCCTCCCAGCAGGTTTCTAGACCCTAAGGATCCTAAGTCAGGGAGACCCCCATATATCCCAGACTCAGGGTCCTGAGTCTTGAGAACGGCATTTTCAGTGATAGCTGTCTCCTCCGAGGGCCCGATACTTCAGGCACTGCACACTGCTCACATGCCATCATGACCTTGACACGAAACCAAAACAATGACCCCAGATGGACGACTGGGACTCTCCCTCCCTGCTGACAGGCCAGGAACTCCATTCCTCGGGCAGGCCCTCCCAGCCCCGCTGGGCGCAGCAGCCTCTGCTGGCCGTGCTGTGAGTGTGGGGCGCCGGGCACGCAGGCTGGTCCGCCCTGCCCAGGGGCAGCACCGCAGCCTGCTGGAGTCGCCCTCCATCCCTCCCAGACACACCGCCTGGCCGGAATGAGAGGCGGTTCTGGGCAAGTCCTTGCCAGCCGGAGAGTCTCTGCCTGGCCTGGGGGAACCAGAGGAGGAAAGGGGCAGGGCTGCTCCCTGCCAGCGGGCTGAACCAGCACGTGGACCCCGGGTGCGGGGTCAGAGTCCGCGTGCCAGGTCCTGAGGCCTGGGCGACTGCAGGGCCCTGAGGGCATGCGGCCGTGATGGTATTCATCACAGCAGGTGTGACACCCCAGGAGGAGCAGATCTCAGGGCCTGGGCCAGCGCCCAGCAGGGGGCCGAGGCAGAAGGCCAGGCCAGCTCCCAGGAGGTTGAGGGGAGGCCACTCGTGCCTCAGGAGTCTCCCTGGGGCAGAATGAATCCAGGGCAGCACAAGAAGGAAGCAAGTCTGATTCTCGGGGCCCAACTCCTGCCAGCTGGTCCTTTTGCCAGGTGCTCCCTAGAGTCCTTGAGCACCTGCTTCCTGTTGTAATCGTTCAAAGGATGACACTCTGGGCGTATTAGCGACCTGGAGCTGCCACAACAAACTGTCACCAACCGGGTGACTTAAACCAAGAGAACTGGATCCTCTTAACAGCTCTGGAGGTCGGAAGTCCAACCAAGGTGTCGGCAGGGTTGGTTCCAGCTGGACGCTCCAAGGGAGAGTCCACCCTATGACTATCTCCCAGCTTCTGGCGGCTGCCCACAATCCTTGGCGTCCTATATTTGCAGATTCTTCCCTCCAGTCTCTGCCTCCGTCTTCAGATGGTCTTCTCTGTCTGAGTCCCTAACTGGGTCTTATAACAGCCCTCTCATTTGACTTAGAGCCTGCCTTGGTCCAGTAGGATCTCATCTTGATCCTTGATTACAACTGCAAAGACCTTATTTCCAAATAAGGCTGAATTCTGAGGTTCTGAGCGTAAATGAATTTTTAGGGGAACGCTATTCAACCCATTAGAGTGAGTGTGGGGGTTGCTTGTCCAGTCTGCTGTGAACTGTATGGACACTGTGTCCACACCTATCCAGGGCTGGGGAAGGGAGGCCCAAAAGGACACGGGTCCACCTCTCCTCCAAGGCAGACTTCCCCTTTATAACTTCCTTAATTTCTATTTTAATTAAGTCCAAGTATCGCAACAACCCTAGTGAATTGAAATCAAGGATTTTATTGGTTTTCGATAGCCATCGTAATAAATGACCACAAACTTAGTGGCTTAAAGCAACCCAAACTATTCTACAGTTCTGTAAGTCAGAAGGCCAATGTGGGTCTCAATGGACAACAGTCAAAATGCGACTGCGGGGCTGAACTCCTTTCCAGAGGCTCTAGGGGAGAATCTCTAGGGGAGAACCCACGTGTGTGTCTTCTCTGGCTTCTTCAGGCTGCCCGTGACCCTTGGACGCGCCTTCCTTCCTCCACTCTCAAGGCCAGCAATGGCAGGTTGAATCCTCCTCATATCCCGTCACTCTGACTTCCTTTCAGCCTCCGTTTCCCACTTAGCAGGTCCTTGGTGGGGGTACCAGGTCCATCGGACAATCCAGGATCATCTCCCTATCCTAAGGTCAGCAGACTAGCAATCGCAATTCCATCTGTAATCTGAATCTCTCTTTTCACATAACCTAATGTATTCATGGGTTCCGGGACTTAGGACATAGACACCTTGCGATGGTGGGTTTATACATCGTTCTGTCTATCACAGGGGTTTTCCTAGATATCTTCCTGCTCTTGATACCATACTTGCTCTCACTCCACACTTGTCAGTGTACATCTTCTGCATTAATTCAGTTCCCCAAATTTAGTAAGACTTGTTATGTGGCCCAATGTGTGGTCATCCATCTTGCAGAATATGCCACGTATTCTGAAGTTGCAGGTATGGTGGAAATATCAATTAGGTCAAGGGATTGATAATGTTTTCATATCACCTGTGTTTTAACTGAATTTTTCCCCTATTTCTATCAAGTGCTGAGAAATGGTTGTTAAAGTCTCTAAGATTATAGAATACCTACTGCTTATTAGGTACATATACATTTATAATTATTATGTTTTCCTGATGAATTGATCTTTTTATCACTATGAAATGTCCCTCTTTATCTCTTTTAATGCTCTCTGTCTGGAGGTCTATTTTGTCTAATATTAATGTAGCCATTCCAGTGTTCTTATGCTTACTGGTTGCATGATACACCTTTTTCCATGTATTTATGCTCAGCCCATCTGGGTTTTCATATTTAAAGTAACCATTTTAAAGTAATATATTTAAAATAGCTATGACAGCTGGGTCTTGCTATTTTTGATTTTTATTTTTAATTGTGGTAAAATACACATAACATAAACTTTACCATCTTAAATGTACCATTACCATCTTTAAGTGTAATTGACCATTTTTTAAGTGTATAATTCAGTAGTGCTAAATATATCCACGATGTCGTGCAACCAATCTCCAGAACATTTTCATCTTGCAAAAGTGAAATTCTACACTTACCACACAACTCCTATTTCTCCACCCTCAACACCACTTCCAACTCCTTGAAACTACCATTTTACTTTCACCTCTATGACTTGAACCATTCTAGGTACCTCACATAAGTGGAATCATCCAGTATTTGTCTTTTTGTGACTGGCTGGCTTAGTTCACTTGGCATAATATCTTTGAGGTTCATACATACTGTAGCCTGCTTCAGAATTTCCTTCCTTTTAAGGTTAATATTCCACTGAACGGACCTACCACATTTTCTTTTTCTGGTCATCCACGGGGGGACATCTGGGTTGCTGCCATGTTTTGGCTACTGTGAATCGTGCTTTAATGAACAGATGTATGTACAAATGTCTCTTCATGTCCGTGCTTTCTTTTTGCTTGCTTTTTCTTTTGGGTATGTTCTCAGAAATGGAATTGCTGGATCATAGGGTAATTTTATTTTTTAATTTTTGAGGAATTGCCATACTGGCTTACATACCAGCTATACTATTTTACATTCCCACTAATAGTGTAAAAAGGATTCCAATTTCTCCACACCTTTGCCAATGCATGTTATTTACCTTTTTTATTTTTTTATTGTAGCCTCCTAGTGAGTATAAGGTGTGGGTTTTGCTTCTCAAAATCCATTCTGACAATCTGTGCCTTGGAAGTGGCATACTCAGTTCACTAACATTTAATGTAATTTGTGAGATGGCTGGATTTAGGTACGCTAATTTATTATTTGTTTTCTGTTCTTTCCCTCTGTTTCATGTTCCTCTGATCCTTATTTTCTGCCTTCTTCTGGATTATTTGAATATTGTTTAAAATTCCATTTTAATTAATCTACTGTGTTTTAGCTGTATCTCTTTACATTACACTATTAGTGGTTGCTTAGGGATTAAAATATCCATAATATACAACTTTAGTTTTTCAGTCTACTTAGAGTTGATACTGTTCCATCATATGTAAAATGTAGAAAACTTATAACTGTACAGGTCCATTTGCTCCCCAGTCCTTTTTGCTATAGTTGTCATGGGTATGATGTCCACATACATAATAAACTTCACAAGACAATGTTGTAATTTTTTGTTTTAAACAGTCTTATGTATTTTAAAGAAATTAAAAATTTTAAAGTCTTTTATGTTTACCCACATATTTTCTAGTTTTTTTTTTTTTTTTTGCACACTACACATGTGCAGTTTATTGTATGTCTGTTAGGCTTCAATAAAGCTTCCAATGGCTCCCATTTTCTAGTTTTGATACTCTTCACCAATTCTTTAAAATATGAATTTCCTACTGTTATCACTTCTCTTCAAGTAACTTCTTTTAGCATTTCTCATGAATAGCAACACATTTTCTATGTGTTCTTAATCTGAAAATATTTTCATTTTTGAAGGATACTGTCCCTGATTATAGAATCCTAGGTGGACAGGTTTTTCTGTAAGCACTTTGGAGATGTTGTTCCACTGCCTTCTGGCCTCCATAGTTTTGGATGAGAAGTCTGCAGTGTTTCCAAATCTCCTTCTCCAGTACAATGTGTATAGTTTTTTTCTGACTACCTTAAAGGTTTTCTCTTTCTTTTGATTCTCAGCAGTTTGATTATGAGGCTTAGATGTGGTTTTATATATATTTATCCTGCTTAGGGTTCGCTGAGCTTTTGAAACTCAAATTTATGTGTTCACCAAATTTAGGACATTTCTTGGCCTATCTTGATACTTTTTCTGCTACATTCTGTTACTTCTCTTGGGACTCAAATTATGTATATATTAGACCTTCTGGTAGTTTTCCCAACACTCTGTTCATTATTTCTGATCTATTTTCTCTCTCTTCTTCAGATTAGACATTGATACTTTTTATATTCAAGTCTGCTGACTCTTTCACCTGTGATCTCCATTCTAGTAATAAGCCAATCCACTGAATTTTTAGTTTAAGCTACTGCATTTTTTCAGTTCTAGAATTTCTATTTGATTTTCTCATAATTTCTATTTCTTAGCTGAGATTTCTTCTTTCTTCTCTCACTGCCATCATATTTTATTTCATCGAATATAATTTTTTTTTTAAAGATTTTATTTATTTATTTGACAGAGACAGAGACAGCCAGCGAGAGAGGGAACACAAGCAGGTGGAGTGGGAGAGGAAGAAGCAGGCTCATAGCGGAGGAGCCTGATGTGGGGCTCGATCCCATAACGCCGGGATCACGCCCTGAGCCGAAGGCAGACGCTTAACCGCTGTGCCACCCAGGCGCCCCTCATCGAATATAATTATAATAGCTTCTTTAAAATCCTTGTCTTCTAATCCCAACATCTTGGGATCATCTGGGATTATTCTCAGTTGACTGACTTTTCTCTTGAGGCTGGACACATTTTCAAGCAAGTTTAGATTGTATCCTGGAATGTCATGTATTGGGAATGTTATGTTGCAGAGCTTCTGGGCTGTTTTAATCCTTCGGAGAATACTGATTTTGTTTTGTTTTGTTTTGTTTATGTTTTAACCAAACTTAAACTGCAAACCGTGTCTCCTTCATATCAGGTCAAATTGTAGTTCAGATCTGCTTTTATTTTAATGGCTCTGAGTTGCCTAAAAGCATGTGTAGTTCAGCAGCTGACTAGAGACTTGGGTAGAGTTGTTTTTTATTCAGTTGTTTGTTTTGGTCCAGAGTTTGTAGTTTTTATTTACAAGAGGGCTAGGTCCATAGGAGTTTACTCGGCCATACCCTTACACTTGTTTCTAACATACCAGTGTTTTGCCCACCTGTCACAAAGCTAGGAGGCCTCTGAACAAAGGCCAACTCTCTCTGGGCTGAGGGCAGAAGCAACAGTGAGCAAACCTTCTTCATTAGTTTGCTCAGGCTACCATAACAAAATACCATATACTACGTGCTTAAACAACAGAAATCTATTTTCTCATGGTTCTAGAAGATAGAAGTCCAAAATCAAGATGTCAGCACATTTGGTTTCTTCTGAGGCCTCTCTCCTTGGTATGTAGATGGCCATCGTTTTCCTGTGTCTCCACAGTTTTCCCTCTGTGCCTGTGTCCTGATC
Organism: Ursus americanus; assembly: GCF_024610735.1. Classification (NCBI taxonomy): domain Eukaryota; kingdom Metazoa; phylum Chordata; class Mammalia; order Carnivora; family Ursidae; genus Ursus; species Ursus americanus. Next base: position 2,900,927 of record NC_142132.1, on the reverse strand, counting down.
TCCTTATTAGGACAACAGTCATATTGGCTTAGGGCCCACCCTATGACCTCATTTAACCTTAACTACCTTTAAAGGGTCTATCTCCAAATACAGTCACATTCAGAGGCACTGGAGGTCAGGACTCTAACATATGAATTTGAGAGGAAAACAATTAATCCTGTAACACTGCCCTGTAAAGGATGAGGATCATCCTCTCTTAAAAGGCTGTGATTAATTCGGCTGATAAACCCAATGGCACCCATGTCATTACAATATTCTGATGAGAAACCTGAGGCTCAGGAAGATACCATCATGGAGCTAGTGAGTAGCATGTCTGATACCAACCTCTTACTTCAGGCCCGTCTGACCGGGAACCCACTTTGGGTCTTGGGCTCTGGTCTTCCAGGATCAATAGGTCATGGGCACCACCCACAGACCCCGGGACCTCCTGTCACAGGACCATTAGCATCAGTAGGGGCAGTTCCCATACTGGATGGAGGGCACCAGATGGTTTTTGTGGGCCTAGTCTGTGGCTCAGCATCAGCTCCTGGCAGCCCCAAGGGCCTGTCCCTGAGGTAGGCAGTTTCCTCTCCAGGACCCCTGACACCCCGTCTAGCACTTCACCTGAGAGGTGGCCCCTTTCTCATCATCAGCCTCCCCATGGCTGTGTTGCTGTGAATATGCCACATTTCAATGGTCTTTGATTTGACAATCAAAGGGAGAAGCAGACATGGCTCCCTAGTTGGTGTAAATCACTACAGAATGTGTTCTGAGTTCCCAAAGTATGGCATGGCTGCACACAGGTACGCGGCTTACCTCAGTGCGTGCTTCCCTGTGTCGTCCGTCTCCGTGTGGACCAGGGCGGGGTTCCCAGAGCGGCGTGCCTAGCAGAGTCTACAGTCCTGTCCTAGAGCATCCAGCATCCCACACTTGCCTCTCCCCACGGGGGACCACCCCGAAATGAAAACTTCTGCAGAGATGTGTCCCATATGAAAGGGGCGGGCTCTTCTGAGGTGCAGCCAGAGGAATAAAGCAGCACCTGGAGTGAACAGAATAGAAATGTTCTGGAATACTTGGCCTCAATGTCATTTTAAAGTGCAGATGATACTGAAGAGCAGGGCATGGACCTGCCCTGGGGCCACCAGAAAGTCTGGGTGGCAACAGAAGGGGGCAGGGGTGGGGCAATGCCCTCTGTACCATGGGAGAGAATGGATAGCCAGAAAGGCTGCTGGCTGTTACAATTCTCCACAGCTCTGTGGTGGCTCAGTAGCATTTTACATGTCGAAGATTTTTAACCAAGCACCGCTACCGTCCCTCAGCTTCATTCATGCAATTATATTCACGCAGTAGATTCGCGTACTTTGCCTCAATTACACCACTTGGCAACCCATTAATCCCCTGGCAAAGTATTTGAGAGGCAAACAAATCCACAGAAGGGTGGCTGATGGTTCCGAGTTTTACCTGCTCCCCTCCTGCGAAGGTGTCAGAGTGCTCAAGCTCCCGGGGAGAAGCAGGGGGCTGAGGGGGCTCTGTCCTGGCTCAACGAGCTTGCCCTTGCCACTGTCCAGCTGCTGCCAGCTCATCCCCCACCCCAGGCAGATGCCCTATCACGGTGGGCAAACGCCAGAATAAAGGGAACGATGGGCATGCAATGCGCCACCAAGTGTAGGGTCACAACAGGAAGATGTGCAATTACAGGGACAAAAATACCCTGAGGAAATCAACACGGGACTTATTAATATCAGATCCATAGGTGACAACTGTCAGACAATCGGTCAACAAGGCCTCGTGTCTGTGTGATCCCGGCTAACCCATTACGATCTTTATGAAGTGTCCTTCTGGGGGGTCCGGATCTTCAGATATGAGGGGAAGCCCTGCCCTTTTATTAGGAGCTAAGCTCTTTATACTCTGACCATATTGCAGCAGGTTAGAAGTCTAAGCTTTATTGTCTTATGTTATTGAAAATCCAGATTCCGGCAGGCTTCTCCCTCAGGTCACGCTTTGTCTGCGAATACATTCTCATTTCTCCATGTACAGAGACCGTCTGGAGAGAGGCAGAAAAAGATTATGACTGTAATATACTTAAATCCAATTTATTTGCCTGGCCAGAAACTTCCACCCTCCACAATAGCTTCCTACCCAAGATGTTGTCTTTAATTCTTTGGTGACAGGGAGAAACATGCGGCCCCGGCTTCCAGCAGGTATGGGCAGAGTGGGAAGGCATGAGTCCCCAGATGTCCGGGCCAGCGGGTGGCGGGAGCGCCCCAGGTGCAGGGCCAGCAAAGACTCGGGTTTCTGGCTCAGAACTTCTCATTTGGTGATTGGGGATAAATCCTCAGTTGCGTGTGGTCACGGGAAGAGAAATGAATTCACCAGAGAATAACAGGTCTAGGAAAGATCCCGGACCCTTGACTTTTGCCACAGGTTCCCCACCTCAGTTCTGAGTCAGCCAGGAGCATCCATCTGCTGGCTGCCAGCTCCTGCCCTGGCTCCTGCCCCAGCAGGAGGGTCCTTACAGTCACAGTCAAGGTCTCCATTAGCCTGTGTTAACATTTCCTCCAGACTTTGCCTCTGGACACAGGCATGTAGCCTGGGAGGAAAATGATTTGGTGGGATTATTTTCTTAATTAGTATTTGTTCAATTTAAATGATGGGATGCAAAGACCAGTCAGGGCTGTCGGGAGTATGGGCAGGGTCCACGGCCTGGAGGGTGCCCAGCCGCAGCCCCAGTCCCTCTGTGCCACCCCGCCCTGGCCTCGGACTGCCCAGTTCAGGAGGTTGGCAGTAGGCTGCCCTCCTGACTGTCATCTGCAGGCCCTGCCCGCTGCCCACTCAGGGCTCCTCGGGACATGACTGTGGAGCATCAACCAAGTGCACTCTTCCGTGACAGGCCCTGACAGGGGCAGGAGGCAGGTGCAGCAACCCGGAAGGAGGCCATGGACCACGGGGTTCTGAGCTCGGAGACAGGGTCCCGGCTGGCAGGGAGGACCCAGGAGAAGCCTGGCAGAGGCTGGGCACAGCGAGCAATTGCTACCAGTTTGCCTGGAATGTCCCCATGTTAGCACTGAAGACCACATGTCTGGGGAGACCCTCGGTCACAGACAGATTGGGAGAGCCAGTCACCTAGCAGCCAGGAATGGAGACAGAAGCCCCACCCGGTGCTGCTCTGTCCTATCCAGCTGGCCCTTCAAGTCAGCTTACAGCCCGGCCCATTTTCTCATTTGTAAACCACAGATGATAAGGATGCCTCTTACCTCCAGGAAACCTCGTGGCTTCTCATGCACTCTTTTGTTTGGGTGCAGGCCCTTTGGATGACCATGAATTGCTGTCACCAGAGAGCTAATGGCATGATTCAGTGACAGACATGGCAAAGTGCACAGCACCGAGGGAGCAGGGTTTGGGATGAGAAACTGGCCTGCTGGGGGTGCTCGCTCCGAAGCCAGCGGTGGGCTGTCAGGGTGCTCCATGAAGGAACGCCCGTCCTCTGCCCGCTCCCTTCTCCCGGGATGATGATGAGAGTGGACGCATCCGTGGGGACGCCAGGAGCTGGGCTGGGAGCAGTTTGAGCCCGGGTGCCATCTCTTCATGGGAATGCTGGGAAATCTGGTTGCCAGCAGCACCAGCAAGCCTGGGGTCAGGAGCCCCAGACACCACTCCCTATTGGGCTAGAGATGCTCCCGTGCCAGCCAGCGGCTTGCCAAGCAGCCCACAGAGCTCCCATAGCTGCATCCTAACATCTGCTTGTCTGCTGTGCAAGGCACGTGTGAACATTTGGCTCTCTCCAAGGTGAAGGTCATGTCAAGGCTCCTTTGCCAAAGCAGCTGAGGCCGTGGGTCATTTGGTTCACGGACACTGAGTAGTGGGGTCAAATTCTTACAATTCTTATTCTTCCAATGAGAAGTAGAACAGCAATAAAGCCTGCTCTGCCCCCCCACCCCCGCATGACTATGAGGTCAGCACCTTACTCAAAGGAATAGAATGCAGAGGCCACCATGATGGAGGAGGAAGTCCCGTATTTGGGGTCACCAAGGGGTGGGAGGGTTTTGGGAACCTGTGCAGGTCCCCTTGCTCAGGGGATCACTCCTGGGCAGGAGGCAACATGCAAAGGGGTGTCGGGCCTTGGTGAGGACCGCACTGCCACCTCCAGACCTCTGAGGTGGGTGGGAGGTGCTACATGGTCCCAAATGGCATCACCTCCTTCCGACCCCTGAAGGGCAGTCTGCGACGTGGGTTTCGCTTGGCAGGAGACCATGCTCCTACGTAAGGCCTGCATATCAGTGCTCTCGCCCCTGAGCACGCATGGCTCCAAGTGCCGAAACCTCTCAGGGCACCACAGTTTCCCACATACGGAGTCTGAGCTCAGAAGGTCCTTCCAGGAGGTCTGGGGAGCAAGGCTCAAAAGGCGCCTTTGGGCACAAATCTGTGCACAGATGCAATTCCCAGGACAGCCACAAATTAACCAAAGAGGAGGAGCATTTTACATATTAATAGATTTTGCCCAGTTGTCTTCCAAAATGATTGTAACACCGTTACAGCTACCAAGAGTGACTGCGTGCCTTTCCCACATCTTCACCAGCACTAAGTATTATGCTTTTTAAAAATTCTTGCCAATTTGGTAGTAAACTATCTAGATTAGATTTGCATACTCTAATGTTAAGAGTTTTTGCCGCAGGAAAAATTCAAGAACAACCCAAGTGTCTATCAATAGTATGCTGGCTATGGGAATTGCCATCCGTCTTAAAATGATGGGCCAGATCTGACGCACACTCACTCTCACACACACACACACACACACACACACACACACGGCCAGGCAGAGTGCTGTGGGCATCCAGGTGGGGAGGGGGTGAAGACATGAGACAGCCCTGCCTGGGTTTCAGGGCTGGACCAGGGTTTGTGCTAAATCAGACACTGAGCAGTCACCAGGCTGATGGGAAGATCACGCTGCAAGTGTTGGCTACTCAGGACAGTCTGCACGGAACTACATTAACCGACCAAGGAAATACATCAGAAAACAAAAACTCTGCTACTTGGATTGAATCTACATTCTTAGAAGAGTTTATAAATGGATAAGTGCTTTCTTTAGCTCCTTTTTTCAGAAGCAACACTGCAATCCATTTCACTCTCCATTTCCTAGAACGGTCTTGGCCCTGTGTATCTTGGGGCTGGTGTGTTTCAGGCTGAAGTCTTGGAGCCTCTTGGAGCTTCTCATTGGAGCTGCCCAAGCCGCCAAAACCAGCCCCTCCACACGGAGACTCCTTCAGCGCTGGCCCCTCTGCTCTCCCCTCGGCCGTGCTGCCCCCTCATCCCGAATGCCTGAAATCCACCATGTTCTGTATCTGTTCCTGCCTTCTCAGACCCATAACTACAAGGAGGCACTCTGTCTGCATCACTGCAACCAAAGGTAGAAAGTCTACATCCAGCTGGTGTGACAGGCAGGAAACCAGCCATGGAGGAAGGGGAAGAAGGTCTAGGAGGAAGGCGGGCAGACCTCATCACCTGGAAGAAAAGTGAGTGTGAATGGCTATCAGATGATACGAGGGAGGGAGTCACCCTTTTGTGAGATGTAGGGACAGTGAAAGTGAAGCCAAGATATGCTTACCTGCTAAGGATACATGCTGGAGTCTTTAGGATGACATAAAACAGTGCCTGGTTTGGGTTCATACACCCCAGGACAGAAGTCCTCCCAGAGAGAGCAGCAGCAAGACGGGCCGAGTCAGTACTTGAGGGAGCTGGACGACGCACGGGGAAGCCTGGACTCTGGCTCTACTTGTGAGCACGTTTGAATCTCCCACAACAGTTTTTGAAAGCACCTGCCAATAGTAAAAAATAAAAATAAATAAACAAGGGAGTTGGGGGGCCAATATACTTAAACCAAAATCAGTTATCATTATAAACATGTTGGTATTCCTAGAAAATCCAGGAGAATTAAATTTTTAAAATATAAAAACAAATAAGAAGGTGTACCAGCCGGCCAGATCAAACACATCTATAAAGATCTAAAATTCCTCCCAAATACCAGCCATGGAAAATATCCCTGGAAAACAGACTTTTAAAAAGATGTCATTTATAACAAGTGCTGGGTCCCATGTGCATGTGGAGAAAACTTCCCCACCACTTTGCTTTCTGGGCCCCTGAGCAGCTAAGACACGGCATTCTCCCCATAGTGCTTATGATCTTCCAGAAGACCCCACACCTCCTTGCCTCTGAACTAGGGGATGCTTGGGCCCTGCCTCTGCATAAGCAGGGCATCGGTCTACCCACTGCTTAAACCAAAAGGAAGGACGGACGCCCCAGGGTGGTGCAGAGCTCGGTCTCCTGAAGGGAGGACCTGCTTGCAGCTTGTAGGTGGTGGGCCATTTTTTAGTTTACACATGATGGATTTGAAACCTTGAGCGTTGGGACTCACAGGCACCCAGCCCAGCGGGCCCTCATGGTCCATAGTACCCAACGGCACATCAGTCACAGGAGGGGCGAGCTCCCTGGGCCTCCCGTGACCGGCACCTCTCGGCCTGCAGACTCCAGGCACCCAGCTCTTATCGACAGCTCTCTCCCCTCAGGAACTTGAGCTTAGCAGAGATGGTCATGCCTGCTGTGAGGACGGCTCCCACAGAGCCATGGCCAGGGCACGTGGGCCTGCGGAGGTGAACAAGACCCACCCCTGAGGAAAGTTTTGGATCCGACCCAGGGAGCTGCGTTTTCTGGACAGGAGGGACCAGCTTTGTCTTCAGGCCAGGCCTGGCCACTGGACCCTGAAGGTGCTTCCCAGCAGGGCAGGCTCTAGGGGAGGCATCCCGCCATGAACCGGGCACTCCTGGCTTCTTCCCTCCTGCCCAGGGGCTGCGCTATGGCCTGCTTTTCCCATGCTCATCAGGGGACTTCCACCCCACCTGTTAGCTGCCACAACTTTTGAACAGAAAGGGAAATCACCACGTGTCACACGTTGGCAGGCTGTCACCAGCAGGTAATCAGAAAGGTACGGGCCTCACCTAAGTGCACACTGTGCCTCGGACCCTGGATCAGCACTTCTGGGCCTGGCACCCTCACACGTCTGTTTGCCTAGAAACCACGGCACAGCGTCACTGGTCTGTGCTAAGACCTTTAGTCCAGAAACGCTGTTATTCTGTGGCATTTTCATTTGAAGCAGAGGCTGCAAAGAATGAGTGCAGACCAGAAATTGTCCTTAGGGGCCACGGCATGTCCAGTCACACCCCACGCTAATGCACATAAAGTCATGACTCAGAAGGTCACATCCCGTCACACCGGCACGGCACGTGTCCATCAGCCGCGGGGTCGGGGACGCGAATTCGAGGCAGCCACCCTCTACCTTGCAAAGGTGCTTTGCCATGTGCCCAGGCCGACTGATAAAATAAGCAGCCTGATAAAATAAGTTACAGATCAGATTCTGAAAAGCACGTTTTCCTAGGAAATCTGTTGCACCGACTTCGGTGACATGACTCGAAATGGGCGTTGGCTGTTTGGGCAGGAGAAGCGGGGGAGATCCTTGGCCGATGTGGGTGGGATGAGGCGGCCTGGGGACAGGCAGGGGCAAGGGCCAGGGTGGGCACCCTGAGGTCCCGTCCTGGCTGGGCAGCCCCACCTGTCCCCCCCGCCTGGCGCCTCCCCGACCAGGACCTGCTCCAGAAGCGCCCGCCCGCAGTCCACACATCCGAGGCAGGCATTTGGTGGTTCTCGCTGCAATTCATTTTAATTATGTGTGTCATAAAAAGACCACCTACGGATGAGACAATGCTGCTGTAAGAGTCTCAAGGTTACTGTAGGGAATACTTCATAACCGCAGTGTGTTTTCCCCAAGGAGTTCTACTACCATTTGATTTAATTTTTAATTTTTACATTTTAATCAAAAATAGATCAAATGGTGGTGGTCTCTCCGGGGAAACATCCTTCAGACAGGAAGCCGGCCACGCTCCTTTTCAATATGTAAAGCTGCCATCTCTGTGTGAGCCACGGGGGGTGCCCGCTGCCAGCCGCCCCTGCCGGGGGCCGGGCGTGCTTCCGGGGGAGCCAGGCCGTGGGCAGCCCCCCTGCTCCAGCCCCTCTCGTGAGCTGGAAACAATGGCCCCGAGGTGCATTTCGTCGGTGCATCTCCGCACTGCGTGGGGCCTAGGATCTCCCTGAGGGCACTTCCATCTCCGGGGGGAGTCCCCTTACCTTTGCAGGGGCGGGAGGAGGTGGGCAATGTGTGCACGACTGCACCCCTTCGTGCTCTGCATTCTGAACAACAGGCACTACAGTTCTTTGATGGCAAGGAAAGGACCGCGCACCCCCATCCCGGTGCCTGCACAGAGGACGGCCAGCTGGCTTGTCGCCCCGTGACTGTGAAGTGGCCCAGACTCCGGCCGAGATCCAGGTGGGCTCCCAAAGCAGCCACTGTGTGCGTTCGGCAGCTTCTCCAGCTGGGTGTTCTCATCTGGAAAGTGGGGACAAGACTGGGATGGGCCCGTGGTGTCGTCGTGGGGATCAGGAGCCATCGGAGCGATGTGCCAGAGGAGTCCCGCCTGCACAGAAGAGCTCACTGCTGCTATTTTGCTAACGTCATTACGATTGCATATGGAATAAAGGCCGTCTGCTCTCGCTCATCCCCAGTGCCGACTCAGGATGTCTGAGGGTCAAGGCACGAAGGGCCTGGGTGTTTGGTGAGGAAGCAGCCAAGCCTGGGGGGGACCCGGGGCCTCCAGAAGTCCAGACCTTCCAGAGACTGCCTTAATGCCCCAGCAGTGCTCATAGCTCTGCAACCTGCAGTCTTTCTCAGGGACCTTGATCGCTGCACAATAAGCCAGGCATCCAGGCACCCCCACTGCAAAGCTGGGGGAAGGGCAAAGGGAATGCAGGGGGATGGAGAGACAGAGACACCCACTTTCCCACTTTCTCTAACTCCTGTCCCTACATCAGCAGAGATCACCGACACCGTGGCCACATCAGCCTGGCTCCTGGAGGCGTGCCTTCATACATTCATATCACAACACAATGGCCTTGGCCTCTGGCACCCCAAGGCAGGGATGTTCCCCACCCCCCGTCAATGTCATTTACATAAAGATCCACTGGAAGTATTTTTTTCTGAGTTAGCTCCAGGGAAATAAGGCACTTTCTCCTAAAGAACAGGTGGGCTTCCTTCCTTCCGGCCATTGAGATATACATCAGACTGTCCTTGGTGCCTTAGGAGCCCAGGGGAGTTTGTTCTCAGGGCTGGAGGCTGGCTTTCTGGTCCCACTGCCTCCTCTTTAGTGCAATGCGTTTCGTCTCAACGCTGTAGGACAGTGGGGCTAGGTAAGGGCTGGAATGGCCGTGCGCCCTCCCTGGCCCCATCAGCCGGTGGCCGGCAGTGGCAGGAGGCCCAGGGGATGGGAGCTCCCTTTCTTCCACGCTGTGTTCTGTCTTTGCTGCTTGCTTCATTCCCACGTGCAGAGCGTACCCTCCAGGCCGGGCAGTGACTCCCTGAGCTTGGTGTGCAGGCAGGCAGGTCCAGATCTCCCCAGTCAGGGCCAGGGGACCGTGCCCGGGGATCTGCTTTCCCCCAGCTCCTGGAAGACACTCAGACACCTTGTAGTCACCGCAGGCAGGTCCGGGCAGGGAATCTGCAGAGGCCCCGGGGCTCACGCTGTGGTCAAAGACAGCTTCTTTTCATTTTTTCTTTTTTTAAAAAATTTATCCATTCATTTGAGAGAGAGAGAGAGAGAGCAAGCATGAGCAGGGGAGGGGCAGAGGGAGAGGGAGCATGGCAGGCAGACTCCCAGCGGAGCCCGAGGCAGGGCCCAATCCCACAACCCCAAGATCGTGACCTGAACTGAAACCCAGAGTCAGATGCTCCACCGGCTGAGCCGCCCAGGCCCCCACCGACAGTTGTTGACTTAGCAGCCAGCCTTGGTGGTTTGGGTGTTTTGCTACCAGGGTGACAAGTTTTTCTCAGGCCACATGCAGTACGTGCCACTTCAATTCTGGGAGAGAGAGCTTTCCCCCAGGGCTGAGACTGGGTTTTTAGACTTTGAGGACTTTGCTCAGGACCAAAGCTGAGAAAGAGGCAAACACGGCAACACTGAGACAGGGACTAACGTGGTAAAATTACGGGGGAGTTCAAATCTCACGGCAGGTGTTCTGTGCTTTCTCAGTCTGCACACGCGGCTCTCACCAGGAGAGGGTCATCAAGACAGAGGAGACACAGCTCAGGGTGGGGTTCAGAACCAGGCAGCAGGTGGTGGGCTCTGAGCTGGGAAAGACGGACCCCTGGAAGCTGTGGGAGCGGGCCCAGGAGCAGGAAGGGGACCCTCTGTGGCCCCCCCGACCCCTCAGGACACTCACACACCTCACAGAGCACGGCTGGCCAAGCACATGCAGCCTCATGGTGGCCGGAGCTCCTGAAGCCCTCAAAGATCATTAAAATCAGTTCAAACTGATGCTGTGGACTTGGCGCAAACCCGTCTGGGCGCCAGGGAGTTCTGCCCGGCTCCTGGCGCAGTCCCTGCGTCCCACTCAAGCCCAGCGCAAACCTCGCTCAGCTAGCCCAGTCGGTTTTACGATCCACTTCCTCATCTTCAAAATGGATGAGAGCACCTGCCTCAGGGCCATGGGGGGTTCACGGAGCTACCAGCACCCCCGCCCACTGCCGGGCGTCTGGGAGGAGGACCTGCATAGACGGGGTGGGGGCCATCCTAGGCGGATGGCTGAGTCAGTGTGTCTGGATACAGGGGCAATGGCACAATGACCTTGTTCATCGTTGAAACCTTAAAGTCGCTTCACCCACAAAATAAAGGCAAACTATGGAAGAGAAAAATGCAATCCTATGAAAGCTTTATAACATGTCTTAAAGAAACTCGAAAATCAACACATGACATTTTCTACCTCAAACAACATAGGGGACATCTGAATTAAGTTCAAATAAGCTACCAAAGAAACGTGAGTTAGCACTCAGATTCCATTTTAAACATTATTCCAAGAGACTGTTCAATAGAGAGCATGTGGCAAGCAAAACTGTGTGAACACAGGCGGGCGCTTCGGAGCCCCTCAGCCAGGGCGCAAGCAAGCCCTTTTCCAGCACGGACCTGCGCCCTGGCCTCAGCCAGGCACCCGGACCCCCTGTCTCCCGAGCAGAGCCCCTGCCCGGCTCAGGCGACTGTGATGCTCCATCCAAAGCATCTAGGACGTGCACGGACAGAGCCAGGCGCAGCTGTCGTTGCAGCCCTTGGGTCGAACTACGAAGCCAATGTGCTCCCTATTCAAAGTTAATTTTTGAAAGAACATCTTAGGAAATACAAAAAGGCAAAAGAAAAATACAGTGCATCACACACACGCATGTTCTCACCAGAATTAAGTGTTAACACTGGGTTATATTTGTATTAGATTTTTAAATTAGTTAATCATGCCAGCAACAGCTGAGGTTCCTTTAATCACGAGCGCTTGTCCCCTGCTGCCCACCCTCTCTTTGCCTGGCCACCAGCATCCTTCCCACCCCACAGAACTTGCTTGGTCCTGACCTCTGGCCAGTCTACTGGGAGGGAGCCCGAGGCAGGGGTGCCTGTGCCAGGGAGCATGGACAGGCCGCTCGGGAGAAACCTGTGGGAGTAGGGGCAGGACAGGAGAAGTGGGGTCAAGGCAGCTGCAGGAGACAGTAGGGCCTGATCCACGCAGAGCTCAGGTACCCACTCTGAGCACCTGAAGGTGAGGGGGCAGGGGTCTGTGGACACCCACAGGTCAGTCGTTGGTTCTGAGCCCCGGTGGGAAGCAGGAATACCAGCCACAGCCCCCCTGACATCCGGGCTTCTCCAGGACAGGCAGTACGAAGGAGACAACACCCTAGAGGAAGCGGCCAGGAGCCCGAGCCCCAGGCCTGGCCGCGGGTCTGCACTGTCTCATCAGGCCCATGTGGTCCCAGCTGCCACTGCCTATTCTCCTACCACGAGTATTGTTACAAGAATACAGGATTGAGGTAGGAGTTTAGACCAGGACACCTGAGGATCAGAGGAGCCCCAACAGCCTCATGGGTAAGTTAAGTATCAGTGGAGCATTTGAAAATTCCTGCACTAACTTTGAGGAAAGAATACATGTTCTAAGAGCATTTTCCAAGCACGTCTGTTAATGCCAGTCAGATACTGGTGGAGACCATTTGTGTAATAAACATTTGCCACCATATCCGAATACCACATCAGGGGGCAAATCGTATGATCTTACAATTTACAAGAATTGTGCCAAAATGTCATTTTTTTGTTAAGACCCACTGGTTCTCGGGCTGGTGCAGAGCAAGACAGCTTGTAAATACTCCTCGGCTGCTGTGGGACTTCCGGAGTCTGAGGGGGCCACAACTGCTATTCTTCGGGTTTTCGGGGACACTGAGTCAGATCTCCCAGGTCTAGCCTCTATGTCCAGGGAGATGTTTTCCAGAATGAGTCCCAGAGCACACTGGGGACTCATGGGGGCTTTTGCTGTGGGACATGAGAATCAAGGGGACGCACGGCCAGCTCCGGGAATCTGCAGTCTGGACGGGACAGTTGCCAACGTGGGCGTCTCTGCAGCCTGCACTCTGGGACCACGGGTCTCGAGCGCATCTATCAATTACCCGGGATGCCGGTGAAACCGCGTTGTAAGTGGAACCATCTGGGGAGACAAAGGGTCTTTGTGAAAAGTCTCCCCCTGCTCTGTTGTCGGGGTGCTGCCCTAACCTCAGGGAGAAGTTGCTGGCCGCGGGGAGCAGGAGAAAACCCTCCAGCGGTGACCACGGAACAGAGGACCCTCCCGGGGGAGTGGCAGTATCTGGACCCCAAGGGAAAGACGGAGAGCCAGCACAACCCTCTCTCCAGAGTGCTGCTGTAGCGACAGGCCGGTTTTTTGTTTTTTGGGGTTTTTTAAATTTTATTGTGGTAAGAATAGTGAACGTGAGCTCTAGCGTCTCAGCCGCCCAGGTGTGCAATACGTACTGTCGGCGATAGGTACCGCGTTTGTAGCCGAGCTCTCCGGCGTCTTCGTCTTGCGTTGCTGGAGCTGTACCCACCCAGCAACAACTCCTCACGTCCAACCCCCGCTTTACCGTTTGCTTCCAGAGTCTATTGTTGACGCCTCCCCTAAGCGGAATCATGTGCCATTTGTCCTTCGATGACTGGCTCATTTCACTCAGCACAACATCTTCCAGGTTCTTCCCTGTGGTCGGAAATGCAGGATTTCCTTCTTTTTTAAGGCTGAATAATATCCCACTGTGCATATGGACCACATTTTCTCTACCCATGTTTCTGTTGATAGACATTAGGACTGTTCCCATGTCTTGGTCTTGTGAGTCATACTGCTACGAATGTGGGAGTGCGAGTATCACTTCGAGATCCCGATTTCAACTCTTTTGGGGGAACATCCAGAAGCAGAGCTGCCAGATCAGAGGGCAGTTCTGTTCTCAATGTTTTCAGAAACCTCTGCACCAATTTGCACCCCCCCAGCCGTACAAGAGGGCTCCAATGGCTCCACAGCCTCGCCAACGCTGTCTTTTGGTATTTTACGAACGGCCGTCCCAGCAGGTGTGAGGTGAGCGCTCATTGCGGTCTGGGTTTGCACTTCCCTGATGCTGGGTGAAGTGGAGCATCTTCTCACGTGTCCGCTGAAGGCGTCCCACTTCCCGACTACAAAATATATTACAAAGCCACAGTCACCAAAAAGTACGCCCCGGTGTACAGATAGACACGTAGACCCATGGGGCAGAATACAGAGCCAGAAACATGCACAGACACGGTCAAGAGGCCTTCACCAGGGGCGGGCGCCAAGAACACACAACGGGGAAGTCTCTTCAACAAACAGTGCTGGGGAAACTGGAAACCACGGTCAGAAGAACAAAACTGCAGCCCTATCTTACACCACCCACAAAGATCCACTCCACATGGACTGGAAACCCAAAGCTAAGGCCTGAAACTCCAACTTCCAGAGGAGAATACAGGGAAAGCGCTGTGACACTGACGCTGGTGATGACATCATGTGGCGTAGGCAGGACACCGAGCGCAGAGGCAGCAGGAGCAAACTCAACAGTGGCAGCACGTGCAACAGCTGCGACCCAGCGACGAAGCCTCCCGGCAAAGCACAGAGGCATCCTGCAGGACGGCAGGACAGACGCACACACCGCCTATCTGATGAGAGGCTAATTTCAAAGATAAATAAGGAAGTCCCGTACCTCACTCAACAGCACAAAGCTAAAAAGTCAATTTGCAAATGGGCAGAGAACTTGAACAGACACGTCTCCAAAGCAGACGCAGACGGCCGCGGGTTGTTTTTCACGATCGACAACTTTCAGGGACCGGAAAAGACATTTATGAGCCCTGAGGCGAGATTTCTTTTGCTCATTCAAATTAATTATTAAGAGGCTTGTCAAGAATGTTTTTAAAAATTAAGAGATTTAGATCATCACTCAGCTGGCTTTCCTGAAACGTGAGTAAGTGGGTCTCCCCAGAAGAATGACCGAGAAGATCACTTTAGTTGATATGTACTATTGGTGGTTGATGGTGTCATCTTTTCTTGTAATTTTACTTTTTCTTTTTAGAAAGGTCATAACTAAATGTGACTTAACTTTGTATTTGTGTCATTATTTTCACATAAGTGAATTTAGACATCACTAGCCAAATCTTATCTATCCTGAATTTCAGCTAAAAAGTCACAGTACATTTGTAAATGTGCAATTAACCCCTACCGACCCGAGCAAGCCATTCCGAGTGCTGCTCCCCACGCCTCCAAAGCCCCCAGACTCTCAGCTCCACCGGGAGGCTGGAAGTGGGAGCACTGTCACCAGTGCGACAGGGAGGGCACCTGGGGAGCCGCGGTGCATGGTTCAAAAGCGGCAGTTACCCCGCAGGGAGCATTTCCCACAGGCGTTCCACGTGAGATGGCTCGCGGCTGTGACCATGCCTCTGTAAGGAGATGGTAGCCCCTGGGTGGCTCAGGTGGTGAAGCATCTGCCTCCGACTCAGGTCATGATCCCGGGGTCTTGGGATCGAGCCCCGTCCCTCTGCCTGCCGCTCTCTCTGCTTGTGCTCTCGCTCTCTCTGACAAATAAATAAGATCTTAAAAAAAAAAAAAAAAAAAGGAGATGTTAGGCCCAAACTACAGTGGAGGAAGAGGATGGTCAGACAGAAGCCTCCGCTGAGTCCGGGGGAGGTGGGAAGCACAAACACACTGCACTCCACCCCCATCGGTCGAGGGACCCAGTCACCTGCCACCTGCAGTTAGGGGACACGCACACGGCCACCACCTGAGCCACCCAGGCTGCTCAGAAACAGCTCAGTAAGTCCAACCCACCTGCCTTCCTGGATCCACTTGACATCAAGCTGTTTGTTCCCGGGGGCGGGGGCGGAGGCGGCTCTGGAAACGGAGGGACTTGGTTTTGGAACAGATGCTCACCAGCCCCGTCCCAGTGCTCAGCAAAAGGGCATTACCACTGAGGTCTTGAGACAGACAGTCACTTCTATTCGACATAAACTGTAGGGTCCAGGGGGGGATCTAAGAGGAAATGACATCAGGTGTCTGAGGAAGACTCCTAGTAGAAATGTACCGTGAGGCTCTGAGCTCCTGACTGGACCCTTCTTTGTCCTCCCGCATTTTGTCAGCTGGGCCGTCCTGCGTGTGATGGACAGAAAGGCCAACAGACCCACGCACGCCGCTGCTGCCTGTGACTTCCCCTGCAACACAATTAATGAAATGCAGTTACCCCGGTCGTCACTGGGTCACTGCCCAGAGCTCTGCCATCCAGCTGTCCCCCCCACCCCCACCCGTAACTCCAGCGGGAGGCCCAGGAGCGCCACCCACCCCTGTAGGACGGCTCAGTATGGCCAGGAGGAGTGGAGCCCGTCTAGACGCCTGTCAGGGCTGTGTGCCCCCACACGTGGGGATCGAAGACTCATCCCCAACTCTCTATGACCGTCTGCCCATTGAACTTGGTGGGGGAGCTTGTCTGAGTCCCCAGATTATCCTGGGGTTTCCAGTGGCCAGAGGAAGGAGGAGAAATGGAGAATGAGAGATTAGTGTCTGGACCACCCACAGCCCATGATCACGGGAGACGAGGGGAAGAAATGCCTCCATTTCTCACGGTGAAGGAAAAGACTGAGTAGTTGTAAGCCTTGATTGGATTTGGTTTTCTTGTGTGTGATAAAATACACATGACCTAAATTGTGCTGTTTTTAAGCCTCCCGGTCCTGGCATGAAGCATGTCCACACTGTTGTGCAACCCTAACTCCACCCGTCCCCAGAGCTGTTTTATCTTCTCCAACTGAAAGCCTGTCCCCGCGGAGCAACTCTGCGCCCACCCCGTGGAGCCCTGCTAAGTTTGCACCAGGCAGACCTGCCATCCTGCCAGGCTGCAGAAGTACAAGATCATGTGTAATGGCTGGCCGGAAATCCTCACCAAATATGCATACGGATTTGTAAGGAACTGTTGGGCCAGAAGTTTCTAAAGGTGCTTTAAAATGCACACAGAAATCACGAGTACTAGACATGAGCGGAGGCCAGCAGCCCTGGGACGACGTCTGGAATGGTGTCTCCACTCGGCCTGCCCCTGCAGGGGAGGGGGCTTCACAACAGTATCAAGGTCAATGTCGGAGGCAGAGAGGGCCCTGCTTTAAGCCCTGTCACTGACATCCTGGGACCCAGGGCGCTGGGCTCCAAAACCCCGTGCACGGATATGCAGTCACAGTCACTACTGCCAGGCCCTGTTCAAAGCACCTCAAATGCTCCCACCGCTCACTGCTCACAGCGGGTTCTGAGGCGCTTTCCAGAAGAGGAAACTGAGGCACGGGGTCAGTGATGGGAGAAGCACAGGAGTCGCAGGCAGGCACCTACCCCTGCCCTGTGATCCACCAGACACCACTACAGGTAGTGGATTTGACGGCTGCCTTGTCTGGCAAAGCATACTCTTCAAATTCCTCCAGAAAGTTGTAAATACTTTCCACATACAATCAGGGAGCTGTCTGCCCCTCCACAAAGGTCCCATTTTCTCACAGCCTCAATCAATGACTCAGGGATGCCCAGATTCTCAGAACGTGGTTGGCGGCATCCCCCAGGAGCTTATCGAAAGGCAGAATTCAGGGACCCTCCCAGACCCAGTGTCTGCACGTTAACAAGACCCTCCCACCCCTGGGACCCACGTGCAGTGTGAGGAGTGGGTTTGGAGGGGCAGGTGCTGGGGTCCAAGCCCGGTTTGGACAAGCCTCTGTCCTTATTAGCACAGTGAGGATAATTATTCCCTCAGAGGGTTTTTAGATTGTTAAAAACGATCATTCAGTACACTGACATATAATGTCACTAAGTATGGAGTAGTTTCCTTCTCATTGCACTTGGGGGGAAAATGCACTATTGAGTTTTAAACAGCAGTATTCCAGGAAATGATCTGGTAAAACAGTGATAATCAGAAAATGTAATGGAAAAAAGATACCTAGGGTTGAGCTTCAAGGGCAAGACCTGTACTAACAAAACAAAAACCAAACACAGAAAGGAAGCCCTTAGATACAGAAAAAGTGCTCATCATGGTAAAATACCTCAAGTCTCTGTGCGGCAAGTCTCAAGACTGGTAAAGCTATTCCTTTTCCTGCAATTAATCAGTAAATTCAGCAGAAACCCAATTGATGTCTTACGTGGCTTTTATTTTTAAAATCTGATAAAATGATTCTGAGGTTGATTTGGACGAATAACATGAGAGGAAAGCCAGGAGCATTCTGACAAATAACAGGGGACAATGGGAGTAGACCGTCCACATGAGGACGTGCACTGGGCCTAGACCCTGACTTTTCACTTTCCTGCATGTGTCACGTTTTAACAAAAAAGCCACATACATGCATGTGCCCCCCCCCACACACACAGTGCAACAGCCACCAGAGGAGAAAGATCAAAGAACAGAAGAGAAAGCACAGAAGCAATCCCATATATGGTAGACATGGAATTTCCAATCAGTGGAGAAAAATGTGATTAGAATAACTGGTTAATATCTGGGGAAGAAATCGAGCTAGATATATCACCCTTCGCCGCCCAAATTTTTATGAATGAAATAATCACGCAAAGTTGTAGATGCATAATTACATATCGATTCAAATGCTGTACAGAATTTGGGGGCAAGGAAGGCCTTTCTTGAGTGATTCTCAGGCAAGAAACCAGAGAAAAAAGAGGTGAACAGGACAGGCAATAAAAGTCGTAAAAAACAAAACCAAAACAATCATTGCAGAAATTTAACCAGAGACTACATATGTCATCATAGAAGGAATTACTGTAAATGTTGTTTGAGGAGTAACACTCATATCATGGTTATGGCTTTTTAAATGTCTCTAGGAGGGCTGCACGGAAATGATTACAGGTGAACGGACATTATGCCTGGGACCTGCTTCTAGTGCTCTGACAGGCGGGCGGCCAGAGCTGGCCGTGGGCTCGGCACTGCTGGAGATGAATGACGGTTGAAGGAGTCCCTTGTACTGTTTCTTCTGCCAACTTTTGAGCGTGTTCATAATGTTCCAAGTTTAAAGAAAGAACAGAGTAGGCTCTACCTAGTGTTGGTGAAAGAGAAGGGATGTGGGCTCTTGGGACCAACTTTCCAGAGGGCAGAAAACCAGGATGTACCCTGTCCCACCAACCCAACTTATAGAAGGTTCTCTTGTGAAAATAACTGGGAAACTTCATAAAAATGTGTAAGAATGGTTATCTTGCAATTTTTGTAATAACAAGTAGATAAATGAACAGTAAACGCATGAAGGAATGAGAAGAACCCACACATACGTCCCAGAGGGTCTGTACAAAAGCGCTGGGGCACCTCTGTTCAAGGGGATGATGTGCAGTCATTTTAGGAGAGGACCCCATCCACATTCATGGACATGAAAACCCGTGCATGATGTGAACAGCAGAAGTACACATCTATGGGCTGGTATGCTTATGGAGAAAGATTTACAGGGACACACATGCTACCATCAGTGGCGGGACGGGGAAGACGGGGTTCTGGGGACCTTCATATGTGTATTTCATTTTCATTGAAATATAGTTTTAAATTTTTTTTCTGTACTAAGTATGGATTTGAGGCATAATTTCAAATGTTTCAGAAAGAAATCTGTAAATAAACTGTATTTTAAAAGGAGGCAAAACATTTTGAATGATGTTAATATCTCTTCCTTAACCACTCACCATGCTTTTGGGTTTTCTGAAATGAGTTTTAGAATTTGTTGGTTTCGAAGCCACCATGAACTTACTTTGTGAAATGATAAGAGGGACGTCCTGATGTTTTTGTCCCTGCACCGTCAAACAATGGCGGACTGTGGGTTAAAGGACAAACTGAAGATTTATCTAATGGCACTACACAGACGCAAATGGTAGCTGGCTTCCTCAGGGGCAAGGGCAGGTCTCTCCCTCCTCTTTTGACAAGAAGACACAGATGGGGCGCCTGGGGGGCTCAGTCGGTTAAGCGTCTGCCTTCGGCTCAGGTCATGGTCCCAGGGTCCTGGAATCGAGCCCCACGTCCGGCTCCCTGCTCAGCGGGAAACGTGCTTCTCCCTCTCCCTCAGCCCCTCCCCCACTAGCGTGAGTGCTCTCTCTCTCTCAAATAAATAAAATCTTAAAAAAAAAAAGGAAAACACAGTGAAGCTCTTTAAAGGGATGAGCGCATTCTGTGGGCCTCACAGGTGAAGTGTGCAGGCTCTGCCTGTTAGCCCACGTGCTCCAGTTCCCGTGCTGCCAACAGACTCACGGCCGGGAGCGGTGGAGGGTGTGGCCGGCAGGGACAGTCCTCCAGGGAATCCCTGCACGACATGCGGGCCTCGAGCCTGCCGCGCTGGGCCTCCTGGCCTGGCCTTCACTTCCAAAGATGGAAAAGACATCCCCACACTTACCTACAGACTTTATAAACAACTTTTTCTGGCAAAACGGGCAGACCTGGTGTCGGAGCCGTGAAAACGATGGGCCGCGCTCCAGGATGGAGTCCCCACCACCTCTCCAGGCGACGTTTCCCTGCAGCGAGCGGCCCCCACTGCCACACCGCGGCGTCCACGCGGGCCCAGAACTGCCAGAACTGCCATCCGCGCCCGTGGCGTCTGCGTCCCCGGCTCCGCGTCCCACGTTCTTCTACAACGGACAAGCATCACTCGTAACAATCACAACACCGCCAATCCAACAAAAAGTCTCACCTGCACGTTGCTGTCCCTCACAGGCTCCAAGTGCAGGGCCTGAAGGAGGCGGACTGGGGGTAGAGTCGAGGGCAGGCCGAAGGCCAGGTGTCTGCGGCGGCCAGGCAGGGGTGGCCGGGCTGGGATGGGCCCCGGACTGGGGGCCCCACGGCGGTCTAGCCTGCGACCCGGCCTGGGTGAACCAGACGCTGAGGCGACATGGAGGCCACTCTTGCAAGCACCCCGCCGACACGCTCCTTCACGGTGAGCGTTCCATCCCCATCTGAGAACCAGAGGATTTCATGATAAAACTGCTGGGTCCTGCGTCACCCCCACCTTTGTCATTGTCACTGCTGCTCTAACCTTTCATGTCCTTTTGCTTTCCGGAGGAGTGCCTGCTTTGGGGTTTGAGGGGCTGCACAATGGGGCTCGGGGGCGGCCCCCGAGCGGTCACCAAGGCCGTCTGTGCACGCCTGTCTCATGCTCCCTGCAAGCTCTGTGGGGCGTCACCCCCTTTCAGAGGGGGCGGGGGGGACAAGGCTCTAAGACGCTCGTGACTGGCTGATGCAGCAGATGCCATGGGGGACGTGAGCCCGCACTCTGTCTGCCCGGCTCTACACGGGGTGCTTTCCAGCAGGCAGGAAGATGTATGGGGCTTATTCTCTGCAGAACAATCTTTCGATTCACTAAGTGGCCGGGGCAAAGTATGCTACTTCCCTCACCACGATAACCCAGTCCGTGTGTGGCCACCTCCTCTCCCCGAGAGTCTAGGGAAAGGGATGAGCTCACACCCAGAAAGAAATATTGTGAACCGAAGAACTCCCGAATGCCCACTGTTTCTCTAGGAACGAAGACGCGTCTCCTTTCGAAGAGAGGAGCCCACGAAGGCTCTTTAACAGCACATATTCAAGGCCACGAATCTCAGCCTTGCCGCTCTGGGCCTTGGCTGTTCCAGGACGACTGCCGTCTCGTCTCAGGCAGTCCGTGACCTGACGCGGGGCTGGATGCCTGGTGACCTCCCAGGATGCCGGGGGCAGAAAAGTCTCCTCTCTCCTGCAACACAGCCGTGTGCCCTGCGATTCTGGGTAATCCCCATCCCAGCTGGTATTGTGCGGGCTGCTTCTTCTGCCCTTCTGTGCCACATGAAATCCCTCCACGACCACACACTGTGGCCGTGGCTGGACTGGCTCTTCAGACTGTCGGTGCTGAGGGGTGGCCACTGGCAGAGGACACGGCCCTCGGGATGACACAAGGACAACACAGGGAGCGCAGGGGCTCTGTCCTATAACTCAGAACCTGGGAGCAGTCCCAGGTGAGGACCTTGTCTGTCAAGTACTAGGACATCTCAGGAAGCCCTCAGACCCAGGGAAAACGACGCCAGTCTCCACAGTTAGACGATGCACGGGAAACCCAAGAGAAATGAGACATTTCCATTTTAATATAAAAGAGACCTTGTGCCTGATAACTTCATTTGGGGAATTACACAGAACAGATTGGATACCAGCATTTAGTAAAACTCAGTTTAAGATAATAGAGCATTTTAAATATAAAAATAAGTCTTTTAATTAAAAAAGAATACATAAGCAGCTCTGATCAGTCCACAAAACACCTGGAAATTAGGAAAGCAGGGCTACATCCGGATACGGTTCCAGAGGACGCACGTTCTCAAACCTCACAGGAAATCTGATATGGACCTTTTTTTTAAACTTTTAAATGATTCAAACAATTTCCTTGTCAAGAAAGATACATCTGAAAGGTGTGTGGGGGACAACAGTTTGAAGGCTCCTCTGAGGTGATGGGGTCCTCCTGGCTCTCACGTGGCAGGCGGTGGGATCTCCTGAACCAGGGGACATGGGGCTGCGATTTGAACAGGTGGGCGCCCAGGTCCATCCTGAGGGCGACCCTCGTTGGCACATGGACAGAACCTTCCAGCTGGCACCTCTTACTGGCTCTCGGTGTGGTTAAGATGCCCCTACAATGATACAAAAATACATCATGGGAATGGATTTACCGCGGCTGTCGCTTCACCCACACGCAGCACTGCATTTAAAATGACAGGGCCACCACTTGTAAAGAATGTTTTATTTCTGAGGTAAATACACATTTACAGACTATACATAACATATAATAAAAAAGATACTTAAAGCACTTCCTACAGTGCCTGTTACATAGAATGTTCTCAATAAACATTATTTTTCTTCTCCCCTACAGTGGTATGAGGGAAAAAAAAGAGTGAAAATATAATTTATATATTCATAAGACAGAATTTTTTAAAATGATGTTGTCTAAATATTGAATAAGGATCCAGCACAAAGGCGCTGTAGCGGCTCCTCTCAGGAGGAC
Source organism: Ursus americanus (assembly GCF_024610735.1). Classification (NCBI taxonomy): domain Eukaryota; kingdom Metazoa; phylum Chordata; class Mammalia; order Carnivora; family Ursidae; genus Ursus; species Ursus americanus. The sequence continues at coordinate 2,878,503 of NC_142132.1, read as the reverse complement.
CAGGCTCTGGAAGTGACGCGGCTTCATAACAGTCCAGGGCCGCTGTCCACCTCACCTCACGCCTCCTCACCTTCACCCGCAGAAGGAACTGGAAGGACCAGATGGCTAGGGGCAGACAGGTGGCCAGACGCTGAGCCACTGTGAAATGAGAGGTCTTGTCCAGCATCTAGAAACCTTTGTCCCACTTGGCCATGATCCCAGCAGAGAGCAGTGTGGATCCGTGGCCCAATGGCAGGAGCCGGCAGGGGAGCCCTGCTCTCCAAGACCACATCATGAGGCCAGCTGGCTCCCTGGGCTGGCACAGGCCAGGAAGGGTGGGTCAGGCCAGGCTGCAGAAGGGACAAAGTGGTCTGGTCCATGATGGTGTCCATTTCCTAGAAGGCGGTGCTGCCCGGAGCCATGGGGACCCAGCTTGAGAGACCTGAGACAGGCAAACAGCCAGAGAGGTGGCACCCAGGCCTGTGAGCACCCGTGTCACAAAGACGGATCATTCAGGTGGACTGGAATGCGGTGTTCTGGGGGGCGCTGATTCTACCTGAGGAGGGTCTGGAAGGCTTCACATTGGAGAGGTATCCTGAGTGGACCAAGAGGACATAACAGAATCTTACAAGGTAGGAGAGAGCCTCCCAGGCAATGAGAACAGCCAGTCAGAATGTTCCGGAACCAGAGAAGCCATCTGGGATGACGGAAGCCAGGGTCCATGGCACACACAGGCAGGGACAGGAGATCTATTTGGATGGTCAGGCTGCGCCCAGATTGTAAATACAGGTGCCGAATTTATTCAACGGGCCTGTGTTTCCCAAAACAGTCTTAGAAATGCATGTGTAACAGGCATCCCTTTACAAAAGGACATTTTGCAAACAATGGATTGAACAAAATTAAACGAGTGTCTTTACTGTGATTCTTGAGTTCTTTAATCAACTACTATGCATCAAATTTCCAAAAGGTGGGGTAAGAATATAGCACTTCCCAAATGTCTCTGTCGTGAGACCCTTGGCAGCAGGAGCCTGGGTGAGGGAGCACTGCTCCAAGCACGGGAAGTTGCAGAGATGAGGTTAGACAGAGCTTGGGAAGCTCCCTCTGAGGTGCTGGGGGAGAAGGAATGCAGTGGACAGGCTCAGGAGGCCAGACTACAGACAGGACGAGGCCTCGCTCAGAGGAGGGACAGTGAGACTGGCTGGTGGGGAGATTGGGCAATGCTCTTTAACTTTATCATCATCATCATCATCATCATCACTGTTTCTAACAGCACCACCACCATGTGGCTCAAAAACCAAGTTTTCTTTTTAAGAAGGTGTTCACTGAGAGGTCTCCATCTAGCCCCCACCCCCCGCCTCCCCGTGCAATGGGGTTATGTGAAGACATGTGGAGGCAGAATGGCCAGACTTGGAACAATAACACAGAGCCACATCAATATGAAAACCAAGATCCAGGATCTTAAGCACAAAAGAACCTGCAGAAAGTGCTCCTTAAAGCCTGTCACCCAGTATTCTGTCAGGTTCCCACACCGTCCTATTCACTCCTCTCGACACCTTCTATTTTGTCAATGTCCCTCTCACAGTGCAGAGCCACAGTGACACCCAAAGAGGAGCCTGTCTATCCCCGACCGACAGGTGGGGTGTGCAGTCCTTGGGCCCTGCAGTGCCCTGTGGCGCACGCCAGCCCCCAGAGGCGCGTGTGACGGTGGGGTCTGGGCACTGACCACGTCCTCGACTCGACAGCGGCCAAGAGATTAGTTATGCCCATAGGCTCATGCTCGCTGACAAGGCCCTGTTGCCTGGTCAGGCTTGAAAAGTCATCTTGTAAGAAACAGTGGGAACACATCACTTTTGATAAAAGACACTTCCAACAGTTTTCCACCAAAGAAAGACGTGTTTGAAAACAGCTTTAATTCATCTCTAATATTGGAATCAAAAGGGCCTCAGGCCCAAAGGTGTCCACACCTGGACACAGCAGAGTAAGTGTGAAAGCACAAATCCTCTCAGAGGCAGAGAGAGAGAAGCGTCATGTCACATACAAGGATCCTCCGAAGATTAACAGCAGACTTCCCATCAGAATCAGGAGGCAGTGACAGAACGCATGCAAAGTGCTGAACGACGGTTCATGGAAAGTTCTAGATCCAACCAAACTAGCCCCCAGAAACAAGGTGCTCCAGAAACAGCCCCAAATACACAGGACAGGCTGTGGCTAGCGGACCTAGCCTGCGACAAATACCGATGGGAATCCTGCAGGCGCAACTGAAAGGATACTGGTCAGGAACTCAAAGCCAGACCTTCACATTTTCCAGCAAGTGCTAACTTGCCTTTAAATGAAGTTCGCCCTCTCCTGGGGGTGGAACAGATTTTACTCTTTGAGAAGCTTTTGTCCTGTTTTTCTAGTCATCTGAAAACTCCTGCTCCTCGCGTCCAGAATAATGTGACTGCGACTTGTTTCCTAATTATCAACACTGAGGAAGAGTTCATCTGTCTCTCCCTCCGTCTGAGCTACCCTACCAGTGCACCTGCCACCTTGGGCCTCATGCTGCGGAGGGTCCCCCTCTGGCCCATTTTAGCTGTACCTCTCCATGGGGTAAAGAATCTGCAGAGCCAATGGGATGTTCCCACCCAAAAGCCCTGTTCCCCTTCCAGAGCCTACCTCCTGGAGCCAGCCTTTTCTCCAGGTACGTTCTCCACTACTGCCCTACTCCAGGGGGTCGCTGTTTGTTGGAGAGGGCTATGTGAGGTGGGAGTGGGGATGAGGAAGAGCCTGGACGTGTCCTCTGAACATGCTCAAGGCCCCATGTCATGCAGGACAGAGCCTGGGCTCAGAAGCAAGGAGGGGCGTGCCTAGGAGCCAGCTTTCCCTCATCCCACCAGGACCCAGCATGGAACTCTGAGAAATTCAGGAATTCTATATTTGAACCTGGCCTTCCACCTTGTTATGTCAGCAAGCCTCTGAAGTAGTTGAGGAGAGCACAGCCCACATCAAGTCAAAGGACACCTGATTTTGCCTCCCTTCCAGATTTTCCCATAGCGTGAAGGCCCTGTAACTTACTCTAGCCTCGTCCATGTAGGACCCGTCTAGGGGGTGGGAGTGGACAAGAGGAACAAAGCTCAATACTTAGCAGTACTCAGTAACAGTTTCTAGAGTGCAACTCAGAACAACAATGAGCAAACGTTATAATCTGTTTCCCACTATCTTCGAAGGGACCAAGTTGGAGAAACACTCCATTTAGGGCCGGGGGAAAGGATAAGCAGGTAGGACGTCACGGGGGTGGAGCCGGCCAGGTGGCATCCCATAACCTAGCCTCACGATGCTGCTGAGGCTGAGTCTGGTGCTCGCGCTGTGGACGAAGACCTAGGGCTGAATCCAGGCTAAGGTTCGTGTGGAGCGCAGCTCCACCTGCCCGAGCGGGACGACTTACAACACACACATCCCAGATGCACGAGGATCCGACTTACAACACGCACATCTCAGATGCACGAGGATCCGACTTACAACACGCACATCCGAGACGCACGAGGATCCGAGTCTCGAGCGGGACGACTTACAACACGCACATCCCAGACGCACGAGGATCCGAGTCTCGAGCGGGATGACTTACAACACGCACATCCCAGATGCACAAGGATCCGACTTACAACACGCACATCCCAGATGCACGAGGATCCGAGTCTCGAGCGGGACGACTTACAACACGCACATCCCAGATGCACGAGGATCCGAGTCTCGAGCGGGACGACTTACAACACGCACATCCCAGATGCACGAGGATCCGACTTACAACACGCACATCTCAGACGCAAGAGGATCCGACTTACAACACGCACATCTCAGATGCACGAGGATCCGACTTACAACACGCACATCCCAGACGCACGAGGATCCGACTTACAACACGCACATCCCAGATGCGTGAGGATCGGAGTCTCACACAGGAATATTGTTGAGCTGGAGACAAACAGGTTGTTTTAAAAATAGGGAATATGGAGAACTGTGCATTCTAGGAAAAGCCTTGAGTTTAAAACCCAAAACCAAACTGCATGCACAGCTTTCGTGGACTTCAGAAGCAGGCACTAAGGCATACTCTCCAAAATCCAATTACCAGGTTGTTTTTACATAAAACTGAGCTCGAACTCCTGGATCCGGGCCCTAGCGGAGGGGCATCTGGCACTCAGAGGGGATGCTCATGTCTCAAGCGGGCTCCCCTGTGAAGAGCCTGAGGGCTTTAAAGAACCCACTTACCCAGAGCTGCTACTGCCTTTTTAAATTTTTGTTGTAATTTTTTCATTTTACACCTTTGACCCCTTTCACCCATTTCTCCAACCCCCTATTTCCTACCTTAGGCATCCACCAATCTGCTCTCAGTATCTGAGCTTTTTCTTTTTCCAAATAAAAGATTCCAAATGTAAGTGGGATCATAGAGTATGAGCCTTTTTCTGACTTATCTCACTCAGCAGAATGCCCTGGAGGGTCATCCATGTTGTTGCAAATGGCAGGATTTCATTCTCTTTTTATGGCTGAATAACATTCCACTGCGTATATAAACACAGTTTCTTTACCCACTCATCCGTCCTATGTTGAATGTTCATCTTAGAGCCTACAAGCATGATGAATATTAGTTCTAGCACTTTATCTGTAGCTTTTCTTGGATATTCTGCGTAGATAATTGTATCATCTGGAAATAACAGTTTATTTTTTTCCTTTCCAATTCTTACACCATTGCTTCCTTTTTCTTGTCTTAACGCACCAAAGATCAAAGCATTATCCCTCCCTGGACGGTCAGGCACCCCAGCCCATGAGCACACTCAGTGCGCTAAACAGAAGAGGAGCCAGCAAGCGAACTTGTGCCTTCCTCTTCATCGACGGAAATGCTTCCACGAAGTAGGACAAACCCCAAACCTCCCCAGTATAAGCACGTCTATTTCTGGTTTGCTGACTTTTCATCATGAGTGGGATGTGGAGTAACTGAATGCTGTTTCTGCATCGATTTAGATGATCATTTGTTTTCTTTCTCCTTTGATCAATGCGGTAGTTTTTCTAATGTTAACTCATCCGTGTGTTCCTTCACGTAGGATTTTTTTAACCTATAAAGCCATCCGTGATGGTAGCTTCTGGAAAACTTTCCCAACTCATCACACTACTACTGGTCTATTTACGTTCTTTTCTGGAGTCAATTTTGGTGGCCGCACTTCCTGTGTGCAGGGCAGGAGGGCTCCCACTGCACGGGTCCACTTACATCTGGCTGCCTAGCACAGCCAGCCCCCATGTTCACACAGACACTGTCCCCTGACCGCGTCAGAGATGTCATGCCAAGGTTTTCCGGGGTCTGTTTTCAGCAACAAGAGGTCTGTGGTCAAAGTATCACCCCACGCTGGGTAATCTGTCACATCTCCGCAGCGGCTCCACAGAACCTCCCCTTTACTGTCCCTCCACTTTACCATGACGGATGTGCAGAGACCTCGTGCCCAAGACCCACCCGCCATGATGTCAGGGGTACAAAAGAGCTACAGACAAAAACATAATACACCCTCGTGAAGCACCGCATAGCTTGGGAGAGAGCCCATAAGAGATACGACAGAAACACCGCACCTATCCTGAGCCCTCATGCCCTAAGGAGAAATAAGCTCATCGTCCTAACTTGAGGTATCTCATTCTCAGGAACATCTCTTACTCTTTTAGTTAATATCAATGTTCTACATGTTTAAAATTTTATCTAAATGGTATCATTCTATACATGGTCTTCTGTAATTTCCTTAATTCGTCCATTTTTACTGTGTATATTTCATTGAATTAATATACCTAAACTGACTTATCAATTGTCCTAGTGGACAGGTGGGTTGTTTCTGGCTTTTTGCTAAGCAAGCAACACTGTCACTATTTTGCACACACTTCTTTGGGCATCTGTTAGGGTGCCTTCCCAGGAGTTACTCTCTGGGTCACAGGGAACGGCCCACCACCACCCTTAGCAGGTATCGCTCTGTGCGTCACCGAGCCACAATGCATGGCCTCCAACGAGGCGGGCAGATCCTTTCACTCCACATTCTTGCCCACACTTCCATCATCAGCTTCTGTTCATACGTCAGCACACTGTTCATACTCAGTCTCCTACTGATCATCTTTAAAGGGCTCGGGTTTGGCAAACAATTCCTTTTAGATCAGGGGAAGGGATATGTGGGTAGGACTGAAATGGGGGGAGGCAGACTGGGGCTAGAGGATAGAGGATGTCCCATATCCTTCTCCACACTTTGGAGCTTTGTTATTTTATTTTTCTGCTAATTTGATGTTTTAAGTTGACACCCTTAATTAGTAGCAAGGCTTAACGTCCATTTACATTTACTGGCTAATTTGGTTTCCTCTTCTCTAAATTGCCAATTCATAGACTTTGTCCACGTATCTGCTACACTCCATTTGGTATGTCACAAATGTCTTCCCTGCTTTATGGGATCTTCTTAAACAGTGATGAGGAATTTTGGTATGCAATGTGTCTTATGTACATAATCAACTAGATCAATCTTTTCCTTGTGGCTTTATTAGCTTTTGTAATTCCCTATTTATTTACTTTGCACATTTAGGGTCTTTAACCTTCTCCCCGCCTCCCAGGATTGATTTGTGTGAGGTAGAGATCGAATCTTATTTTTCCTCATATAGATGGCCGCACATCTTAGCACAGTTAGAGGACCCTGTCATTCCCAAGCGACTTGCTATACCATCTCTGCAATGCATTGAGCTGCCATATACCCAAGTTTAAAGCCCTCAAATTTATTGCATTGGTCTACTTCCCTATCCCTGGGCCAATAGCACATTGTCAGAATTCTTACAACTTTGTAATGTATCTTGACATCTGACAGGTGATCTCTTGTCACCTTCTTCTTCTGCCTCAAAATTGTCTGGCTACACGTGTCTTTCTTCAATTCTGGGAAATTCTTAGCCACTATCTTCTCAAAGGCCATAAGTCTTTTCAAGTCAGGTGTTTTCATTATCCTTTCCTCTCCTGTTCTCTAAATTCACTCCTTCTGGATTTGCTGATAGACCTTCCACTCTTTCCTCTGATTCCTAATCACACCTTCATACTTTCCATCTTGTGCTGTTTTGGATGACTTCCCCAGATAAATCTAGTTCACTAATTCTGTCTTTAACTATGTCTCACTTCAGTGATTGTATCATTTACTTTTAGAAGGGTTTTATCTTTTGGGGTTTTTTTGTTTTTTTTTTGACCAATTCTTTTTTCACACTTAATTATGGCTGTATTTCTTCTACCTTAAATCTTATTACTTTTTTTTTAGGAGAGAAAGAGAGAGAGTCCATGAGCAGGGGAAGGGCAGAGGGAGAGGGAGAGAGAGAGATGATCTCAAGCCGACTCCCCGTTGAGTGCAGAGCCCAACACGGGGCTCGATCTCATGACCCTGAGATCATGACCGGAGCCGAAACCGAGAGTCAGTCGCTTAACCCACTGCATCACCCAGGTGTCCCTGGCTCTATTTCTTCTTAATCGTTTGCTTTTGAAATTTAAAAAAAATTATCTTTACAGTGTACTTCATATAGGGAATGCAGTTCAGAACCTGGAGGCTTGTATTGTCCTGTTTGTTATAATTCCTGATGTACCCGCACCCCCCCAGAGGCAGATCTGTTTACGTCGGTTATATTGTTCTGACGTGACATCCTCTGTGCAGACAGTCTCAGCTCTGAATCCCATGTGCTGTGGACGGTGCAGGTGTGCCCGTAGGATGACTCTGCATTTGCCACTGTCCAAGGCCTTAAAGGACTTCAAGAGTCTGTATCTATTTTTATGTTCATGCTTTCCTTTTGGTTCTTGTACCACTGGACAGAAGAAACTTGGAGCCCACACCTGTGTATGGCCTGGTATTTTAATTTCTAATCCCCTTAAGGTATAGCCAGATCTCCCCGGCTCAGAACTTTCTGCAAGGGTCCAGATTCTGGCCGCCACGCCTCCACTGCTCAAAGTCACATCTGCTTCTGGGCATTAGAATTACAGCCCTCTAGCCCCCCGGCCCATTCCAGGACCAAACCCAACAGAGGACCTCGTCACGGCCATCAGGGGTGTGTCTGTATGCTCCGCTCCATATCCTGTCTGCACTCAAGACAGACTGATCATGTATCTGACATGTCCACCCACAGCAGAGGGCGACATGGCCAAGCGGGCTCCGAGCAAGGCTAAATGCTGTTCACCTTAAAGTGCTTTTAATCCACGTCATCATCTCCTCAGAGTTTCACTCACTCTATTTATAGAGAACGAAGCATTCGTTTCGTTTTTCTAGTCATCTGTGTTCTTCAGAGCCTGGAAATGATCTCAATAACATAGTTTAAAAAAAAAAAAGAAAATACAAAACTATTTTCCTGATTCCCATACTCTAGAGAAAGCATTTATCGCCAGAAGCTAAATCTGAAGATTTTGTAAGCAAGTCTATTCAAACGCCTCTATTTTGGGATTCACACTTGGCTGTACTGACACAGCCAACTGCTCTCTTGGCCAGTGGTCTTCCAGTCTGAGTAACTCGGCCTGCGCCTTCGCCTGGGAGCTCTGCTTGGGTCCAGGCGGGACGTCCGCGAAGACCCACAGCCTCGCTGCAGCGCCTCGCGGGGGGTGAGCTGCTCGCCAGGCCCAGTGTGGGGCAGCCCCCAGTGGGAGGCTGGCGGTCTGACACTGAGCACACAGACCAGCCAAGAGGAGCAGAGAGGGCCGGGAGCCCGTCCACCAACCATAGTGGACCCGACACTCCTTATCTGTAAATGGATGGGGTTCAATGAACTCTAGGATCCTTGACAAACCTAGGGAAAATGGACAAGCATAATTTGATTCTCACAGAAGAATCAATGAAATTTCCCTTGATCCCACCTGATTGTGTTTTCTCCTCTCAGGACGTAAGAACAGAGGACTGACAAGAACTAGCGATTGCTGAAACAGGACACAAAGAGCAGACCCCTGCACATCGATCTTCCTTCATCTGTGTCAAAACGTTACATTTTCATCTCCGCCTCGTCCACGGCTTAACACCTGGGCCACTAAGCTTGAGCACCGCAGCCACCCCCCTGCCGTGATGCAGGCTCCAGGGAACGACAGACTCGTGAACACCAGCTTCGGGGCGTTCCTGCTTCAGGGCTTTGTTTACAGACGCCACAGAGGCAGGAAGCAATCACCAATAAGACAGACACGTATACAAAATACAACAAATATTTTAAATGTCGCCCATTTGGAGACAAAAAGTGTGAAGAAAACAATGTATCTGTTTAGAATCAGAATAAGCACACTTGGGCTGCCCCCGCTGTCCCTACGGGGACGCCAGCCAGCACGGGGACACCAGTCAGGAGGCATGGACCAAGCCCCGGATGCCCCGCCCTCGATTTCTGCGCCCAGCCCTCCTCACCGCGGTCAGGCAGTGCGTTTCACTGTCAAAAAGTGAGTAGCACAGAGGCTTCCTGAGACTACTCCCTGAGTATCGGCCTCAACACTAATGGACGGCCACTATCCAAAATCAACTTGTTGGTGTGTGTTGTGGTGGGGCAGGGACCATAAAACCAACACATCATGCTGTGCACATTGGCCTTTATATGGCAATTCACTATCAGTCTGGGCAATAAAACCCAGTTAACCCCAGATAACAGAACAAACACACCGGGGGGTGAGCAATACGAAAGGGCCTGACTCCTTCAGTCTAGCGCCCAGGCTCGCCACACTGCCCACGCGACTCCGAGCTGGGGCAGGCTCTGCCCACACTCCCGAACGCTGAGCTTGTTGGACGAGACCCCGAGAGCTGAGGGTGGGCAACAAAGACCCCCAGAGGCCCATGTTTAAAACAGCAATCTTTTTCTTTTTTCCCCCAGGAGGACTTGTCTACTCATTAGGCAATTAACCCCGAAAGGGTCTAGTCAGAGAGGAATCCAGGTACCTCACACAGGGAATTTAAGGTGGCTTCAAGCAACAAATGATGGAAGAACAGAAAAGCCACGTGGGTGAGGGCAAGGCAACCAGATATCCCCCCCGCAGACAGCCGCAGCCTCCCCCGGGTGGGGAAGACCAAGGGAGGCAGCTGCATGGCCCAGAACCCAGGAGTCCGTGCCACCCTGCAGGAGCTGGGACCACAGGGGGACAACCTTGCAGGAGCTGGGACCATGGGGGACAACCCTGCCAGAGCTGGCATCATGGAGGGAGGGGACAGAGGGAAAGATGCTCTGGCTCCCAGCCCACCCTCCCCCATACTCCAACGTCCAGGGTCAGAAACCAGAAGCCAGGGGCGCCTGAGTAGCGCAGCGGTTAAGCGTCTGCCTTCGGTTCAGGGCGTGATCCCAGTGTTCTGGGTTCGAGCCCCACATCAGGCTCCTCCACTAAGAGCCTGCTTCTTCCTCTCCCACTCCCCCTGCTTGTGTTCCCTCTCTCGCTGGCTGTCTCTGTCTCTGTCAAATAAATAAATAAATAAAAATCTTAAAAAAAAAAAAATCTGCGAAGGACGGCGTGGTCTCCACCCTCCCCTCAGCTGCCATGGACCCCAGGCCAGGCAGGCTGAGGTGACCTGAGGAAGGAAGCGTGCTGTCGAGGCCGGGCCCAGCTAAGCAACCTCCTGTGAGGGAAAGGGGGTCCCTGGACGGCAACCGTCGGCCATCAGCGCGCTTCTGGGCTCGCAGCCCCAGACGGGGCAGCAGAGAGGGGCAGGGCGAACACCCTGGAGGACAGAGCACCATGTCCCACTACAAGGATGGGGACGGTCTCCCTGCAGTTGTCAGTACCTCTATGGAGCAGCGCACGCCATGGCAGGGACCTCATGGCAGGCCGAAGCAGTGGTCACTGCAAAGGCCACCAGCACGGACCACACGGGGAAGGGACCACATGCCAACCTGGAAAACGAGGCGAAGGTCAACTGAAAAAGTCCCTGCGTACTTGAGAAGCCAAGACCCGGTATTCATGAGAAATGATTCATGTTAAATAGGAGGAAAAGCTCAGAAGGAGTAAGACAGCAGGCGCTCAGGCACTGAGCTGACAGCCGTGTGAGGATTCAGAGCAGGACCTGCCAGTCCGCTGAGGTCCTACTGAGTTAGAAGCACACAGAAAACTAGGTGCAAGGGAGGTGATGGGGGGAGCACCAAGGGAGGTGCCGGGGGGCGGGGAAGCACCAAGGGAGGCGATGGGGGGAAGCACCAAGGGAGGTGATGGGGGGAGCACCAAAGGAGGTTATGGGGGGGGACACCAAGGGAAGTTATGGGGGGAAGCACCAAATAAAACTGAGACTCACAGGCAAGTGTCCCCTTAGGGCTCCACAGACCCCTCGATGCAACCTTTGCTTCTCTTTGACCCCAGATCACCACCCTGGGTCCACTCTAGGAACAATGGTACAGGACGGGGCACGCTCATGCACATGGGTGCACATTTGTGAATGGAGCTGTGTGTCTAATAAAGTCTTCTGAAATTTGGAATTGCTGCCCATCGGTGATTTACTGTTAAGCACTTCTCCCTGGGATCTCGCATTTCTAAAAATACTATTTGCTTTTTATTTAACACTGAACCTTCTGATGTTCCAGAATACAAAAATAGTGTCTTATTATTTTAAAAGCTTAGGAGAGAAACTAGCCATATTATTAGAAAAAGAAGATATACGCAGCTATAGTCTGTTCAAATATCAAGAGGTGTGACTTTTCAAATTCACATTTCAATCTTTATTTACCTAAGACTTTTAGAAACAGTGGGTGTAAATATTAAATCACCCAAGCCTGGGTGAAATTTTATTGAGAATAACCACAGATAAAGGGAAACTGATTTTTTAAAGTCAGTTTCTGAAATTTAGATGAAAAGAATATCGAGCACTAAGGAAAAAAATGATGTATTTACATATCAATATAGGTTCTCCGCTCACAGATTCATTTCCTATGAAACAGAACAGAGGCAAGCTTGGGGAGTTACAAAGGAAGGAAAAATCCTAATCAAACAGAAACTGTTGTTCAAACAGAATATTAGCTAAAATGATCCAATCAGTTGCTTGAGCCGTACTTTTTTTCTTTAAGCCATTCATGCCAGAACACAACGTCTCAGAGCATTAAGAATCCATATTACGTTCCAAGTGTTTGCCCAACAGATGGGGGGATTCGAAAAAAACATTCCATGGAAATGGGATGAGAACAAGGAAGGTTACCAGTTAGTCACTAGCATTAACACAATTTACTCATAATGGGGCCATATTTCTCAAGGTAAACATTATGTATTTATATTCCTGGGCATGTGTGGCTGTTACCAGAATTAACCTAAAATACAGGAAGTTCCAATTGCTAGATCTTTGACTTCACCTTTGTTCAGGATTACACCAGAGAATGCAGCATAACACTCAGAAATTCTCCTGAAGAGTACGAAAAGCACGCCTTCGTCGAACAAGTCAGACACTAAGCTTTGCTTTCGTATTTCTCCAGTGCTTCAGATGATCAGAGGTTCACGTGGACAGTAGCTGACAGAGTGTTAGGTCTTCATTAAAACAAAATCATTGACTCTGATTGTAAAACACAGTAGCCTGCGATATGCCCATTCAAAATCTTACAATGGATCAACTCAATCTTTTGCTTATCAGAAGCACAGCAATACGTTTCTCTAAACTCTTTAGAGGGCAATCTAAGAAATACGTATACAGAGATAGATACACACACACACACACACACACACACACACTCACTCACTCTACTGATTTCTATGCAGCAGTTAAACGTTAATTCTATTTAATTGCAATATTAAGATTCTAAATTTAAAATTTAAAAAAAACAAGAATTACAGAGGTTATCAAAGACATTAACCTGTTCTTAGAATAAGTACAAAATTAATAACAAAGGTATCATTACGCTGGTGTATACTTAATGATATTCTGCCCAATACAGGAAACTAAAAATCTGACACTGGCCATCTTAGACCTCCTTTACTTTGAATTAATGGTGTGAACACTGCATTTCTCCTTCCGAAATCTGTGGTTTCTGTGAAGTTTATGGGAACACCAAAGAAAGCTTAACCGGGGAAAGGAAAAAACAATGTCCATTCCCATTTGGATAATTAACTGAGGTCAGGGCTTCTCTCCAAAATGTCCTCAAATGATCTCTATTAACCATATCCGGTGGCCTGTTCCCTTCCCTGAACATTGTATTAAGAAAAAATTTTAAGTGTATTTTCATTTCTATTTCCAATCTGAAGCTGGAAACAAATCAGTTTGCACCCCAGCAGAATGCCAAGAAAAGCTTAAATCAATCTGCACCTTTTTATTTACATCCCTCATTCCTTAGAAATGTAATTGCCGTTTTTATTAACTTTGTTTTATGGATCTAATATTTAAGAACAAGTCTGTCTTTTATGTCACAGCAAGAAGGTTAATGCACTTACAGACTCCCCCGCAATACATCTCGGGCAAGGCTGGGCCGAGCTCCTTCCACCGTTCTGAGGGATCTATTTAACAAATCACAGCCACACATGCATCAGAAGTGATTATTTACACTTTTTATTAAAATACTTTAATGGGCCACAGCTGGTTTTGTGGGAACGGGAACCTACCCCCACACGTGGCAGCCCCTCGCCGCTCCAGGACACCAGGGTGCTGAGCTTCGCGGGGGCACAGCCCCACTCTGTGCTGGCTGCTTCTACTCTTCTGCATGCCCGTTTCTGAAAGACACGAAACGTCACTTGAGATGGCTCTGGAGCGCACGACACTAATTGGATTTGCTTTCTGCGAACTTCAGCTGCAAACATAGACCCTGTAGAGCTGCACGGGTTTATAGGACGTCTGAGGGGTGACTTTAAACATCATCTTTCGGGAACACGGTCCATCAATTACATTTAACCTCATTATTTCCAGCACCGTTTGGTGTTTATTTGGCTTCACAGATTTAAAACAGGCATTTTAAACAATTTTGGTCAAAACTCTTATAATAAACTATTGTAACTGGTTTACTGATATTGAAAATATACAAAATCTATCAATTTTCTTCAGGACACTAGTTACATGCTTTAACACATTTTGCCTAGTTTCAAGTTCCGTACTTTCTTAATACAATATGAGTAATTCACATGTGGATAACTCTTTGTTTTACTGACACTGAAGAGCAAATTAATTTTACTTATTTTCAGGTTGCACACATGCTTCATAACTGATAAACTTTGGGAAAGTTAACATTTGGTTTTTGCTTCCCCATGAACTAAAGAAGATAAATTACAAAAGCAATCCTCTAACGCTGAAGGAAAAAAAATTATTCACTCCCAAAATCGCAAGACTTTGTGCAGTTTGAAGGGTAACAATGTTTTCAGTGACACAAAGCTGAGAAGCAGGAAGACCTTTGCAAAGGATGGTGAAGTCCATCCCTGGCCCCCTAGGCCAGCCCGCAGGCCCTGCTGCTGGACAGCTCCCACCGGGTCAGAAAACACAGCCCCTCCACCGCGGCTCCCTCCACTTCTCTGGTCTCTTGCAAACGATCATCATGGTTTCTACCAAATTTGTTTCTTATCTGTCCTGTTACTTATTTGTATTTTCTAAATTGATTTTTTTCTATTTAATGGATTTATTCAATATAGAAGCCTTATATCATGGGTTTAGAGTGCTAGTTTTACTGTTCTCTAACATGCCTTAAAGATTACATGGAAATTTTGAGATTAAACTGGAAAATCCTAAACTCCGAGCCCCTCAGCCCACTGAGAAGAATTTCTTGGGTGAGCGCTTGACCTCTGGATGGCTGAAGACAAGGCTGGCTACGCAATCACTGACTTCCTTATGGTTCCCCAAATGAAACTACAAATTCTACATCAAACCATGCCCCGGGCATCACATGAAGCCAGAGAATGTGAAATACGGAGAAAAGGGTAAGAGAAAAGCCACCAGGTCCTGGTGTGGGCCCCTCGTGGCCCCAGCTAACACCTGCTGTCATGAACTCCAGTGAGCCAGGGCAGAAGGAAAGATCACAGGACAGAGAGAAGCACAGCAGAAAGGTGAGGAAGTCCATATGAACATGAAGAAGCTATGATGTGCCTAAACGCCTGCATCAGGGAAGGGACTTCAGGGCCCACACATGCAGCATAAGGGGACAGACACCATTTACAGAGGCATTCCAGGGAAGAAAACAGGCAAAAGGGGAAGGGAGAAGCACCCTTCGACAACTGAGTGATGAAGCTAAAAGAGAAAGAGAAGTGTGGGGTCCTAGGGATAAAGAGGAAACATCATGAGCTTCACCCTGGCCCATCCTCACCAAAGCCGAGCAGCCAGTCAAGAGCTGCCACAGCACCTGCACTTGGCCAAACCAACTGAAGAGGCTGCCGCGAGACTCGCAATCTTTTAAACACTCAACACCATAAAAATGTCCTCCTGAAACCACAAATCAAAAGAAAATTGGCATGTACCCTCCCAAAACATAATTAAACATATTCAAACATTTAAGGATACAAAAAACCACCCTGAATTAGAAATGTAGAATTAAAAACAGAAAAGGACAAAAACAGAGAAACCAAGGGAGAGGTGAGCAGACTCAGGAAAGTAATGGAAGGAAAACAAACTTACCTCAGAAATGAGGAATCAATTACAGAACACCCAAGGAGAATCAATTCAAACGAAAACTAACAAAGGGCACTGAGGAAAGGCAGGACCAAACCAAGAGGAGGACAGCGACAGTGAGACAGATGGGAAAAGGGGAGGAAAGCAAAACAATACAGCAAAGCTAACATTTAACACTGTAAGGAAATTTCCAGAACAGAAAAAGGCCCAAATCTTCAAAGGAACAGGCTCACAGGGTACCTGGGAAAAATAAACCAGAAGAGTCAACTCAGACACATCCTAATGAAACTAGGAGATTTCAAAGGTAAGGACAAAGCCCTCAAGGCCTTGGACACCAATCAATGAATATGCAAAGGAAGCAGACTAGCAGCGGACTTTTCAAAACCAACACACAAGCAAGGCAACGATGGGGCAACATTTTTTTTAATTCAATGAAAGTATGAACCAAGAATTTTAAATCCAATTTTAAATTACCAAGACTACAGAAAAGCACTTTTAACCTCCATGAATTTGGAGAATACCACACCTAGTCAGCCCTTCTTGAGGATTCTGTGTGAGGTTAAGCTTTACCTGCCTAGCCATGACTGGGAGAATTCCAGCAAAAGGATTTATGAGACACATTTAAAAATATTTAGATGTACATCTTGGACCAAAATAAAGGTGCAATTAAACTGAAGACAGATGTGCAAATATTACTACAGTGACAAAACTGAAATAATTCAACTAAAAAATGTGAGATGAAGGAAGAAGAGCAAAAACTCTGATTAATGTAAAGGTCATTACTATGTGAGCAACAGGTGTGTATTAAAATATACGAGAAAAAAACAAAACAGACAATAAAGAGTTTAACAAAACAGGTAACAAAGGACATAAAAATAGGTTTAAATACAAAGCTAATGACTAGAAAATACAAATCTAACTAAATCCAAAATCAAAAATATAAAAGCAAAGAATACAGATCTCGTAAAGGAATTGCAAATACAACAAAATATGCGTATTATAAAATATTATGATAGAGTTGCAAGCAAATAAATCAGTCATGTCAATAAATACCAATGGACTTAATTTACCTATTTAAAGAAAAAGGGTTTTAATTGGGCTCACAGAACAAGACCCAACTGTATCCTGTATACAAGAGACAGACCTAAAATAAAGTCATTCAGAAAGGCCAAAAACAAAAAGGCTGGACAAAGGTAAATGAAACAAAAAGAGAGAAGCAGACCAAGTAGAATTCAGGTCCCAAAGGGTTAAACACAAGAGGATATATTTAATGTTAAAAGCCACAGTCCTCAATGAAGACATAATGCTCATGAACATCTATGCACCAAGTAACACAACCACCACCTTGGGGCGCCTGGGGGGCTCAGTCGGTGAAGCGTCTGCCTCTGGCTCAGGTCGTGATCTCAGGATCCTGGGACAGAGTGCCGCATCAGGCTCTCTGCTCAACGGGAAGTCTGCTTCTCCCTCTCACTCTCCCTCTGTGCTTTCCCTCTCTCTCTCTCCCAAATAAATAAAATCTTAAAACAAAAACAAAAACCCACCACCTTTAGAAGCAAGGGTGACAGGATATGCAAGGAGATGCACATAGGCATGTACGAAAAATGGGAGATTTAATACACCATCTCCATACAAGGCAGAGCAAGTGCACAAGAAGTAAGTCTGGAGACACCATCTACCACAGTACAGCTTACAGATATACAGTCCATACCCTGATAGCAGAGAATACACATTACTCTCAAGAATCTATAGCACATTCCCTACAAATGGTCATATATTAGGTCACAAAGAAAACATCAACCATTTTCATAATGCAGAAACACTGCAAACAATACTTTCCGATCACAATGCAATAAAAGTATACATTATTAACAACATCAAAAAACAAAGTCATTTCCACTTGGATATTTTTAAAAACCTACTATTGACTTGTAATGAAAGAGTAAATACAAACTAAAAGTATAGAATTTTTAAAAAATAATTACAAAGAAAGCACTATATATTAGAATCTATGGAATCCATTTAAAGCAGTAATCAGAGAAAAATTCATTATACTAACATTTTTATCAATAAAAATAAAAAAAATAAAATTAATCAATCAACAAGCCTTAGCTTGTTAGTAACCCAAAAGAAAATTCAAGGAAGAAACAATGGAGGAAAAAGCTAACTAATGAGGGGAGGTTTTCCATTAAAAACAGCAGACCTACCTAGTAATTCTAAGTCTTGTGGGTTTTTGTGGGGGTGGGGGTGGAAATTAACAAAGTAGACAATCTACCAGCTACTTGATCAAGAAAAAAGGGGAGAAAGCACAAGCTCAGAAAATAAGAAATGACACAGGGGAAGTGACCAGTGAAACAAGAAATTAAAAAAATCCTAAGAGACTCTTCTCTAGACCTCCACGCAAACAGACTTGAACATGTTGCTGGCATGGAGAACTCCCAGAGGAAGCTCAGATGGCCATGACCAAGAATGAATCCACTGCAGTTAGAGAGCTGAACCAGATGACAGCCAGAGAAGACAAAGATTCCTAAGCAGGCACCTCCCCAAGAAAGACAGCTTCACAGGGCGCTGTACCAAACACTCAAGACCAGAGAGTTCCAATGCTCTACATAAACTGCTCCAGAACACTGACGAGGATGGAAAAGCCCCCAAGTCCTTTTATGAAGCAAGTTATGTAATACTGATACACCAGATAAAGAAGAAAGAAAGAAAACCACGGACCAGTATCCCTCACGAATATCAATGCACCAATATTAAATAAAACATTAACAAACAGAATCTAACACCACAGGAAGAAGCCACATACCATGACCAAGTACGATTTTTTCCAAAAATGAAAGTTGGGTTCAATATTAGGAAATTCAGTATCATTCCTCATATTAATCAACCTAAGGAAAAGATGTACGATTATCTACCCAGATATTGAAAAACCCTTTGATAAAATTTAAAACCCATTTATAAAAACTACAGAAAACACAAACTGAGAGTTATATTCTTAACATGATAAAATCTACATACTTTATTCCTAATGCGAGTATCTTATTTAATGGGAAAAGACTACTGGCATTTCCACTAAAATCGAGGGAAAGGCTCCATTTCTGCTTACCACGGCCCTACTCTAGAGCTATTACGTTACCCTATATAATTACAAAAGATAAATCAAGCAGAGGCATAAGAATGGGTAAGGAAGTAAAACTATCACTATTTGCAGATATCATAATATATATCTGGAAACCCCCCGAGAATCAATGATAAAACTAACCCAAACAATGAAAGAATCAATTGAATAGTAGGACACAAAGTTAAAATACAAAAATTGCCTGGAAATATAAAATAATAAGTTGTTAGACAAAACCCCATTTTAGATCATTGCAACAAGGAAGATTAAATGTTTAGGAATAAGTTTAACAGGAATTGCATTCAACCTATACAAGGAGAACGTAAAACGTTCTTGCAAGACACGAAAGCAGAAATGAACAAATGAAAAAGCATCTCCTATTGTTAGTTAGGATGACTTAACATTAGAAAGATGACAGTTGCCCCTAAGTTAATTTATAAAGTCAATGTAATGCCAATAAAAATACCAATGGCCTACAGTGCAGACTTACACAAGTTGATACTAAAGGTCACGTGGAAAAACAAACATGCAAGAATAGCCAAGAGAACCCTGGGGAAAAATCGGAATCTATGAGACGCCTTTAAAGCAGTAATCAGAGAAAAACTCATTAGATGAATATTTTTATCAAAAATGAAAAAATAAAATTAAAACTACTGGACATAAAACCATACTATAAAGACTCTATATTTAAAAAGGGTGGTGCTGGGGACAAATAGACAAATGGGACTGAATAAGAAGTCCAGAAATAAACCTGAACGTATATGGAAATTTGCCATCACGAGTCGCCAGGATGAAGATGGACCTTTCAATACATGGTGCTGGGACAACTGCGTAGCCATTTGGAAAAAGATGAAATTCAGATGTGTATTTTGTATCGTATATAAGAATAAACCTCAAATGGATTAAGGATCTAAAAATGAGGGGCGCCTGGGTGGCACAGCGGTTAAGCGTCTGCCTTCGGCTCAGGGCGTGATCCCGGCGTTACGGGATCGAGCCCCACATCAGGCTCCTCTGCTGTAAGCCTGCTTCTTCCTCTCCCACTCCCCCTGCTTGTATTCCCCCTCTCGCTGGCTGTCTCTATCTCTGTCGAATAAATAAATAAAATCTTTAAAAAAATAAAAATAAAAATAAAAATAAAAATGTAAGAAAATTAAACTACAGAATTCCTAGAAGAAAACATGAGTGAGTCTTTGGTATAGGGAGACTTTCTCACTATGTCTCCACATCCAGAGGCAATGAAACAGAAATTGATGGATTTGACTACATAAAAATAAAACGTCTGCAGGACAAAATGAAAAACACAAACAGTGCCCTAGACAAAACAGAAGATAACTGACAAACTGGAGGAAAATATCTGCAGCCTATCCCCAGGAAAAGGGCCACTACCCTTAATATATGAAACTCTCCTAGAAAATGAGGGACAAAGGACCAAACACACAAAAGAAAAATAGGAAAAAGCCATGAACAGACAATTAACAAAAAAGTTTACAAGTTCAAGCTCACTCACACTTAGAGAAGAGCAAACGAGAAGACCCTACTTGTCACTTGTCATCTGTCAGACTGCCAAATGCTGAGGTGTGACTCGGACTCTGATGGTGAGGCTATAGGGAAACAGGCATCACCTGGGCTGCAAATTCTGCAGGAAACGTGGTGATACCTAACAAAAGCTACAAACACAGACTTTTTAACCCAGAAATGACACTTGTAGGAACCTACCCGACAGGCATACCCAAAACAATGTGGGAAAAAAGGCTGCACGTGGTCACTCACTGTAGCACTGGTTAAGCTGGAAGATCCTGAAAACCACCTAAATGGGCACAGGCAGGACAGCAGCTGGAGAAGCGTGGTGCATCTCAGCAACGCGGCTCCAGGCAGCTGTAAAAACTAGGGCAAGACCTGCGTGGACGGGCTCGCAGCCATTCCCAGGACATACCGTGAAAAGACAAAGTGCAACAGATGAAGTGCGATGCAAGAAGGGGTATGAACACACCTGCACCTGCCTGCTCATCCGTACACAGGAAATACAGGGAGGAGACACCAGGAGCTAAAGACACTGGTTTCCTACGGAGAGTGGGCGGGAAAAGGTATGAAGGAAGGGGGATGACAGGTACAAGCGGGAGCAGACACTTGGCACAAATTTTTCAGAAGCTCTAGTCTTAGAACTGCAGTAACACTTCACATACCCAAAAATAAGTACTAAGTTTAAATCAACCAGGATGTCAGAGAGAAGACCCAAATGGAACACAAATAATAACGAATGAAACTATTTTACAAATAACATAGCCACACTGAAACACAGACCTATCCTCAGTAATTCTGGAAAATACTATTTTCATTAGAAACTGTTAAGTCTAAGGACCAAAGAGTGCTGTATGCAAATACTGACTCTAGTTAGCAAATCTGTTTCTCACAGATTAGCAAATTTGAAACTATTTTATTGGTACACTGGGACTGAATAATTAAGTAAACATACTGTAAATAATGAAAGCCAGGTTTCTCTCTATTGAAGAAATAAGGTACAAATAAGGGAAGGGAGAAGGCTACCAAAGAACCCAGTGGGGGGGGGGGGCCTGGCTGGCTCAGTGGGCTGAGCATCCGACTCCTGATTTTGGCTCAGGTCGTGATCTCAGGGTCGTGAGATCGAGCCCCTCATCGGACTCCATGCTGGGTGTGGAGTTGGCTTGAGATTCTCTCTCTGCCTCTCCTCCTCCCCACCTCAAATAAATAAATAAAAACAAACAAACAACAACAACAACAAAAAAGCCAGGGGTGTTGGATCAGGACTGGAAGTAATTAGCATGAATGCAATTTTCAAAACGTATCCAGCAGCAGCAGAGAAACATACAGCTGGGTGGATGGGCACATAATCAGAAGCATAAATACAAATACTTACATACTAGTATGTATCCATACACAAATATGTACATTTCCTAGCTGTGTCCGCTGAGACAGCAATACCACAGTGGTAGCAAGACTAAACCTAGCACGTAGATACTGTTTCTAACCACCGTTCTCTCCTGTTGAAGGAATCTAGGCTATGCCATGGGGAGGGGTCGGTTCAGGCATGGAACAGGGAAAGCATAAGATGAGCCTGAGACATTTTACATCACCCAAAGTAAGTTTTTTTAAAAAGTATGAGGACACGTCATAAAGACAAAGGTACAGGATCCTGAAGGAGTTCCCAATGGCCACAGCCAGGGAACAACTTGGGCAATAAAATAAGGAACAACAGCACTGGACTGTAATCCAAGAATAAAGTAAATACCCGTGATTCTCACCATGACATCAACAATGAGCACATCACTGGGGGAGAAGAGACCGTGTTCTCCTTTTCAGTCGAGTTCTAATTAACACATGTAAAAGGAACGGGGAAAATATAAAACCACCATTAAGTAAAGGCCACAGTGAAAGTTATTTCAAACAAGATTTACCAGTAGATGCAAAAACAACTGGGCAAAAGTTTAAGGAGAAACAGGATATTGGCACAGCCTCAAAGCATCTCTTCCAAGGTTTTTATTAATTACAAGGAGAAAGATAGTGGCTTTACAGTGGATGAAATCACCTTCAAGGAGGGACAAGGTCAACACTAGCAGTAGTGACTGGCTCGTGAAGCCCTGATCTGATGCGCTGAGAAGGTGTAACCTCACCTCTGTGGTCTTTGTGCCAAACGCGTGGCCTTCATCTAATCATAGAAAACATAACACAGGGGCGCCTGGGTGGCACAGCGGTTAAGCGTCTGCCTCGGCTCAGGGCGTGATCCTGGCGTTGTGGGATCAAGCCTCACATCAGGCTTCTTCGCTATGAGCCTGCTTCTTCCTCTCCCACTCCCCCTGCTTGTGTTCCCTCTCTCGCTGGCTGTCTCTCTCTCTGTCAAATAAATAAATAAAATCTTTAAAAAAAAAAAAAAGAAAGAAAATATGACACAACCCAGAATGAGTGACACTCTACAAAATAACTGACCAAGATTCATTAAAACTGTCAAGGTCAAGAGCACTGGTTGGTGTCAGATTGGAAGAGACCTAGAAGCACAAGAACTATGTGCAGGGTGGACCCTGGTTTCCATCTGGGTCAGAGAAAGTCTGTTAGTGGGAAAACAGGTGAGACAGGAGAAGGTCTAGTGTAGTTAAGAGCACTTCACCAGGACTAATTTCACAGCACACTTGCTGTACTATCACTACGTAAGTTGTCTAGCTGAAGGTATACCTGAATTCTCTATATTATTTTCTTGGGGGAAACTTTCTGTAAATCTATAACTATTCTGAAATAAAGTTTTTAAAAATGAAGGAAAAAAAATATCTCATACCCCTGGTAGTATGTGTACCACACTTCTAGAAATACTGATTTAAGCCAAATTGCTTTCCCATAATCTCAACCCACTGATTCTAATTTTTCCCTTCTGAGCAACATAAAATAAATAGTCCCTCAAGCAGGAGATAAACATCCTTCCAGATGTCTGCATATCGAGCTCAGGTACCTGTGCGGTTTCCTCTCTCTAACCAACCATTCCTACCGCCTTTCACTCTCCCACACCTGAGATGTTTTCCAGACTCTTCCTACCCTAGACACCCTGCTCCAGAGTTTCTAAAACCTGTCAACAGCCCTCTTAAAATAAACCATAAAAAATACTTGCAAAGCCATGTGGCCCCCACAGTGGAGAGCAGAATGACCACCCTCTGTAGCTCAGCCAGTATGTCTGCACAGAAGACACCCACACTAGCAGAACGGGCGCAGTGGCCACACAGCATGGCAGGTCCAAGAGAAGCGGGCATCCTCCACTGCCCCGGCGTCTCCACGTGAAGCAGCTGCCCCAGCCCTGGTGCTTTTTGAGTGTCCTTCTTTACATGGAAGGGCTCTCCTCAGCACCCTCGTTAACCTTAATTTGACATCTGTGTGGTTTTCTGGTCTATGGGAGTACATCCAATCCTTCTTCTCCAGAATACTACAGTAATCCCACTAATCATCTTCAAGACATTTGCAAAGAACGCGGCCTTCTGTGCCTTTGCCCAAGTCAGATGAAAATACCCAGGAAGACCAAGGACCTAGATCTCCGGTTACTCAGGATGTACTCAATCTTTATGCTGTCAGCACAAGCACAATGTGTAAAACTGGTTTATTGCCAACTTCCCACAATCTGGGCTAAAGGGAAAAGTGGACACATTAACTACGACCCACGTCATTTTATACACAGGCTTCAAGCTCCCCCATCAGTAACACCACAGGGCTGACAGCAATATTCCTTCCCTGCTCCCTTCTGAACAACATCAGACTTGCCAGAAAGGAAAGCAAAGGGGCGCAGACGGGTGACTCTGAGCTAGAACCCGTACTTTCTGGATGAACCCTAAAACACTGGAAGAGCGTTCTAAAGCATTTCTGTGTGGGGTCAAATAACATTCGGCACATTAAGGTCAGCAGACTTGTGATCATCCACGGAGACGAGCCGACATTCTTTAAGTGGCTCAGGCGGTTGGGGAATTGGATCCCCACACCCGGTGGCAGGCTAAAGGGGGAGTCATGCTGGTACCTAGGTGGGCGGTTAGAGCTGGGCTCCTCTGGGGGACATGGGGGTTACCTGCTTGGGGGCTCCCGACCAGCTGAGTGGATTAAATTATTCATGTCTTCTGCTATTTATGGTGGATTACTGAGAGCTGACTACATACGCTATTGACCTGTACACTTACTTGGCAAATTGTGCAGTTATTATGGATCGGCCTGGACCAAAGGCAAATGAAGGCTGCAGAGGCATTTAACCCCAGGGCTGTGTTACAGGGCTCACTCTTACTCCCTCCTGGACAGGATATGTCAGCCTTCATAAAGGCGGATGAAGATTTACCACCCAACTAAGATGACACTTGCACTGTATAAACAAAATTAAAACCCCAAGTATACACAAAGACCCCATTACTTAACAATAATTGAATATCAATTGAATAGCAACCTCACCAGAGGACAGTTGAAACAGAAACACGGTCGGCTAAGAGAAGACACCTGATAAGACGCATTAATTAAAATATAAACTATGTATTGTGTCGCCTCAATGACAGAACGAAAACCCCTGGCAGGTCTCAGCGAAGGTGAGGTGAGGAGGTGCGAGCCCCCCTTTGTTGCCGTGGGCTTTCTCCTTTATTAGAAGCGATGGGGCCCAGCGGGATGAGTGGGGCACAGGGGAGGGAGGAGTGTCACAGGCTTCACGATTCGGCGGAATCACAGAAAGCAGACTGTGCGCATCTTCACGACGCACCTGGAACACACTGGTGAGCCAGAAGAGGGGGCACAAACCCACAGAGCACAGGCCTGGGCCACCTCTGGAAACCTGTTCCCCCGCTCTACACCCCAGAGGAGTGTGGAGAAGAAAAAGATGCCAACTTCCTGAACACTTCAACAGAAAAGCACCCTGTATTCTCTCCAATCTGCACAGCAAAAAAATGGCTTAATTCCTAAAAAATTAAACACCTTGAATTATAAGCATCTTTAATACATACACTAGTACACCAGTTAAGCATACATACTCTGGACAGAATACTGATGTAAATCACTAGAATTCAGAATGCAGTTAATGGTGAGTCTCTCTCTACACATACACATACACACACACACACACACACACACACACACACACACACTAACCCAATCTTTCATTCTGAAGGTATTGTGGGGATTTTTATTGACTAATGGCCTTTTGTCTAAAGATCATTTGTATTAGCAATGTGTAATCCTGGTTTGTTGAGTCCTAGTTACCAGAAACAGTTTGCTGAGTGAGGCTGTTTAGTAAAGTTTAGTAAAGACAGTTTACTTTTGCTGGAGGCGCGGATGCAGATGTCCACCAGCCCGGAATACAGAACCATTAATGCTGGAACACGAATAAGGCCCTACAGACAGTCATGTGGAGAGAAAACACAGTTTCCATCGAGCACAGATTCTTGTTCAATAACACTGTCATCTGGAAAACGACCTTGCCCTCTGGGAGGTTCACCTTCTTGGAAGACTCAGGACAGCAAAACCTGACACAGTGTCCAGCACAGGGACCAGAAGTTAGGATCCCTCCTCTCCACTCCACGCTCTCAGGGCACACTAAACCTTTAGCCACATGGATCTGACATCTTGATGTTGTGCTTCACTCAGCTGGGACCACTTTTTGGAAGACGTGTCATCCTACCGTACATGGGCTTCCCAGCCCACACCCCTCAGCCCGTCTGGCAGGAACACAGGGAGGTTTAGGGAAGAGGACCAGTCTAAGACCGTAGTCAAAAGCAAGAGTGACAACTTAATTCCCGTCGGACTAGTGACCTAGAGGAAGACAACAAAGGAAAATAAAACAAAAACAACACAAAACAACAACAAAAAAGCCACAGTCCCACTTGGAATTAAAGTAAAAAACATGAATGAACACACTAGACTTACTGAGTATCAAGTACAGGCTTGCGAGATTTAGGAAGTCCCCAAAAACCGAAGTTGCACCTGATTAAATGAAGGATCTAGGAAAACAGGTGTACAAATTTACTCACCACAGGTAGGGCTAATAAAGGTCGTTCACAATTATAAAAACTACAGTTTAAGAACGTTTCCACATTTGTTACTTCATTTGATCCTTTTAATTTTAACGACCTCATGACATAGGAAGGGTAAGAAATTTTATTTCTATTTTGTAGATGAGAAAAATGAAATCCAAAAACCCAAACTAACTTGGGTGGAGTCTGGTGATCTGAAATGACAGTGCTGGGTCTTCAGTGGGCTTTCAGTAACTGGGGAGACAAGACTGAAAAATACAACCAGAGAAGCACTAAAAACCAAACAGTGTATGAAAAAGATTTCAAAACTTACTGTAAACTTAAAAAAATCTGCAAATACCAAGACGGTGTGTTACTGGCATAGGGATAAACGTACAGATCAATGGAACAGCACTGAGAATCCAGAAATAAACCTGTACGTTTACGGTGAACTGACTTTTGACAAAGGTGCCGAGACAATTCAACGGAGCAAGCACAGTCTTCATCAGAAATGGTACAGGCATGATTCAAGGTTCATGCGCAAAAGGAGGAACTCAGGGCGCTACCTACACACCATACACAAACATTAACACAAAAAGGATCAGAGAGCTAAATGTTAAGTGCTAAAAGCAAAAAAATTTTTAGAGGGGAACATTGGACAAGACCTCTGTAATCTTAGGCAAAGAATTCTAATCTTAGGCAAAAGCATGATCTATAAAGAAACAAACTGATAAACTGGACTTCATCAATATCCAAAACTTTGGGGCACTGAAAGGCACCATTAAGAAAGTAAAAAGACAAGCCACATTCTTGGAGCAAACGTTTACACATCATCTATATGTTAAAAGACATGTATCCAGAATACATAAAGAAGTCTTTTGGGGCGCCTGGGTGGCACAGCGGTTGAGCGTCTGCCTTCGGCTCAGGGCGTGATCCCGGTGTTGTGGGATCGAGCCCCACATCAGGCTCCTCTGCTATGAGCCTGCTTCTTCCTCTCCCACTCCCCCTGCTTGTGTTCCCTCTCTCGCTGGCTGTCTCTACCCTGTCGAATAAATAAATAAAATCTTTAAAAAAAAAAAAAAAAAGAAGTCTTTCAATTCAAGAAGATGACATAGTTTTTTTTTAAGTGGGCAAAGGATTTGAATAGTGATTTCCCCAACAAAGATATACAAAAGGCCAGTAAATACGTGAAAAGACATTTAACATCATTTGTCATTAGAAAAATGCAAATCAAAAACACAATGGGATACCAGTTCCTAACCACTAGAATGGCTATAATCAGAAAGACAATAACAAGTGTTGGCAAAGGTGTGGAGAAACTAAAACCCTCAATCCGTGTTGGTGAGAATGTAAATGGTGCAGCTGCTTTGGAAAACATTCTGACCATTCCTCAAAATGTTAAGCATCTGGTTACCGTATGGCCCAGCAATTCCACAACTGAAAAACTACCCATGAGAAATGAAAACATATGTCCACGCAAACACTTGCATATGAATGCTCACAGCAGCATTACTTATAAAATCTCAGAAGTACAAACAACCCAAATGTCCATCAACTGAATAACAGATAAACAAAATGTGGTATAGACACGCAATGTAATATTATTTACCAACAGAAAGGAGTAAGATACTGATACATGATTTCAACGTGGGTGAACCTCAGAAACATTATCAGGCCAAGTGAAAGAAGCCAGTCACAAAAGGCCAAATATTGTGATTCTGTGTACATGAATTGTCTAGAACAGACAAACTGATAGAGATAGAAGGTCAACCGGTAGCTGCTAAGGGCTAGGGGAGGGTGAAAGAGAGTGACTGCCCAAGGGAACCAGGTTTCTTTTTGGTCATGAAAATGTTCTTTATTTAGATTATGGAGATATTTACACAGCTCTGTAAATATGTTAAAGCCACTGACCTGTGTACTTTAAAAGAGTGAACTTTATCGTATGTAAATTATAAACAAAGCTGTTTTTAAATATGACCAAAAGTTTTGAATAATTCACCAAAAAACTTATGACTGATAAAAAAAGCCCATGAAAAGATGTCCAACAGCAAATCCCTACAGAAGTGCAGATTAGAATCACAGTGAGACCCCTAACTGCATACCTACTAGAAGGACTGTAATCAGACACCAGAGACTGCGGACTCACTGGAGCCCTCTAGAGGCTGCCAGTGGGGATGCAGAACGTGCCACTATGGAAAAAGCATGGCAGCCCCTCCAGCAACACGCACCAGCAATTCCAGTCCTCCATGCCTATCTAAGAGAGGGAAACCAACATCTGCACGTGACTTTTCCGAATTTTCAGCATTATTCATAATAGCCAAGAAGGATAAACAACACAATGTCTATCAAATGAAAAATTGATAAACAAAATGTGGTATATTAGTACAATGGAGTATTATTTAGCAATAAAAAGGAACAAGCTACAGATACATGGTTCACTGTGGACGAACCTGAAAAACACCACGCTAAGTGAAAGAAGCCAGCTGCAAGAAAAAGCACACGAAAAGTCCAGAAAATGGAAATCTAGAAAAATAAAAAGATTAGCAGTTGCCGGGAGCTGGGGGAGGGATTGGGGTTACTGCAAACTGGGCACAAACGAGGCAACGGAAGTGCTCTAAAACTGGGGGTGATGGCTGCACACCTGCAAATTCACCAAAAAAATCACCTCCTTGTACACTTGAAAGAAAAAAGCAGCTAAACAACGTTGTTTTGATAATAAACACAAGAGAGAAACTGAAAAGACACGAGCTGCAGTCATGACCATGAGGGTGAGGATGGGGCACACTGCTGGGGCTTTACCAGCCAAATTATAATTTTCCCTAAATAAATGATACTCTGAAAGTACCAATGATTTTATGCATTAATGTGATCCTCCCTTCGTTTCTTTCCAGTTAGAGACACACACACCCTCGACATGTTAATCAGCTAAAAAGTATTTGCTAAACACCTACTACATGCCTTGCTTGACTCTGGGCATCTGATAACTGAAGAAGCAGAAGACACATACATCATAGTCCAGCCATGGCTGCTGAGCCTGACAGACACCTGAAAGATCCCCCCCAAAGCGTGGTCAAGTACCCCCAACAGACCATTACCTCATTTTGACTTTTCTGCATCATATATAAGGAAATCTGCCAAAAGCTAGAAATGATCAAGGCTCTGTGCAGGTGGCAGTGTGAACATGTGTATCAGAGATATAAGCAAAGATGAATTATTGGTAAACTTCTCTTCATTTAGATAGGAAGAAGCCTGAATACAGTTAAACTGAGTAGAACAGACAGTAAAAGCAGCTCGACAGAGTAACCTTAAAACTACAAATGAGTGAGAGAATTAACTTGTTTCTTGAGGCATGGGTTGCAATTATCTTGAATGAAAAGAGTGACCACAGAAAGGCAGAGTGAAGGGTTTTGCTGGGGTCGGCACCACTGCCGATACTCATTAGGTTCTCACAGCTGGGATCCTGCTTAGCAGATGAGCTATAAAATCTACATCCTACAGGGTGAAACAAGCAAATTTAATTCCAAATTTTCTCTCTGTACAAGTTAGACCCCGTAGGGTTACTTGAATGGAGTTAAAGCCATCAACATGTCTAAGTGGTTTTGCTGACAAGGACTACTAGCTTAATTAACTGGATAATTTTTCAAGTACTAGCAAAGGCAGGTCTAAAAGTTATAAACAGAGCAAAGTGGATATAGGATATCCTCAGCCCTTGATTTTAGAGGCAACTATTCATAATACCAAGAATTGGTGAAAATGGTAGATTGGAACTTTTTAATTTATTCACATCAAAATTTCCACAGTTGCATCAAAAACGTTCAGTAGTCTCAGGATACAAAATTAATACACAGAAATCCGTTGCACTTCTATACACTAATAATGAAGTAGCAGAAAGAGAAAGTAAGAAAACAATCCCATTTATAATTGCACCAAAAGTAATAAAACACCTAGGAATAAACTGAACCAAAGAGATGAAAGACCTGCACTCTGAAAACTATAAAACTGATGAAAAGAAATTAAAGACACAAACAAATAGAAAGATATCCCATGCTCATGAACTGGAAGAACCAATGATGTTAAAATGTCCATACTACCCAAAGCAATCTATAAATTTAAAGCAATCCCTACCAAATGCTAAGAACATTCTTTACAGAACTAAAAAAAAAATATTAAAATTTGTAGGAAACCAGAAAAGACCCCTAATAGCCAAAACAATCTTGAGAAAGAAGAACAAAGCTGGAGCTATCACAACCCCAGATTTCAAGATACTCTACAAAGCTGTAGTAATCAAAACAGCATGGTACTGGGACAAAAACAGACACAGAGATCAACAGAACAGACTAGAGAACCCAAAAATAAAACCACAATTATATGGTCAATTAATCTATGACAAAGGAGGCAAGAATATGCAACGGGGAAAAGACAGCCTCTTCGACAAATGGTGTTAGGAAAACTGGACAGCTACATGCAAAACAATGAAACTGGACCACTTTCTGGCATCGTACACAAAAATAAATTCAAAATGGATTAAAGACCTAAATGTGAGGGGCACCTGGGTGGCGCAGTCGCTAAGCGTCTGCCTTCGGCTCAGGGCGTGATCCCAGCGTTCTGGGATTGAGCCTCACATCAGGCTTCTCCGCTAGGAGCCTGCTTCTTCCTCTCCCACTCCCCCTGCTTGTGTTCCCTATCTCGCTGGCTGTCTCTCTCTGTCAAATAAATAAATAAAATCTTACAAAAAAAAAAAAAAAAGACCTAAATGTGAGACCTGAAACTATAAAAATCCTAGAAGAAAACACAGGCAGCAACCTCTTTGACATTGGCCACAGCAACTCCTTTCTAGATATGTCTCCTGAGGCAAGGGACACAAAAGCAAAAATAATCTATCGGGTCTACTTCAAAATAAAAAGCTTTTGCACAGCAAAGGAAACAACCAATAAAACAAAAAGGCAACCTACTGAATGGGAGAAGATATTTGCAAATGATATATACAATAAAGGGTTAATATCCAAAATATATGAAGAACTCCTACAACTCAACACCAAAAAACTCAATCCAATAAAAGGGCATGACATGAATAGACATTCTTCCAAAGAAGACACACAAATGGCCAATAGACACATGAAAACAAGCTCAACATCAATCACCACAGAAATGCAAAGCAATGAGCTGTCACCTTACACCTGTCAGAACGGTTAAAATCAAAACTATAAGAAATAACAAGTGTTGGTGTGGATATGGAGGAAAAGGAACCCTCGTGCACCACTGGTGGGAATGCAAACTGTGCAACCATTGTAGAAAACAGTATGGAGGTTCTCAAAAAATTAAAAATAGAATTAGTATATGATCCAATAATTCCATGACTGGGTATTTACCCAACGAAAATGAAAACACTAATGCAAAAAGATACATGCGCCCCTATGTTCAGAGCAGCATCATCTACAAAAGCCAAGATGTGAAAGCAGCGCAAGTGTCCATCCACAGATATATGGATAAAAAAGATGCCGTATATATACACAACGGAATATTACCTAGCCACAAAAAGGACTGATGTCTTGCCATTTGCAACAGGGACTGACCTAGAAGATATAATGCTAAGTGAAATAAATCAGTCAGAAAAAGACAAACACCATATGGTTTTGCATATACAGAATTTAAGAAACAGAACAAAGGAACAAACAAAAGGAGACCAAAATACCCTCTTATATAAAGAGAACAGACTGGTGGTTGCCACAGGGGAGGTGGGTGGGAGGACGGATGACATAAAGGGGATTCAGAGTACACTTACTGTGACGAGCACGGAGTAATGTATGAAATTGTTGAATAATTATATTGTACACCTGAAAGTAATGTAATACTGTATGTACCTTATACTTCAACTTAAAAAAGTACCTACCAAAAAAGAAATACTAAGGTAAAAATGTTTTTAAAAAAACAAGCGATAAACAATAAAAAAAAAAGTCAACAGCCAATTAATTAATGCATCCTGATATGTTACTTCTACAGGATACCGACAAAGAATCAAAGGAAATTACAATAGAGGAAATGGCCACTTATCCCTAGGAATCAAAAGCTGGAAAAAGGGATCTTGGATCAATCCAGAGGAAACCAGAAAAGAGACCAATTCGATTGTGAGCCCAGACATTGAGAACCTGCTTTTTACAGAGGTCGTCTGGAAGGAGTGTCTTCACGAACAGGACAGACTATGCATGACTCTCAGTGTTCTGGGCATGCGCTTTCCTCCTGGAATATGTAGTGTGGTGACTCTGCCGTGGGCAGGAGGCCTGAAAGAGCGAAGCACTGGATGCCCCCAAGTCTCAGGGTCAATCCAACCAAGGATTTCACTTTTCTTTTTGCAGAGCCTAGAATACTGCTTGCTATACAACAGGTGCTCAAAACACGTTTACCTAACAGAAATGATAAACCCTAAATGATACGTAACTGCTCCACGTGTCACCACATGAGGTACCCTTCCCTCAGTCAGGATACTCGGGGGATTACAGCAGATGGCTGCCTCTGGCTCTGCCTGAGAATCACTTGTGAAGCTATTACAGAGATGGGTCCTGGCTGCTGCAGTTTCCAAAACTCCACTGGTAGTTATAACGCACAGGCTGTAGAGCCACTAATCTGTGAACAGAGGTAGGAAATGGGTTGCACTTTCCACGTAACCAAATTCTAGAAGGGGGTGTGTGACAGAGAGAAAGAGGAGAGAGAACAGAAAACTCAGGACAAGGACTTGGATACTTCATTGAACTCAATCTGGATTATTAGATCAAAGACCAAGGCACAACACAATATAAACAAGGACTTTATCAGATTAAGAGGCCATACACACCTAGACAATTAGACACGGAACTCACTACACCTGGGTAACAGCCGGGAAGTACTGCAGCCTCAAGCTGGGCACTTAGTTTCAGCACTGCAATCTGAAAGATCATCCAAGGTTTCTCCTCTAAGCCTTTCTTCTTCTCCGATCAATAATGACCTCTGGTGGGGCGCCTGGGTGGCTCAGTCATTAAGCATCTGCCTTCAGCTCAGGTCATGATCCCAGGGTCTTGGGATTGAGCCCTGCGCCGGCTCCCTGCTCAGCAGGAAGCCTGCTTCTCCCTCTCCCACTCCCCCTTGCTCGTGTTCCCTCTCTTGCTGTGTCTGTCAAATAAATAAAATCTTAAAAAAAAAAAAAATTACCTCTGGTGCATGGTCCCTGATACCCTGTGGCATCACACTTTTCATCATTTTATGGCCAATTTACAACTTTGTTGTGAAGCCTCACACGAGAGGCAACAGGGCCCCATAGCTAAGAGGTCGGGAAGATACAGGGCCCCCTCGCTAAGAGGACAGGAGGCAGACAGTGGGGGTCTAAGCCTTATTTCCCTACTAGCTGTGTAACCTCAAGCCACCTGATTAACCTCTCTGTACCTCAGCTTCCTCACTTGTAATCTGGGAACAGTAACAGGTTATTGTGAAATTCAGATAATCTGCCTGGTAACCACTCAGTGACTAGCAGTATCTGTAACCTCTGTTAAATGTCCCAAAGATGGAAAATGCGGTGTGTCCCAAGTGGAGCTCCTTTTCTCCACACCAATTTTCTCTCAGTAACAGCACCACAGCCCACCCAGGTGCTCCAGTCACAGCCCGGGGAGCCAGCCCAGATTCCTCCCCTTCCATGACCTTCCATGTCCACTCTATCAGCAAGACCTGTGCATTGTTCCTTAAGTATATAGACCCTTCAGAGACATTCACTGTCTCACTGTCCTCTCTATCCAAGCCTGTCACCTCTCGTAACCCACACACTCCTTGCCTTCCTGCCTTCACTCTGACCGCCCTCCCCTTCATTCTCCCCAGAGTTCCCAGAATAAGCTCTTAAGATGTCAGTATGATTATGTCACTTTACTATTTACTTCCCAGAGTATGGAATGTGAGCAATGTAGTGATGACCCAGCGCTGACCTCGTGTAAGAGGACAGCACTGGGGAGTGCAGGAGCCAGGAGGAATCTAGGTCCCTGGATGTCTCTAATCTGGGTAGCACGGGCCCCACGCCTGTATTTAGGGTCCCCCTTCCATTGCCCTGGATTGCTCCCCTCCACACACTATGAGCTGCAGAATCAAGCTTCCACCTGTTGGAGCCAATGTGGTCTGAAGCCTCTGTTACAGAAGCTTAACCTGTGCCCTGGTAACATGGCCCCTGGAAGTGGGGTGCTTCTGTGACAGGGCGCAAGTGACACTGGCTTCGTGGTCAGGCAGTGGGGGTGAGGAAGCTCATGCAGGGAAGGAGACTAGCCACTCTTGTTACGTCGTGAAAAACATCTGAGAAAACAGTGCCTGCATTAACTCGGGGGCGGGGTCAGATTCCGAGCTTATCAAGCCTGTAGGTGCAAAAAAAACAGATCTCAGATGCTGGGTACGTTGGCGGCTCCTTGGTGCTCTTAACAAGGAACCACGAAATAAAGGAGGTGGGGTGAGAACCAGCCAATTCGCAAGCGGAGGTGGAAGTCACAGAGCGCTGCTCCAACCCGACGGGACTTCCTCCAGGTCCCTAAAAGGCTAGGCAATTCCCTGTCTCCCATCCTGCTTCCCTTCCAGTCTCACGCAGGCCTGATTACGCTCCCGCCGGACCTTGATCGGGGCCCCCACCA
Organism: Ursus americanus; assembly: GCF_024610735.1. Classification (NCBI taxonomy): domain Eukaryota; kingdom Metazoa; phylum Chordata; class Mammalia; order Carnivora; family Ursidae; genus Ursus; species Ursus americanus. Next base: position 2,843,783 of record NC_142132.1, on the reverse strand, counting down.
CCAGTTATCTCACCTCACCCTCATCTCTCCCCTCAAAGCACTCCACCCGGGCGTGTCTGCTAACCCCGCAGCCCTACCCCGCCCAGCCCGGCGCCAGCACGTGGGGGGCATGACTCGGGAGCAGCAGCGCGCACACCCCGAGGCCGCGCACGGGTCAGGGACACTGGGTCCGGTCCTTCTGGCAGCGCGGCACAGGCAGCTCCCGGCTCCCACGTCTCCGCGCAGGCGCGGCCGGAGGGAGACAGAGCGGGACAGCGTCGCGACCCCGCCCCCTGTCCCTGGCCCCACCCACCCCCTAGGAGGGCGCGGGCGCGACCCCGGCCGTGCCTCGTCCCGGGAAGGCCCCCGTGGAGACGCGAGGCCCAGTGGGGCATGCCCCGAGGGCTCCGCCGTCCCATTCCACACGCCCAGGCCCCGGGGGGGCTCACCGCGTCCCCCGGAACCTGAAGCTCCTCCGCCCTCCGCCGTCGCCACCGGCCCGGCAGCACCGTGTCCATGCGGCCCCAGGCCCGAATCCGCGGGCCTCTCATCCTCGCCGGACGGCGGTCGCCGGCCCAAGCCACTATGTCCACGCCTCCTTCCCCCCCCCACACGTGTCCCGAGGGAGCCAATGAGAGACGGAGGCGGGGCGAGGACCGCCTGGGCCTGGCCTCGCCGGGACTGCAACCGGCGTGGCGGGGACCAGAGTCTTCTGGGCAAAACGGACCCTCTGTTCCAGGTCATCATTTCGCGGAGGGCCGGCCTGTCACCTCTCCGACCTCTCCGAAGACCCTACTCCTCTGGCGTCCCGCCACGCCTCACCTACGTCGGTGGATCGGCTGGGGGAGCTCCCGCTCCTTGCTGTCGTGATTGGCCGTTGAGCGCCGTCAGCAGCCGTCTTCCTGTGGCTGGGTGGCTGATGGATGGCGCAGCTAGCCAATCCGCGTGGGCGAGCCTGTTGGGGTGCGGGTCTCTGGGAACTGTAGTCCCGGAGGCGGCCTCACTTCCGGGCGGCCCCGGCCGTGGGGCGGCCCCGGGGTCTCCCGCTGGGTGTTGCCTTGGGCGGGGCTTTCTCAACAAGCTGGAGGGCGGTGCAGAGGGAAGACCGAGGCTTAGCCGCCTGCCCCTCCGCTGCCCTCGCGTCCTAAGGGAGCCGGGCCCGGAGAAGGCAGTCCCTGTCCAGGCCGGGCCACGCGAAACTCCTATTAATAAACACCTGTCTGAGCCGAGCCTTTGGCAGTGGCTGGGCAGCGGCGGCAGGTCACCAAACCGTGGCCAGCGGGGAGTAAAGATGACCTGCGGAGGGCAGGGCGCCCGGGACAGAGTGGTGGTCAGGGACAGGGTGCGTGGGCGCTGCGTTCTTTCCTGCTCACGCGTCAGCTTCCCGGAGCTGCTGCAGCCTTCCTCACACAATGAGGACGGCTGGTGGCAAACATGCTGGAAAGGAGGAAAGCACCGAGCCCCGAACACTTCCGAGCTTCTGAACCAACCCACAACTAAGTGCCTACCAGTCTGCAGACTTCTGGCTGTGTTTCTGTTGAGTCACTGAGTGTACCATTCCGCTGCACATGAAGGCTTCCTTTGTTGCTCGGCCGTGTTCTGAACCATCCTGGCAGAAGGAGGGAGCCCCCCTCCCTTGGGCTACTTGCTGCATGATCTTCAGCGAGTTAGGGAGCCGATCTACCTGCGCTTGCTCACTTATGAAAGGTGATGGTGACTCAGGGTGTTAGGAGGATGAGGTGAGGTACAACACATAGAGTACTTAGAACAATGACTGACACAAACGAAATTCTCAGTTAATGGTGTGTCGCTACTTCTGGTCCTACAGCAGTACTGCCGCCACTAGCTGACGCCCCTATCAAAACCCTGGGGCTCTCCCGTTATGAAGGAAGTCCTGGGGATGTCACGAACAGCATGGCGACTAAAGTTAACCGTACTGTGCGTTTGAAAGTTGCTAAGAGAGTCGATTTTGAAAGTTCTCACCATAAAAAAAATTATGTGAGGTGACAGATGTGTTAACTGACCCTATTATGGTAATCATTTTGCAATATAAATGTGTCAAATCATTACAGTTCTACAATGTTCTATGCCAGTTATAACTCAATAAACTTGGTGGGAGGGAGACCTGGGGGCCAGATGTGCTTTTGGAATTCAGAATCTCTCAGGATTTATTTATTTATTTGTTTATTTATTTTTTTGAAGGGCAGTATATATATCATGTGAAACACCTTCGGCAGGGCCTGGAATAACACCTATAATCAAACACAATATTTCTGTACCAAAATGTGTGAATGTTCACAAATATTCACCCTAAATTCAATATATAATGGCTTTAAATAATCTCACATCCGTTTACGTGAGTTTGCTCAGAACTTAGGAAGAACTAATTATTAGAACTGTTTGCATTTCAGATTGCAAATAAGGTGCTATCATGAGCCTGTATGACTTCCTCTACCTTAAAAACTTTTTTTTTTTTTTTTGTCTTGCAGTTTAGATTAAATGATGGCCTGTGTCGTCCAGTTTCAGTATCACTGGTCTTTGTACTTGGGGCTGCTCTTCCGGATGCTGGAGTCAAACGTTGGGTCATGAGGGAAAGCTTAGCCTACGAGCTGGTGATAGATATTCTCCCTGACCAAACTGAGTTCAGGCTCCCCTGCTCTCTTCTCAAGTAGTCCCTGACTTTTGGGTCCATGTTAGTCTCTACATTGTCCAATTTAAGAAGAATCCTGCTAGGTCAGTTTGCCAGAATCCCCCATCCTTGATTCTTGATCAGCCTCAATATCCGCTGCGGGCATTCCCCCACGTGATGTCTGATCACCCTGGCCTGCCTTCAGCAAGAATCCCATTAGGTTGATTTAGAAAGAAGTGCCCCTCACCCCAGATGTTTCCTCCTAGTAATTTTTCACCCACCGACCTTCCCCGGCCACTGTCACACTCCTTGGCTATAAATTCCCACACTTCTTTGTATTGGGAATTGATCCTATGCTTCCTCCCCTACTACAAAACCCCAATATAGCAGTTCCTATTACTGGCACAATACATTAACTATTAGAAAAAAAAAAACAAAACTGTCACAAGGATCCCCCTGAATAGAGTCTGCCTTACCTTCATGTCAAGTGTCATGAATAATTTTTTCTTTAACACTGTGTACATAAATAGGTATATTTAATAGATTGCAATTTAGTGTAATACACTATTTACCAAACACCAATCATTTGGGTACCAATTACAAGATGTATACAAAACTCTGCTATACCTTACTTAGTATATTTTTTTAAATTAATATCCTAAATTTTTTAAACTAAAAATACTATAAAACATCTGTTAAATGTCACTATTTTAATATATTAAAGCAAATCCATTAACTATTAGGAAAAAAACTGGAAAATCCTCATGACATCGGATTCTTGCATATGACTCAGAAAGCAGAGTCAACAACAACAAAAATAGATAATTTGGACTATATCAAAATTAAACACTTCTGTGCATCAAAGGACACTATTAACAGTGATAAGGCAACCCAAAAATGGATTAAATATTTGCAAATCATGTCTCTGATAAGGAGTTAATATCTAGAATACATAAAGAACACCTACAATTCGACATCAGAGAAACAAACAACCTGATGAAAAAGTGGACAAAGGACTTGCATAGATATCTCTCCAAAAATGATATACAATGGCCAGTAACCACTTGAAGGGACATACAACGTCAACTAATCAGGGAAATGCAAATCAAAACCACAATACGATACCACCTCACACCCCTTAGGAGGGCTCTCATAAAAACACAAGTGTTGGCTAGAATGTGGAGAAATTAGAAACCTTGAGCGTTGGTAGTGAGACTGTAAAATGGTGCGGCACTATTAAAGACAGTTTGGTGAAGTAAGTCCATCAGAGAAAGGCAAATTCCATATGATTTCACTCTCATGTGGAATTTGAGAAACAAGAGAGACGAACACAGGGGAAGGGGGAAAAAACAGGGAAACAAACTATAAGAGACTCTTAGCGCTAGAGAACATACTGAGGGTTGATGGAGGGAGGTGAGTGGGGGATGGGCTAGATAGGGGCTGGGCATTAAGGAGGGCACTTGTTATGATGAGGACTTGGTGTTATATGTAAGTGATGAATCACTGAATTCTACCCTTGAAACCAATATTGCACTGTATGTTAACTAACTAGAATTTAAATAAAAACTTAAAACATAAAAAAACCCTGTCATTTCCTCAAAAAAATTAAGAATAAAATTATGGTCCTGCAATTCCACTTCTGGGTATATAACACCAAAGAACTGAAAGCCCGGGCTCAAACACCCATGTTCATAGCAGCACTAGACACAGTAGCCAACAGGTGGAAAGAACCCAAGTGTCCATAGACGGATGGATGGATAAATAAAATGAGGTCCATCCATACAACGGAATATTATTTAGCTTTAAGGAAGGACATTCTGACACCTGCTACAATGTGGAACTTTGAGGGCATTATGCTCAATGAAATGAGCCAGTCACAAAAGACAAGGTCTAATTCTACTTATATGAAGTACTGGAATAATCATACTCGTAGAGACGGGCAGATGGTGGTTTCCAGGGGCTGGGGGAGGGGACTGGGGAGTTAGTGGTTCATGGGTGCAGACTTTCGGTTTAAGAAGATGTGGGGCGCCTGGGTGATGCAGTCGTTAAGCATCTGCCTTCGGCTCAGGGCGTGATCCTGGCGTTATGGGATCGAGCCCCACATCAGGCCCCCCACTATGAGCCTGCTTCTTCCTCTCCCACTCCCCCTGCTTATGTTCCCTCTCTCGCTGGCTTTCTCTATCTCTGTCAAATAAATAAATAAGATCTTAAAAAAAAAAAAAAAAAAGAAGATGTGAAGAGTTCCAGACATGGATGGTGGTGATGGTCGCTTAATGCCACTGAACTGTACACTTAAAAATGTTTAAAATGGTGAATTTTATGTTATGTATATCTTAACACAACAAAAAAGTAAATATATTAAATAATAAAAGTGTTTTTCTGTGCACCATTTACCATCCCTTGCACACCGCCATCCAGGGAAATGGCTCTCAGGAGGATGGTGACCTAAGTTCCAGTCCCACTCTGCTCATCTCCCCCTCCCAGACAGGCTGCTTTAACCTCGCATTCCCCGTCCCTTTCAGTGTATAAAATTGGTATGCTAAGAGAGGTGCCTACCTCAGTGGGCTGCTGTGAGTTTTCGGTGAGACACTGTCCGTAGAGGGGCAAGCATGATGCAGGATGTGCAGTACATGGCCAGCTCACAGCCCGTCGTAGCTGCCCGATCACCTCTGGTCTGTCCCCATCTGAGCACTGAACGTTTCTGCAAGTTTGGTTTGCTTATGGCTGCAGAACGTAACTGGTGATGTGCACTGGGGCAACTGTTCATTTCTGAGCCTCAGTTTCCCCATGTGTACGGTAGGGATAAAATAGCTTGCTCCTGTCACCTGCCTTCCAGGAAAGAGGGAGCTTCAAGGAGTGGCTGCAGATTGTTTGAAAAACATGTTCGGGGCACCCGGGTGGCTCAGTCAGTTAGATGTCCGACTCTGAATTTCAGCTCAGGTCATCATCTGAGGGTCCTGAGATCCAGCCCTGCATCGGGCTCTGAGCTGGACATGGAGCCTGCTTGGGATTCTCTCTCTCCCTCTCTCTCTGCCCCTCCCCCCACTCACGCACACTCTCTTCCTCTGAAAGTGAATAACTAAAATCTTTATTTAAAAAAAAGAAAAGAAAAACATGCTCAGCTTAACCTTGCCAAGGGAGATCTGTGTGTGTATTGTAGGGAAGGGGTTGAGTGACTGTTGCCAGGCTATGCCTGTTTTTCCATTGACTTAAACATCCCCCCTTTCAAGGTCTCTCCAAAGACCTCTTTTAAAAATTACTACCTCTGCTTATCTTGCTGGGATGTAAAGAAGCGATACACATTAAGCCTCTAGCACAGAGACTGGCACATGGTGGGGGTTTAATAAACACCCCTTCTTTTTCTTCTTCCCCTTTTATTAAAAGAAATTCCCAGCACTTTCTTGGGCACTAGTATTGGGTAATATTTTTTCTTTGAAATCCGCAGGTTTTAGATATTATTATAACAATAACAGTCATCATCTCTGCTTGGAAACATTTCCCTCTAATCTTCAACGGCTTGTTTCTTGTTCAGATGTCGACTGAACTGTCCCTCCTCAGAGGGGCCACGACAGGTTAGTTTTCTTTTTCACGATTGGGGTCCTGTACCCCCCACCCCAGAGTGCTTGTTCTCCAGTGGCCAGGGACAGGCCTGCAGCTGGACACAGGCGCTGGAGGCTAGAGCAGTCCGTTTGGCATCCCTGATGTCAGTGAATCCCCACAGCAACGCTGCAGGGCCGTCTTCGTGTTCAGATAAAGAACCAGGCTCAGACGCGTCACTCAGGGTGCCCAGGGCGCAGGAGGACCCCGTGGCAGCCCTGAATTCTGACACGGCTCCGTCTGCATCGCCTACCCTTTTGTTGCCCTGTAGTCTTTCCTTCCCGCGGAAAGCCTCCTTGTTGAGGTGCAGGTCTTCCCGAAAACCAGGTGAGCTGGATCAAACAAACAAGCAAACACCCACATGGGCTCTAGTCTGCCATTTGCCCCAATGGCTTTGGTTTCACAGCCCAGCTCCCAGGACCCCTGCTGTAAAGGGCAGGCCCCGGAGGCGGCCTTTGCAAGGGGCAGCTCTATTGTACATCTTTATCTGTACTCCCACCTCAGAGCCGTAAGTGGCTCGTGCGTGGGAGTGTGTGGTCAGGGGCCTTCTCCTCCCTGAGAACCTGGCAGGTCTCTGCCTCCCTGTGTCCTGCCCCCCCACCCCCGCCTGGGTCTGCCCGGTCCCTTCACTGACCAGGGGCCCTGTGCATGTCTGGCCTCTCTCTTTCCACCTTTCTCTTTCTCTTTGTTGGAGGTACAGCTGCTGTCCGTCTGTCCCGTGGGCCCTCCTCCCCACTGTGGGGACTGGCCACCCTCTTTCTCTCATGCTGTCCATATCTTCCCATCTGCATCCGTCTGGTCTTGGATGTTTTCTGCATAGAGCTGGCATAGGACAATTGTTCTTTCTTGGTGAGTTAACATGGAAAATGTGCTTCATACGGAAGACTTGGTGATGCTTTCCTCTCAGTCCATGACAAGAAGCCATCCTACAAGTGAGACCATCTTCGGACACATCGCAAAGTTGGAACTAGAAGGGCAACGGCTCAGGACTGAGGGGGACTGAGGCTCGTTTGCTCGTGCACCTGTTCACTCATTCAGAAACATTCCGTTGTCTACAAAGTGGAAGATTCTCTGAGTAGGTGTAGCTCTGCCGTCCGAGAACTTAGCTGCTGAGACTCCGTCTACTGGAAGCTTTAGGAAGGTGTTTATCTCTGTGTCCCCAGCACCCAGCTCGGGCAGGGCCTGGGGTGGGGCTGCAGAGCAGAGCCAGTGAATGAGGGAGTGCAGCCGAGCGGACTGTGTGCTCTGCTCCAGCCATGGCCAGGGAGGCCTTCAAGAGAGGTGCCCTGGCCTCTTGCCTCTTCGGGGCTGCTATCAGCTAACGACAGTGATTGTTGCTAGGATGTTAAGGCGAATGACAAGCTTTCTTATCTCTTGGCCCCGTTGTTAGCCTTGGTCTTCAGCTCTACAGTGAGCAGGCAACGTCTGAGGACCTCTCACTGTGGACAGGCTGTTTTATTCCTAGAGGATTCAGATCTGAGCGACGCACCTCTCTCCAGATCAGCACGTGTTTGTTTTCCTGGGGTCACGCCATTTTAGCTCGGGCTCTGTTTTCTTTTATGGCACGACTTAGTGTGAGATTTCTCTAAATGCAGTCTTTAAAATGATCCAGGAATACTTCACTGAGGCAAAAAATAAATAAATAACCCACCATATTTCAACTTTCAAAATTATGTCTCTACGTGGAGACCTTTGTGATCTAAGCCAGTTCCCTGAATTATTTCCTGGCATTGTAAATGTGCTGTTCAGGGATGAGCAACAATAGGTAATTATTTAATATTGAAAGGCTTTATGACCAGTGCAAATTAGAGACATGTATGATGCTATATAATGTATGTGCCCCCATCCATCCCATAATGTAAGTGTAAACACTTGCTACGTTTAGAAGGCAAGCATTTCATGGTCTGTCGTTTTGCATTTTCTTCACAGGTGCTGTAAATAAATAAAAATATTAATAACCCAGAACTGTGCCTTCTAAAATCAATAATAGCTTTCTGTTTGAATGGAAATATTAATTGTATCTCATCTTATCTCTGCTCCTAATCACTTGCTAATGTTTGTCAAGTGCCAGACACCGGCATACTTTTCGCGCTACACTTTGCCTCAACAATAGATTGAAATTTGAGCATGATGTTTTATATTTCATCCTAAATTTCTTTTATTTGCAAGTGTACGAAGTCACATTGGTTATGTTTGATAATCCATTTTTGGCATGTATTTTCATATAAATTATAGGGTGTTTTGGCCTCTCGGCTCTCACGACATAGCGAGGAGAACCCCTGCATGTGGAAATATGACTGTGTGTGGGTTGGAAGTAATAAGGGTTATAAATGACTCACTAGGTATAGAAAATAAAGGAGAAGACTTATCGGGGAGAAGTACAGAAGCTTGCTCTCTTTATGCGCCGCGAAAGAAGGCACCACGAGAGATGGATTACTGTCCCCTTCTTGTTATTTCTAAGGGGGTTTTTATTAACCCCTTTTTATCAATCAAAATAAATTGATTGCCAGTGAATGCAATATTTCCTGACTATATACAACTTGAAATTACAACACAAAAGCAAAGGCATGGAAGCTCTATGCTGCATCTTTTGGTAAATAAGAGACAGACCCCCTCCGAAGAGATAGCAAAATAGTGTTAAAGGTTTGTACAGCCATCCCTTAGAACATTCTCTTTAAGGACATGATTAGGCCTTGGGATTCTTTTGGAATTTGCTTCATCCTGCTGTGTTAGTGACCAGGTAGTCTAGAACACTGTCATTTCATATTCATATCCCATCATGAAAGGACATATTTCTGTAGGGTAAATACAGTTATGGCCAATAATAACTCGGTCCCGTGTAGGAATGATGATTCAAGGGGAGAGAAAACTGGGTGAAGAGAAACCCCACTGTGCATCCTGAAAAGGGGTCCAGTCACTGCTCATTGTGATTCAGGAACAAAAAAATGGCATGGAAAACTAGAAAATTGGGATTTCATCTAAATGGCAGAAAGCATCCTTCCTGGTCTGCACCAGTCCCGAGAGAAGGCCGGAGAGTCGGGGACAATAGGAATAAAACGGAGCAGGAGAGCAGGTGGGGTTGGCAGGGCTCCCCTCATGGAGGGGCCTAGGATGCCAGATAGCTCTGTCCTCTTCCATCTCAGCCCCTAGGGCGGCTGCGGCCGGACCTCTGCCAGGTTCGGTACCTGGTAGTGCTGTCCTTAGGGTCTGCAGAACCGGCCAGGTGTGGTTTACTTAGCACCACCGTCTCACTCAGACCTGGGGTATCAAGGGCTACTCTTTCCAGGGTCCCACACCTCTTCCTCTTATCATAGGAGGAGACTTTCCCCTCTATCTCCTGTTATTCATTTTGTAGTTCGATACAATTGAACTGAGAAAAGAATGTATGTCTTGGTTGGAAAGTCTACAGGGGGTGTTGGCATTGAAACTTTTAAGTGAGAGATTTCTTCTGATTAAATAATAAATTAAATATTAAATAAGTAATAAATAAATAACAAATAAATATGAAATAAAGTGTAGTCCATATGAATGAATGAGTAATAGATATAACATAAGGTAGGCGAATGATGGAGTTACCACCAAGTTTTGCTTTCCTCTGACGGAAGGAGACTTCCATGGAGGGTAAACTTAGCTACTTCATCACGAGACATAAATACTGACCCATTTATGTTATGTACATACTACAGGGCAACAGGGCCCATGCATCGTGTAAATACCAGTGGTTTGCTTTTTTCCTTCTTTTTTGCTTGTTTGCTTCTGGAGGAAGGAACTTAAGGTTAGCAGTGATTTCACAGGAAAACCGTCCCAGCCATCAAAATCTGACATGGGCAAGCCAGTTTGGAGACCATCCGAACCAGGAATCCTGTCTGGATTTGAAGCAAATCCAGATTCGTTCCCAGCACCCAGAGTTACGTCATTCTTTCGCCACCCCCTGCAGCCACCCCCGAACTTCCTGACAGCAGCTGCCGACAGCAGGTGCAGAAGTGTCGGGTTGGCTGATACAGGTGCCTTCAAAGTCATACATTTTTGCCCCGACCGGCCACCTGGACTCCAGCAGGGGGCCGCTGTGCCGGGCCAACGTTCACACCGCAACTCTGGAAAAGGTCCAGGAATACACATTTGGATGACTAAAAACAGAATCCTGGTGTCCCTTTGTCTTGCACCTGGGGGAAAATGTCATTGTCCTCTTTCACAGAATAGAAAGTTTAGGAAGCGTGTGTGGCCAACTTTCGAGGAATTTAGGCAAGGGCAAGACTATTGTGGTCATTGATTTAACTAAAGTCAAACTGTCAGCTTCCCGTGTTGGGATGGCATCTGCCGTTGAGAACCAATAATTGACTGTGAGTTGCGTGTCACAGGGCTGTGTCTTGAAGGAACGTGTGTGTGTGTTCCCCGTGTCTTGAAGGAACATGTTTGTGTGCTCCCCGTGTTTCCCAGACCTCTGTACCCTGAATTCCTTCCACAGGTAGGAAGGGCCAGCTCCACTCACAGTGCCCGTTGGACACTCCAGACGGTCCCTCCGTGTGCTGACATCTCTGTGCCAGAGCAGACTGTGAGAGAATGCCAAGGTCGGCGGGACAGAGGCCCGTGTGTTCACAGGGGATCACACAGGTGAGGAGCCAGTGTCCGGAAGGGTGCCTGTTGAGATGTCAGCTGTTGGAGCCACGGAGACTGAAGGAGCTTGCCTGGCTCAAACTTCTTGGCTCTCTTAAGAATGACTTCTGATTGACAAGCGATCTCGTTTGTGACACCAAATCAAGTTCATCTGTGTCCTTAGTTTCTCAAAATTGAAGCAAGAATTATAACTAGGATCAGAGAATTAACACCAAACGGAGGGAGAGAATACATACACAGACACACATGGGTGCACACACAATACTGTTTCCATGTAGAACAGGCAGCTGCATGTAGACATACGCAGTAATCAGGAACACTCACGATCAAGTGTCCTGGACCCTGCACCTGCGGTCATCACACCTGCAAACAAACACGCAGGTGCGTGTGCAAGTGACAACGGCATCCCCACCACCACACACCCTTTTCCCGCAGCTCTCTACTGGCATGCCTTCCCGGTACAATACAGACTTAGTAACTGTTACAGAATGTCAAGTACAGAACCGGTGGAACTGAGGAAGGGAGGGGGGAGGTGCTCAAAGTTGGCAGGTCAGGGAAAAGCCGTGTTTGGCGGGTCAGCAGAGTGTCTACAGACACAGAATCAGTTTGTGTAAATTCTGAATTGTGGCGTCTCTAGGCTGCTTAAAGAAACCACCCAACAAAGGACGCTCCTTGCCCAGCCTGAGGAAGCAGCTGTTGCCACCTACAGCCTGCAGACTGGCTCTGCAGCTGATCCCGCCACCCTGTCCGGTCCTCCGCGGAAGAGAGATCAAATTTATGCTGGGGATGGAAAATGGGCAGTCCGCTCTCAGGATGAATTTTTTTCCTGACTGTAAATAATTAAACATGAGTTAAAAAATTATCCGACTAAAGTGTTTTTGGAGATCGCGGTAATTGGATTAAGATATGTGAATTGCATTTCTTAGAAATATATTCCTTCTAGAGAGCACCTTATGAGATATGCCCACTTTTTTTTTTTCGTGCGTAGCAAGCCCAAGACATTCATCCCAATTCTAGATTAGGTTAGTGGGTACATGCTTATCCACATAGTTGTATCTTAGGAGAAACCAGATTGCTGTGGAACCATCAGATAACACACACTTCTGAAAAGAAATGGAATGTATTTTTATTGGCACAGCCAAGATGAAGTATGTCTTGAAATCTGTTTTACAAATAAACTTGCACATAAATTGTCCATTCACTGCTTCGAAATCTTTTTTCACGTTTGAGGAGCTGTCAGAGGTCCCTAATAAACATGAGTCTTATTTAGTTTACTGGATATATAATTCTTCTTTTCTTTGAAAATAATTATTTTTCAAGCAAGTGCAGCAAAAATACAACCAATAAAAATCTAGCTATGACAGCATAAACAACCTTTATAGCCAGCATATACATAGAGTTCTTCCAATAAAAGCAGTTTCTGGTAAGGAAAGGAACACAGAAAATTGGCCGACTGGTGCTGAGATCCAAGGCTGGGCTCCTAAGGGTTGACAGACAGAGCCTCACAGCCTGTTCCCACTTCTCCATCGGGACAGTCCCTGACTGTTGGAGCTTCCCAACTGCAGCATATTTCAACATGGCTTGCGAGGCACGGTTTCCAAGGCCCATTCTTGAAGGGGCCACCAAAGCGATGGACGTGGGGTGAGAAGTTCCTCAGAGGGCTCTGCAGGGCAAGACGTAGACCCTCCACATTTTGGTTCTTCCTGTTCTGCATCCAGAATAGGGAGCTCGAGAGGGCGATGCCAGGGTGAGTGGCAGGGTGGGGGCATGGGAATTAGGGTGGATTTCACAGAATCTGGCCTGGGGATTCTGGTCTGGATTTTGGTCACCTCCAGTCCCACCACCTGTCAGGGTTCTCCGAAAGGTGCGTTGTCCAGGCCCTTCCAGCCCTGCACCCAGCAGTGGTCACTGTGCCCCTGCTTAGGAACCCCGGCCACCACTGCGTGTGGACAGAGTGCGAGCCTGCAAAGGGGGGTGGGGTGGGGCTCCGGGATGTCCCCAGCCAGGTGCAGACTCCTCCTGGGGAGCTCCATGTTCGCAGGTTCTCAGCAGACGTGAGGGTGCTCATTTATGCTTTTTATAGTAGCTGGAGAAGATGTTATCCCAGCTTGAGAACAGAAATTAAAATATGTATCCTTCAGGTGCAAATCTTCTGTACTTACAGTTTTACTGTTTCTCTGCAGGGGGGCTCCATTAATCTTGTAACAGGGAGATTCCTAAGGAAATTAATTCCCTCCAGTTGGGGTTATTCTCAACTGGTCTTTGGGGGTGGAGTAATCGGAATTTTAGAGTGTCTCTTAAAAGAAAGGAAACATTGGCCATTTTACTTGAATAACAACAATTTGCTGTGCTTTGCCCATTAAAAATGCCGGCTCGTTCTCTACCTCTCAGTACTCTTGTGTCTCTCAGCTCCTTGGGGTGAGGTTTACAAACCCCCCACCAGGTGGGGGTTTCATTCCCTCTCCTCCTCTGTAGTGTCCAGGTACTCCTGTCCTTCGTGGCTCGTTGGTGTTTGCCTAGCTCTCAGCCCTGTGCCTGGCCAGGGAGTGACACTCGGCCCTTGGAAGGAATGATGCATCATTAAACATGCATGGCTAAAATATTTCTTTGCCCATTTAGGAGAAGTAAATGTTAGCTGTGATTACCTAGAAAAACAATTACACCTCCATCTCTTTCTCTCACACACCCTTCTTTAAAATGGGGTCAATTCACTGACATCGGTGGAGCTGCTTTGCTGCCAGGAAGGCCCCGTGCAGCTCTGTCGGGGAGCTTTGTCTCTCCCAGGCCAGGATTTCAATCTTCACGGCCCAGAACCCAAGCTTCCCGGTCCCCATGTTCCAGGTCCCTGAGGTGTCACACAAGAACCCTCGGGGAAACCTAACGTCCGTTTCAGGGCTGCCCTGCTATTCTGGGAGAGCTGTTCCTGGTTCCTGACTGAGCAGGTTCTGGAAGCCCAGGAGAGGTCCCTGCCCAGGGGACACTTCAGGCAAAATGTCACTGGGTGGGGCGCCTGGGTGGCTCAGTCCGTGAAGCGCCTGCCTTCGGCTCAGGTCATGATCCTGGAATCCTGGGATCGAGCCCCGCATCGGGCTCCCTGCTCAGCAGGAAGCCTGCTTCACCCTCTCCCACTCCCCCTGCTTGTGTTCCCTGTCGCGCTGTCTCTCTCCCTCTGTCAAATAAATAAAATCTTAAAAAAAATAAAATAAAATGTCACTGGGTTCCCAAAGGGGACGCCCCCAGGGAATAGGACATGGCTACATAATGCTTTCATATGGGGTCAGCAGAAGGTCAGTGCCCGGGATGAACACACATTGGGGACATTGGCCAAAAGCAGCCCCCAAAGCTTGCTTTCCTGTGTCTTTGAGCTTTTCAGCACTAACGGGGCCTATGGGAAAGCCAAGTCCAGAGTACTCTGTAACAGGCCAAACCAGTTTAATATGATAATGAGGAGTTTTTATCCCTTTGGGCATAACATGCTTAGAGAGGACAGGTTATTAACAGCACCTGGTTGGGATGGGGTGCAGTGGTGGGGCACCAGATGGGCTTGAGGTGGTAACAGAAAGCCTAGGGCGAGTCTTGATGCTGCCCCTTCCCTGCCGTCGGCCTGGGAGTTTCCTTAGCTATTACATGTAGGTAGGAAGTGATGTTTTTACATCAGCAGCTGGATGAAGCGTTGAGTGATAAATACAGACATGTGTTGAAGGCTTTGGAAGGCTGAAAACACCGCATGCACACATATATGTGTACAGACCTGTAACTCAGATGCAATAGCCAAATACTGCTTGGGCGCAGGGCCCAGTGAAGTGGTCCTTGTTGCCAAAGTCAGAGCATTTTAAAGCTCAGAGGTCAGCTTCTAACCATTAGGCCTGTTGATGTCAATAATGAGAGCTGCAGAGAGAGCAGGAGGCAGAAGTGGAAATGTAATCTGTTAGTTTCCCTAACATTCTTTTTTGAAAGTAGAGAGGTGCCCTGTAGCTGGTGTGTGCTGCTCTCAGCAAATTTCACTTAAAGGAAAAATCAGGGTTTTTAAAACAGCCACATTAGAGGGACTCATTACTGCTGCTTTTTGAAAAAGAATCACTATAGCACATTTCCCTAGTGCATTACAATTTCATTATTTTTTAAATTACAAAGCCAGTCCATGTTCTTTGGAAAAATGCAAATGATACTAAGAAGTACAGACATAAAAAGGGAAGGTCCTCCCTTTGACTCTCCTCTTTTCTGGAGGCAAGCTCTCCTAACACTGGGGCATATCCTTCTGAAGACTTTATTTCTAGGCTACATTCAGCTATGTATAGTTATGCTATTTTATTTACCTGTAATTCCGTTCAAAATGGCCATAGGGGGGCTCCTGGGTGACTCAGTCGTAAGCGTCTGCCTTTGGCTCAGGGTGTGATCCCGGCGTTATGGGATCTAGCCCCACATCGGGCTCTTCCGCTATGAGCCTGCTTCTTCCTCTCCCACTCCCCCCGCTTGTGTTCCCTCTCTCGCTGGCTGTCTCTATCTCTGTCAAATAAATAAATAAAATCTTAAAAAAAAAATAAAATGGCCATCAGAATATATACATCCCGTTATGCGACGTGCGGTTCCCCCCACCTTCTATTGCATTTTTGCATAGTAATCTCTAGGTTTTATTTATTGAAAAAAAAACACAACTTTTTTTTACATTTTAAAATAATTTCATGCCACGTGCAGTTGTAAGGAATAATACAGAGAGATCCTGTGTACATTCTTCCCCAAAGAGGACATCTCGCAAAGCCATAGTGCAAAACCACAACCAGGATGTCTACATTCACTCCCTCCGCCCCTCTTCTTCGGATTCCCCAGTGTTACTTGAATTCATTTCTCCGTGTGTGTGTATTTTGTTCAGTGCAATTTTATATTTAGGTTTGCATATGTCACCACGGTTAGGATACAAAACAGTTCCTCGTGGCTCTTACTGCACTTTAAATAATGACTTCCTATTTTCAGTAACATCCCACCGTTTACTGAATTTCATTTTAGGTTAAAATGTCATCTTGTTGAACGTCCAGACCTCGTGACTTCACCTACACTCAGCCCCACGGGCGTACACCCTTCTCCCAGCTGCTGTAGGAGCTGCGGAGAGGGTGCAGAGCCCCGGGAAGGTGCGGAGCCCAGGGCCATAGCCAGGAGTACGCGGGCCCAGCGCGCGGGCGCAGCGCGCGGGCCCTCCCCCGGAAGCCCCGCCCCGATTCCGAGCTCTTGGCTGGCGCAGGCTCGGGGCGGGGACCGGGGCGGGGCTTCCGCGCGCAGCCGCCCGGAGGCCCCGCCCCCTCCGGCCGCCCGCGCTCGATTGCTCCTGTCTGGCAGCGGCAGCATGGCGGCGGGGGCGGCCGAGGCGGCAGCGGCTGTGGTGGAGGTCGGCTCAGCCCAGCAGTTTGAGGAGCTGCTGCGCCTCAGAGCCAGGTGAGCGGGGCGGCGGAAGGCAGGGCTGAGGGGACTCGCGCGGGGGGCGGCCTCTCGGGCGGCGGCGGCGGCAGCGGGCGGCCGGCCTCCTTCGCGCCTGGCCGGCGGGGCCTGGTGGGGCGGCGGACTGGCGGGGTCCCCGGCTCCCGAGCCCGGCCCCCCGGCTCCGGAAGAGCAGCGGGGGGGGGGGCGAGCTCGGCCCCCCCGGCCCGGCCCCGCCCTGCCCCGCCGCCCGGCCTGGCGGCCCCCCGGGCCTCCGGCGACGCGGTGACTCAGCCCCGGGGCCGGGGGTGGGGGCGCGCAGACCCCGCCCGCCGGCGACCCAGGCCCGGCCCGCTTTGTCAGCAGCCGGAGGTTCAGGAAGGCCTAGCTGCTGGGGCGACTGTGCCCGGTTGGCGCCGAGCGTTCGTGGCGCCCGGGGAGTCCGGCGGTGCTCATACTGTGCAGCTTACCTGCCGCCGCGCGCGAGGATCTCCCGTGTCGGGAGCTGGCTCGGCGGGGGTCCGCTCTGGTTTGGCACACGTGCTTCTAGCCCTCGGGCCGCCTTGGAAAGGAGACCGGGGGCAGGCACGGACTCCAGGAGGCTGCCGGGCCGGGAGCCCTCCGAGGACCGGCTGGGAGCTCCGGGGTTCGATTACCTGCGAGGCAGCCCCCAACCCTGCCTCTAACTAGCCTCGGAACCCCTGGGCAAGTTTCAGAACCGGGCCCCAGTTTCCCCAGAGGTGAAGAGGATTAGAGTCGTGGCTCCGTCCGGGTTGGGTGGTGGGGGTAAATGAGGTGATGCGGGTGCCCTGCGACCTGGCCTCGCGTGCAGGAACGCTGCCCCTTAGTATTTTCAGTGCGGAACTGAGTGCCTGCGTGGCGTTCACAGGCAGGGCATGCTTGTGGACTACAGTCAGTGGCATTTTGCCCACCGAATTTGAAGTGGAGGCAGGTAGTACTCTGCTTGGGAGAGCAAGTGGGACGGAAAGTTAGTTGTCTGTGTTGGAAACGGAGCAGGGCGACAAGTACCTCCTTACTTTTGGTTGGTATGCTTTATGGAGGTGACAGAATTAAAGGTGTTAACCAGAACAGCCCGTTTGACATTTCAGGTTTACTTGGGCAATTGTTTAGGGGGAAAAAAAGGGAAATGACTAACGCATTGATGGAGGGTGGGTTGTGATTCATCCAGACCTTCCGTACAGGCAGCCCAAGTAGGGACGGCGCCGGAGGTGGACTCTTCAAAGGCTTGTGTGCACCTGCCCTTCTAAATATTTGAACTTACTCTCACCTGAAAGACTGTTTTGCCTCATGTGTTGCACATTTTGGTTTTTATGTTTGATTTCTTATCATAAAAATCCTTGAGATAACACAGTTTATATGATTTGGATGTATTCTTGCCAGTGCTTTGTACTCGAAGTGATCCAGAAAACAGCATACCTTTTCCATAGTGATTAGTTGAAACAGGCACCTGGAAATGATGGATGGCATGTTGGAAGGAATAAATCTCTGCCGATTTTTGTGAAAATGGAAGCATTTAAAAGTAGTGAACAGTACTTGTTACCATAATCATTTAAAAATCTACTTCCTAAATATCACTTCTCAGTGTTAGGATTTTATGTGAATTGAAATTTTTTCGGGGCTCTGGGTGGCTCAGTCGGTTAAATGTCTGCATTTCTGCTCAGGTCATGGTACCGGGGTCCTGGGATCAAGCCCCATGTCAGGCTCCCTGCTCAACAGGGAGTCTGCTTCTCCCTCTGCCTCCCCCACTTGTGCTCGTGCTCTCCTTCTCTCTCTCTCTCTCTCTCTCTCTTTCTCTCTCTCAAATAAATGGGTAAAATCTTACAAAAATTTGCTTTGCTTAAATCATCTCAAGTGTTTGTATATCACTGAAACCTCAGCTGGTCTATACATTGGCGATATTAATACCCATTTACAGAGGAATCGAGGTTTTACCCATTTGTAAAATACTTAAGAGTCTAGTATATGATAGTATTTAATAAATGGTAGCTGCTGTTATCTGCAGATAAGTAACTGCAGGAGCAGAACACCTAGTAATAATAGAGAAACAGCTATTTGTTGAGCACTAATTATTTTGCTGACATACAACCGATGTTCATTACATTGCCTAAAATCATGTTAGTTGGGATTTGACCCTGGTCCTTAACGTTTTCCTTCAAACGGTGCACCATGCACGTTGGTTTACTTCATGCAGAGAGTATTCTTACATGTAAACTAAGAGAGGGTGGCAGCATTTATATTTGTTTTAGGTTTATATCCTTATGTTACTAGGTGGTGCATACTTAATTAGAAAGTTGAGCATCTAAGTAGAAGGTTATTGTGGATAATGTGAAATTACTATTAATATTAATGTCATGCTTTTATGTTTTCAAATATTTTTATATTTTTGTTTGATCTTCCCAATATCTCAGGGTATTAGTTATTTCTATTGTATTTTTTATTTTTAAAAAATATTTTAAAAATATATTATTTATTTGACAGAGTACTTGAGAGCACAAGCAGGGGGAGCAGCAGGCTGAGGGAGAGGGAGAAGCAGGCTTCCCTCTGGGCTGGGAGCCCAATGTGGTGCTCCATCCAGGACTCTGGGATCATGACCTGAGCCAAAGATAGACACTTAACTGACTGAGCCACCCAGGCGCCCCCAGTTATTGCTGTTTTACAGTATAGAAGTTAAGATTGCACATTTAAATTAAGATTTAAATTACTCTTCAAAACCATGTTGGTAGTAATGCAATTTAAGTTGTATGGGTATACCTTTTTTCCTTTTTTTTTTTTTTAAACTATTAGAGTATAATTGATACACAATAGTATATTAGTTTCAGGTGTTTTTTTTTTTATAGGTCAGTTCATACTGTTATAAAATTTGGTAACATTTAAATTTTAAAAAATGTATTCATATTGTGAGCATTTTTCCATGTCATTAAAATTCTTTGAAATATGATTTTTAATGGCTTGAAAATATTTTATTGGACCATTAAAAAAAGCTATAGTGTTGTTGAAGAATTGATTTTTCCTGTTATTTGCTATGTAAGATAATGGGAAAGTATTCATATACATAAATCTCTGTGTCTTTAATTACTTCTTTAGGATAGATACTTGATGGTATGTAAGAAATTTCTGAAAGGTTCCAGTTTAATTTTTACCAGTAGAATATGGAAATGCTTGGCTCCTTCCATCTTTTTTTTTTTATCATGGAATATTATTATTTAAAAAATCTTTTTTCAATTTAGTTAGAAGTGGTATCCCAGCTTTTTAAAAAAATGAGGCATTACTTACATACCATAATAAAATGCACAGATCTTAATAGCTAGGTGTAATGAATTTTGACAGTTGTACATACACAAGTAACCACCATTCAAAACAATATAGAGCCCCAGAATGTTCTTTAGCTCCTTTCCTGTAATCCCCGCCACCGACCCACTCTCTGTCACTATAGTTAGTTTTGCCTGTTCTTGGTACTTTATGTAAATGGAGTTACATAGCTCATGGTCTTATAAGTCTGGGTTGTTTTTCTCATCATGTTTTCAAGATTCAGGTTGTTGTGTGCATCTGTAGTTGGTTCCTTTTTATTGCTGGGTAGTATTCTGTTGTATAAATCTACAACAGTTTCTCCAATTTGTGGACATTTGGGTTATTTCCGGTTCTTGGCCATTGTGTCCAAGGCTGCTGTGAACATTCTTATTTATTTATTTATTTATTTGAGAGAGAGAGAGAGAGAGAGCATGAGCAGGGGGAGGGTGAGAGGGAGAAGCAGACTGCCCTCTGAGCAGAGAGCCTGATGCGGGACTCGATCCTGGGACTCCAGGATCATGACCTGAGCCGATTGAACTAACCAGGTGCCTCTGCTGTGAACATTCTTGTGCAGGTCCTTTTGTGGGACCCATAGGCCTTGGGGCCTCCCCAGCATCCTCTGCAGAGGCTTACTGGCCAGAGCTCAGCTCCAGGGCCCCAGACAGCTGCAGAGATGACTGAGCAGCGTTGTCAGGCTGTGTGCCCAGGAGGAGAGGGACACAGCATAGACCCCGAGATCTGCCATAGACCCTGAGGCCCACCTACCCACACACTGAAGCTTCTGAGTTCTGCTGGACACCAGTGAGAACCCATTGATTAGGGACCCAACAATGTGTTTTTTCTAGCCTTAGGTGGGTCTTTCCTGCTTTCCTCTTTTGTGCTCCTGGGCAGCTCTCTCTTCTTCCTCACTGCTGTCTGTGACTGCAGGCCTCCATTTTCCTTTGTTTCAGTAAATGACCTTGCTTCCTGCCTGGGAAAACTGGACTTCCAGGAGCCTCTCCCCCACTCTCCTTCTATTCTTCCCTCCCCCAACATCTGACATTTATTTGTAGCTTTACCCATTCTTGATTCCTTCACTCCTGAGCCAGAGGAGTCTGTCCCTCCCTCATGGTGAATTCTCTGCTCTTAGATTTCCCCTCTCCTGCTGCCCCTGAAGACCTTGCATCCTCAACCTCTCTTGTGTCTTCATCTTTTCCCTCTCCACTTGCAGTACCCCCTATGAAACAAACATGGAGATTTTCTTGTATTAAAAAAAAAAAGCAAATCCCTGATCCTTTCCCTCTGCCTAGGGACTCTCTTGTCTACAGCCAGATCTCTTCAAGTGTAGATTTCTAGCACCTTACAGCCTCATCTTAGGTTCAGTCCCCACATGCTGCAGTCTGACTTGTGCTTCTTCTGCCCTGCAGTGTTGTTGGGGCCCGTCCAGCTGCATTGGATGGTTGTCACTTCTTTCTTGACATCCTTCTCTTGACTTCTGGAAGGCCCTTTAACCTTGCTGTGCCTTTTAGGCTCCATTTTCTGGTCTACTGCCTGAGTTCCTTTTCCTCCATCTGTCCTAACTTAACTGTCGATGAGCCCAGAGGCTCTGACCTCTGTCTTTTATCCTCTAGCGTAGAAGACCATGGTGCCAGTTGTATTTCTTGATTCCCAAATCTATCTGTAGATGAAACACACACTACTTTCCTGAGCTCCAGACCATCACTAACAGGCATTCCCCCGCTGCCCCCCCAGACTTCCTTTCCCCTCAGGTTAGCAGCTTCTATACATGATGTGTGGCTCATGCCATCACTAGTCATCAGTCACTGAGCCAGAAAACTTGGAGTCAGCTCTACTGTGCTACCAAGGTCACCAAATCCTGCCCCTCCTTTTTTAAAAAAATTAATTAATTAATTAATTAACTTTTTAAAAAAAGATTTTATTTATTAATTTGAAATAGACAGCCGGCGAGAGAGGGAACACAGCAGGGGGAGTGGGAGAGGAAGAAGCAGGCTCCCAGGGGAGGAGCCTGATGTGGGGCTCGATCCCAGAACGCTGGGATCACGCCCTGAGCCGAAGGCAGACGCCTAACACTGCGCCACCCAGGCGCCCCCAAATCCTGCCCCTCCTACCTCCGAAGTCCCCCAGTACCTCCCTTTGCTTCTGCTTGCCAGCACTGGGTGGGAGGCTCATGGTTCTCTCAGCTGTACTGTTTCCCTGGTTTTACAGTTTGCCACTCCTTTCCTTGCCCACAGGTTAGTTGTTCTTAGTTACTTTCTCTATGTAACATATTTTTCAATGTGTTTTCTTCCTTATTTTTCAGATTTTTTTTGGTTCGGGATGGTTATAATTTGTACTTAGAATCCTATAGAAGGGTTTTTCAGTTCAATATGAGGATAGACTTAAAAGATATCTTAGCCAAGACCATTTTATGTGAAAATAGTTGATAAGTACACACTAAGATGCCTAAGAACTTAGTTAGTAATTTATTAATCCACTGTTCTGTCTGTTCATACCATCAATTTTTAGAAAATCTTTCGTGGTAGAATATAAAAAAAGCCTGTCTTTGTGAAAATCAGTTCCATTTTTTCCCTTGTTTTCTGCCTGCGTGCCTTCCATTTTCAACATTTTATTCCTGTTCCTGTGGTCATAGTTAGACCCCGGCATCACAGTACTGTGCTTAACAAAGGAAATACTGCGTAGGAACTATGTGTCTGCAGCCGTTTGTCGCAGACGTTGTGCCTTGGCTGCAGAAATCTAGGTTCCACCTTTCCTAAGGGTCTGAAAACAAATTGATTTATATGACTATTAGTTGAGATGGATGAATATTTAGAACCACTTCATATGAGCTAAGTCTTCACTCAAGAAATATCATTAATGTGAAAATTCATCCAAAAGATTATCAAGACCTTGCAAGCCTGACATTTCAGTCTGTGTTTAATACGATGGAATTCTAGCAGTAGAAAAACAATTCAGGCAGTTCTTATAAAGGTTGTTTTGGTAATAGACTTTAATCTATGTCAGTATTTCCTTATTTCTAAAGATACTGTAACTTTAAAACATTGCATTTTATTGATTTTCAGGTCCCTCCTTGTGGTCCATTTTTGGGCGCCATGGGCTCCACAGTGTGCTCAGATGAACGACGTGATGGCAGAATTAGCCAAAGAACAGCCTCAAGTTTCGTTTGTGAAGGTATTATATTTTTGGTGTCACTTCTTTTATGAGACAGACTGCATTTTATTAACATAAGGGAGGAGGGGTGTGGAATTACACGTTTATAATTGTTGTTAGTGTTTGTTATTTTTGCAGTAGATTATTCTTAAAAATCTTAAAATTGTTTTGCTTTCTCAAGTACCAAGTACTGTGACAGTCACCACGCTTTTCCTGACACGTGTGCGGTGGGAGGACAGAACCAGTAAATTGCTGGATGGACAGTGGGGATGTTTGCTAGCAGAAGCAACTAGATCATTCACTGTGGATCATCGTGGTTTGAATATAGTAAAAATATTAACAAAGCTTGCTTCATTGAAGAGCAAGGTGTGGTGTGGAAAGCGAGTGAAGGAAGGGGGTGGGGAGGCTGCTAGGAACCAGGGGAACAGGAAGAAGTAGCTGTCTGGGACTGGGTAGAATGCAGACCTACAGGAGAAACTGAAAGCTTTTCTGACCTGTTTAGGAAACAGAGGAGAAAGGAATCCAGCTTCTCCCTGCCCTGCCTTGTTTCTACCCAGCTTTGCACACTCTGCATTCCTAGTTTGTCTTTTTTGTGGGCATGTGCTAGGAAGGTGATAGTTGAAGCTGTAGATTAGCTCACTTGGTTTAATACATTTAATGCTGTCATTGAGGACTTAGTCTTGGTCGAGGCACCAAAGCCCAAATAAGAGTCAAGATTCTTAGAAATGAATTTTTGGGAAGGGGAAGGGAGGCACACCCTGTATTCAAAAGCTTGAATCCTTAGGATTTAAAGAAATACAAAGTACCAAATCCTTATTTTTTAAAACCAGAATTAGTGAGTTCACAGCACATGTTGGCAAATCTACCCATATATGGCGCTAAAAGTGATATCTTCTGTATTGTGCACTTTTTATGCAAACTGAAAACAGAATTCTGACAGGCTAATTGATCTGTGTAATAGGTGATGTAATTTTCAGGCAATTTCTATACAGGTAAGTGTGCTTTGAATAGGTACTGCAGTTAGATGTCTCAAAATCAGAACAGTGTAAAAGGTGTACAGTGAGAATGCTCCCCACACCTTCCCTGCCAGCCCTGGTATCCCACCCTGTAAAGAAGGGACTGCTTATATTAATTTTGCATGAATCCTTTCAGTGTTTTTTTTATGAAGATAGAGCAAATATAGATGTAATAGTTAGCTTTTTAAAATTTAAGGACTTATTTAAAATTCTAATGAAATGTGTAATGTAACCTTAGAGTGTAACCCTAAAATGTCCAATATAAATAATAGAAGGAGACATTAAAACTGCATGTTTGGTCAGTGATAAAAGATAATGATTACCAGTGAAATGAATGATTAAACATTTCAATCATAAGATTAATCAAGATGATGGTAATTGTTGCATGTCTGCTTTTATGTGTATAATGTTACTGGTTTAGGTAACACATTGTTCTTAGCTGCCATCTGAATGATTTATTTAAAGTGACTATAGAATTACTTCTCACATTGGTAGCACACTTGGCAGTGAGATTTTAAGTTGTTCAAGTGCTTAAGTGTCTGCGCAAGCCAGGGGTTGGGAAGTCCTTATCTGTCGGGGATACCTGAACCTGAGTGCACCTGCTGTTCATGGGAAGGCTGACAGCACGAGGTGGGTAGTTCTCCCAGGAGGCGTTACTTTCTGGAAATTCACTCGGTGGAGTAGTTTTTCTTTTCTTTTTCCGTTTTTTTTTTTTTTTTTTAAAGATTTTATTTATTTTAGGGAGAGAGCATGCGAATGGAGGAACATTGTAAGGGGGAGAGAGAGGGAAGGAGAAAGAATCTCAAAATCTCAAGCAGACTCTGCACTGAGCATGGAGGCTGATGTGGGGCTTGATCTCACGACCCTGAGATCATGACCTGAGCTGAAACCAAGAGTCAGACGCTTAAGTGGCTGAATCACCCAGGTGCCGCAATAGTGTTTCTTTTAAATGGCAAAGATAATTTGCATGGAGTTTGTAAGGTAGGTAATTTAAATGGTGGGCAAATCAGTAAAATATTTGAGAGATCTGTTGGCATGCCCTAGTAAGAGAGGATGCATTTCATTTAAAGAGAGCTTTCTTTTGTTAATGAGAGCTTTTTGAGCCATCTAGTGTAGGGAAGTGATGTTCTGCCACCTCTTTGTCTTTTAATTTGATTTCTTAGTTTTTTTCTTTTTAAAGATATTATTTATTTGAGAGAGAGAGAGACACACACCGAGCACGAGCTGGGGCAGGGGGTGCAGAGGGAGAGGGAGAAGCAGACTCCCCACTGAGTAGGGAGCATGGCATGGTACTTGATCCCACGACCCCGAGATCACGACCTGAGCCAAAGGTAGACGCCTAACCGACTGAGCCACCCGGGTGCCCCTGTCTGGCGTTTCTGACTTGTGAATTATAGAGATCAATTGATTCCATAACTTAAATTTATAAAATCATTATGTAGTGACCATAAACATGATGTTTTTGAGTTTGAGTGTAAAGTTTTGTGACCATAAACAATTTCTTATTTTGTAGATGATGGAAAAGCAATACTGAGAAAAGTTAGCATACATTTTGGCCTGAGTAGTTCCTGCTCGTTGGAACAGGTTGCTGAAAGGCAGGACTCTTAGGTTTATTGCATCTGAAGGAACACGCTCGTTGCCTGTACTGATGGTGTAGTGACAGAGTGCTTGCATGCTCCATCGCAGCACGTCTGTGCCTGTGCCTTGCCGTGTGCACTCTCTTGCGCTGGCCACTCCCTCTAGACCTGCCTGAGCCTCTGGGCCCCATGGGGAGGTTTGCCCCGGTCTGAGGGCTTAGAGGAGATACATGAGTTATCGTTATTGCTAAAAGTCTTATTGAAAACTTAACATTTGTTCAGAATAAAATTAAATGACTAATTAAAACATTACATGCCCTTGCTTTTCAAATTACGTAGTCAGTTTGTTAGCACTTTATCTTTTTTTTTTTTTTTTTAAGATTTTATTTATTTATTTGACAGAGATAGAGACAGCCAGCGAGAGAGGGAACACAAGCAGGGGGAGTGGGAGAGGAAGAAGCAGGCTCATAGCGGAGGAGCCTGATGTGGGGCTTGATCCCATAACGCTGGGATCACGCCCTGAGCCGAAGGCAGACGCTTAACCGCTGTGCCACCCAGGCGCCCCGCACTTTATCTTTAACTAAAATGGGAAAACACACATCATTTAATCACTTGTTTGGGAGATAGAATCTTTCAGTTGTGCTGAGGTAGGAAGGAGGAAGGGAAGCACAGGCTCCTTGTGATGGGAAGTTGGGTACCACTAGTTCTGTTTGAGGTCCTGATCAAATTCATCTTTGTATAGGAGTGGCCATTTATTTTTAACTTTACATTTAATTTTATTATGACTTAATTACTGAAATTTTATTCAATTTGTTTTTTATTATTAATTATTTTTTCTTCAAATGAAAATTGTATGTCGTTAAGTTGCGCAGCATGATGATTCAATTCAAACCCATTTTATATGAAGTCTCCTGTGTACTCCTGTGGCTTTTTTTCTTTCATCTCCAAACTTAGTCTGTGCTATTGGTTCACCTGTTAGTTAGAGAATATCTTGTGTTTCTGTCTGTTCTGTCATTTAATTTCCTGTTTTGATTGGCTTTTTTTTTTTTAAAGAGGGAGAGCACTTGGGGGGAGGGGCAGAGGGGGAGGGAGAGAGAGAATCCCAAGCAGACTCCATGCCCAGCACGGTGCCCAACGTGGGGCTTGATCTCACGACCCTGAGATCATGGTCTGAGCCAAAATCAAGAGTGGGACACCCAACCAGCTGACCTACTCAGGTGCTCCTTGATTGGCTTCTTGACTAGATGGTGGGATACTTGAAATAGGGCCCTTTACCTTACCTTTAAAAAAATTTTTTTATTGCTTTTCTTTGTGTAGGTGGCTCCCACCTCCTATGTCGGCCTCCCCCACCCCTCTTCCAGCTTGGTATTCTGATCCAGTTAGGCTGTGGTACTCATTTTACTTTATAATGCATTTTAGTTCATAAATTCTCAAAGTCAGATTTACGGCCACTTGGTTGGTGAGGTTTGTGCTACTGTGTTTCATTTAGTAGTGTTCTTGTTTGTATAGTGCCTGCTGTACTTGGATTTTAACAATTGTAACTTCAGGTATGAAGGCAAAGGTATAGAAGGAATTATATACTTAATTTGCATTTTTTGATTCTCAAAAAATAGGAATTGTTTTAGTTTGATTTATTCTTGAATGTGCAAGCATCTTAAAATACAGTTCATAGTATTTAATTTCTAAAGGTCTGTATAATCGGTATAGATAATTTCTATATGGTTATAGAAATGTTTAATTCTAAATGTACAATTAGCTTGTGTAAACAGACCGTGCTGGCCAGTCTCCAGAAGGGTACTGTGTAGCTAGGTACCAGTTCGCTGAATTCCTATTTTTCATCGCCAGAGAATACTGACATAACAACAACAACAACAGCAACAACAACAATGGCATTTTGGAGAACATATGTAGGATTCCATTTTTGGGGAACTCTAAAAATGCCTCTCAGATAATTCAAGTAGAATTGCTAAATCTTAAAAATATCCTACTTTTTATTTATACTGTCCTGGTAATAAAAAATACTAATAATTAACAAAGTTTATTAGCTATTCCTGGGCTAAGTTTGGCAAAGCTCTTTTAAAAAGCTACCAAAAACATTAATTTAAATATCTATTTGGACACATAATTTGATTTTGAAAAATTTTCCTTTTAGATCACATGTCACAGAGTTAGAAAGAAGCCTCTTTACGAAGTTTAACAAAATGTCTCTGAATGTCAGGTTTAATTGTTTTCAGCTTCAGGGGTCAGGGCCACCCTGGCCAGTGGTCATTCCCATTGTAGTGACCAACATTCGTTCAGTATTGTGTCAGAATTTACTATCTAACACTTACTATATGCCGCCATTATTCTAGTCACTGGGGATACAGAACAGTAGGGTCATCAAGTCACATTTTATCAAGGTAATTTCAAATAGTAGTAAGTTCTGAAGAGAAAGAAATAGGCATGGAAGAGGAGGACTTGGGGAGGGGTGGATACTCTATTCAGGTGGGGCTGGAGAGCTGTATCTGGTCAGGGAAAGCTGGAAAGTGAAAAGGAGTCGTCATTGGGAGAGTCGGGGGTGAACTTTTAGGCTGTGGATCAGCAAGCGAACACTGTTGGAGGGCCGGCAGAAGGCCAGTGGAGTTAGTGAAGGAGGAAAGGCTATGGCAAGAGGTTGGTGAGGGAGGCAACAGCCAGATGACCTTGCGGACACTGGAAGAGTTGGTTATTATTTTGAGTGCAGTGGAGGTGACACACAGTTGGATTCCTGTTTTTAAGTTGATTCCTCCAGCTGTCCTGTGGGAAGTGGTTTGAAGTGGGGGAAGGAAGGATGCAGACTAGAAGCAAGTACACTCATTAGGAGGCTCTTTCTCGGGCCAGGTAAGAGACGCTGTGGACTCTAGTGGAGAGGGAGTATCGAAATGATGCCATGGTCTGATTTGGCTTATATTTTGGAGGGGGAACCTGGAGGACCTGTTGATGGAGTGGATGTTGGGTGAGGGAAATGGATTAATCAGAATTGTCTCCTTTTTAATTTGATCATCTGGATGGTTTAAAGGATCATGAGGTCCTGGGGAGGAGCAGGTTTAGTGGGAGATAACTAGTAGAGATCTGAGTGCAGATGCTGAGTGTGTAGCTTGGAGGCGATGGGGGGAAGGTCTGGCCTTGATACAGCTGGGGTGTTGTTGCCGTATTGGTGTTACTTAGAGCCACAGGGTTGGATGAGACCATTCGGAGAATGAGCATAAATAGAGAAGTGCACTCAGAACCAAGTGCTGGGATGTGCCAGCCCTGTAGAGATTGGCCAGATGTAAAGGAAGAAACCAGAGAGACTGTCTGAGTTTGGGAAAAAGAAACAATGGGAAGCCAAGGGACAGCTTGGCGAGAAGGGGGTATCTTGAGAAGGTGGGTGTGGTTACACTGATGGTACTGAAGGGTCAGCAGAATGAGGAAAGGTAGCATTGGATTGCTGAGATGGCATTATGGCGGTGTAGAGCGTAGCTTGGCTCTGGAGCCACGCTGCCCTGCTCCACCACTCAACAGTATTGTAATCTTGGCGGACTTACCTAGCCTCGTTAAGTTCCAGTTTCTCCTGAAAGTTAGGTGTAATAACAGCACCCATTATTGTGCAGATTAAATGAGTCAGTAGACAAAATGCGCTTAGAACAGTGTCTGGCCTGTTAATCATAGCCGTTAGCCATTACTGTCATAGTGGTCTTTGATGACCCTGGAGAGAGGGAACTCCCTGCCTCTGGATTTACCTTGCTGTGGTAACATCTCCCTGCCTCTTCTCACTCCACTCCACAGACATACAGCACACTTAAGAGGAAGGGTCCGACTTTGAGAGTCCTGGTTCAGCAAGCACGTGGTTCCTACTGAAGGCATTCTGTCTGAGATTCCATTCTGGAAATCTTCATGTTTGGTGGATGCTAAAGTCATGTATAAATCCTATCTTTGAGATTTAATCTTTCTTTTTGATTGATACAGTAGAAAAAGTATACCACAATACAGTGAAAAAAAGCATGAGTTATATAGTTAAACTTGGGTTTGCTTCTCAGCTCTACTACTTATTAACTGTGTGTCTTTGGACAAGTTACGTCTGTACCAGCCACCTGTAAGGTTGAGTTGATTATGTACTACCCACCTTTCCAGGTTTTAAGTAGTTTAGGGCATTTTCTGCAAAGGGCCTGTCATGGTTGGTGGCACAGATTAGGCTTTCCATGAAAGGTTGCTCTTACTGATCATCTTTGGTCTTTTCTGAATGCAGATCAGTTTTCAATATTTTCTGTTTTTATTGATAGAACTGTCATGTTGTTTTACGTCCAATAAAAATGTTCCCAGAGAATTTCAGTGTGCAAAGGTTTTAGGACCTCAGATACCCTTGATGTTCTGGGGAATGGATTTGCCTTCAATGGCACTCCTGGCCCGTGCTTGGGAGGATTTGTCTGCCACCACTTTCTTTGTCTTATTAAGATATCATCTTCCTGGGAGATGCTTTGTGCGAGGAGCATGTGGTGATCTTCCTGGCTTTAGGAATTTCAAGAGGATTGTTTGGTTCCTGGAAGAGTTGTCCTTAAGGGAGACCGTTTGAAACCAGCAAGAACATGAGAAGAGGTCAACTTTTAGCCACACAGAGGACTGTTTTTGAGTCCAGATGCTTTCTGGTGTGGTTTGGTTTGGTTTTAAAACTATTATCTTGTGGGTTTTTTTGTTTTGTTTTGTTTTTGCTTAGTATTGCCTCTTTTAAAAATGTGTCTTATTTTCCTGTTAGAGTCTAGTAGCCCTAAAGATAGGGATTGTAACTGAGCCTAACCTAATGCCAAGGTGTGGTGGGCACTCGAGAGATTATTTGAAAGAGAGAAAATAATGAACTGCCGCAATCATTGCCTTTTCTGTTCCTCTCTGGTTTGAGTGTGTAATTGTATGAAAAACAAAAACAGCACAAAAGTTTTAAAAACTTTTAGAAAGTGTTTTCTAAATAGCTGTTTCCAAATGCTTTGTCTTTGTTCATTTTTTCAGGTTTATTGGACAGTTGATGCTGATTTAAAATGTGTGTAATTTTCACCTTAGTACATTTTGAAAAATGAAAGTAATTAAAAAGGGTGTTTTAAAGAAAAAAAAATAAAGTAGGAAAAGAGCACCCGAGAAATATATGAGATGGAAGATACAAACCGAAGACAAATGACTCTGCCTCCCACTTACCGTCAGGGTTCATTTGGATAGATATATACTGGATCGGGGAAAGCGCTAGATAAAAATAGTGTTTTAAGCCCAGTGGAAATCTTTCATTCCTGGAAAAATACAAGCTATATATTTTTAAAATCTTTTAACAATATAATTTATCAATAAATTTTATTTCCTACAGGTATAATGTGAATACAGATTTTTATTGGTTTTAAAAAGTTTATATTAAATCGACAGTCCTATGAGGGAAGGATATAATATTATGTCTTGGTTTTCCTCAAAGTAGTACGGTTTACAAAGTCCTACATAAATAGCTTACAGGAATTATGTTCTAATTATTTAGAAATTGAGTTATTAAATATGTTTAAAATTCGTATGTCAGATAGCACATCATATCTCGTTGAAGGGCCTCAAGGAAATTATCAAGCAGAATGCAGTCATCTTATTTAAAATGCATTTAAATGTATGAATAGACCCAGAAGCAAATAACCTAGCAAGATATCTGCTTAGTGTCCAGCAGCCTTGCAGGAGTTAACGGTAAAATTTATCAGACATCAATAGTTTATTGAAGAAATACTCCTTTTTGCTTCATAATTTGCAGAAGGCTACAACTGTCAGTCATGATGTACTGCCTCTTGAAATTAGTCAATAGAGCAAACAGCAAGAATTGCTGTGGGCAGAAAATAAGCACTGTAATCATGACATAACTGGGGTCAGTGATTTATGGATTTCAATATAGTAGTAGCTGCATATGATTGAAAATTTACTAGGTCACTAGTGCACCAAAAATTTTATTCACAGCCTCCAGGCATCTTTTGAAATGTGCAACAAAATAAAAACCTCTGAACCTGTTTTGACACTGCAGACTCAGTGGATGACACGCCAGCCCAGTGAGTCTCATTTAAATGTAAATGTGTCATAAACTTTTGTACCATACTCTTTAAAAACATCAACTACTTGAAGGGATGATGCATGTGAAGCTGATTTACATATTGAAGTAGTAAAAAAGGACCTTTTTATAATCAAGCTTTAAATTCTTTTATTTTAAAGTTGGAAGCTGAAGCCGTTCCTGAAGTATCTGAAAAATATGAAATTAGTTCTGTTCCCACCTTTCTGTTTTTCAAGGTAAGGATAAAGATGGTGCAGGAGCTCCTGCGTCTGTTGTGGGCCGTGGGGCTCTGTCTGGGTTCCTTTACCCTCTCCCCTGATCCTGGAACGTTCGGCACTTGGTCGTCCTGGCTTTGCCCTGTCTTCCCATCGTCTCCTTGTTTGCACTGATGCCAAAGCTTGGCCTAGGGATCCTGCAGAAGTGACATGGGCGGTCAGAGTTGGGGCTTCTAGACAACAATCCAGATACTTGGCTGTAGACCCAAAATGTTCCTTGAGTTGGGTGGTAAAAGTTGGTTGCTTAGGGCATGTGCCTGGGCGTAATGGAACATCTGGCTGGTCCTGATTTGATTAATGACTCTCTTAGGAAGCAGGTGCAAATCTGTGCTTTAGGGCACCCCTGAGTGTTACCACGGTTCCCCCCAATACCGCATTTATACTTAGTGATAGATTCATCCCCATGAGGGTGGGGAAATTTTTTCTATTTTAGGTTAGACTCTGATCTGGTTTGAGTTTGAGGCATAGCAATGTTTTCCTAGTATGTTCCAAAAAAGGGGAAAAAAGAAGACATTTATGTATTTCTAAAATTGAGATGCACCTGGCAATTGGTAATCATATTTTTAAAAACATATCTAATAATGCTGTTGACCCCTTTAAAAATTGGCCAGCACTATGAGTTCATACTTGTTAAAATTTTGGATCTTAAAAGGGATGATGAAAGAATGCCACACATATTCTAAACGACTTTTTTAACTTCAGAATTCTCAGAAAATTGACCGATTAGATGGTGCACATGCCCCAGAGTTGACCAAAAAAGTTCAGCGACATGCATCTAGCGGCTCCTTCCCCCCCAGTGGTAACGAGCACCCTAAAGAAGACCTCAGCCTCCGCCTGAAGAAGCTAACTCACGCCGCCCCTTGCATGCTGTTCATGAAGGGAACTCCTCAGGAGCCGCGCTGCGGTAAGAAGCTGCTGTCCCAGGACTCACGCGGAACGGGGCTTCACCAGCGCGGGGTGCGGCGGGGTGCCCGTCTCTGGGCCTGCTCTCCGCTCCTCTTACACTCGTGCTGAGATACCTTTAGAAAATCAGGAAGGTCGTAATTCCCACTGGCATTCTGTCGTGAGGTGATGAGAATTAGTTTGCACCACAGACACAGAGAATGTTGGAACCCAGAGGCATCTTGGAAATCATCTGATTGAAGTTTTTTGTTATATATATAAGCACCCAGAGAGGGGGCGGCTCCTCAGGTCACCTCGCAGTGGAGTTGGGGTTAGGTTCCAGCCACCACATTGCTGTCCCCTGAATGGGCTTTTGTCTGCTCAGTTCATTTTGCTATTAACAGTTTCCTGTCTTTCGTGACAGTCTCTCTTGATTCATGTAGTCCAGATTCAGCGTTTAAACATTTACAGAATTTTGGTGGCATTCCTGTGTCTCCCCCTGTGTTTTTGCCTTCCTCCTTGTCCCAGCGTCGAATTATGTGACTGCAGAATTCACCTCTTGCTTATAGGTGCAATAATTGAAAGATTCTGAATTCTGTGGTTTATAGTCACTCTTACTTTCTGTACATATATGCTTGTAATTTTGTCCTTAAGTGAATTTTAGAGTTTATTTGACCCTTCTGGTGTTGGGTTTATGTTATTTTCTTCTTACTATGCCTAGTACAACATTATTATGCTTCATAATTGAACATTTAATGCCTTTTGATGCTGCTGTTGAGAATCTGAGTATTTGTTTCAACTGTACAGGAGGGAGTTTATTAAGATACGCGGCAGTAAAATGGAGTGTGCTATTGATATGATTACTGCATGTCCAGTGTGGCTTTATAAAAATAACCTAGCTTCCAGAGTAAATTTAATTGTAAATTCTTCCCTATACAGTTAGTAAATTACATATTAGATTATGAAAGTCTAGTTTTAAAAATAAAGTTTCATGTTGAGTACTGTCTTAAAAAGGTAGAGAAATGGTTCCTTTTTCTCTCAGTTCTACTTGAAAAATGTTCTTGCTAGTATTTACATGTCAGATAATGCCTGCTATTTATATGTTGAAAAACTAACTTAGTCTCTACTATAGTTAACCCCAGATAGCAAGAGCTGGTCTCTGTTGTCGTGGTTTGTTTTTAATAGTGGTTGTGACTGGTTTACTTTCTCCCATCAGGCAGGAAAATCATTTCTGGTACTTTCTGTGGTCACCTGAGAACAGGGACTTACAGTATTGAGTCTGATGGGTTTTATTCAGTGCCTTCCTTGCAGTCTGAAGTGCGGGTGAACTGCTGTCAGATGTGGATGAACCTGTAGGACGGGTTCTACGCCATAAACCTACAGTAAAACCCATAGAATACTCTCTTCTTTGGGATGGAACAGGAGCATTCTCTCACTCCTTTCTGAATGAGAACCTAACAAGACTGGCAGGTGGTAAAAGTGCAGCTTGGGAAGGGGTGCTGAGGCAGCAGAGGGGGAGGCGGTGCACTATGTGACCGACAGAGGGGAAGCGTGGTGGCCAGAGATCATGGCAGATGAGCCGCATCCCGACACCACCCTGCCCTTGTGTCATAGGTACAGGTCAGTAACCCTCCCTGTGCCCTCAGTCCTTCCTTTGGTGGCGCTGGGGCTGGAGCCCGTCTTGAAGATCCTTTTCAGATCAGGTGTTATATGATTATTCAAGTCAGTTAGAATTACACTTAGAAATAGCCCTTTGCCTGCTTACCTTTTTATTAGGCTTAATTTATAATGTATTTTTAGCCATTTATATGTTAACTGTCTGGCATTTAGAAGACTATAAATAAGGTAGAATAAAAAAAGCTTTACAACATGTCAGAACAATCTGAAAAACATGGTATTATAGACGTTTAGGTAATAAAAGACATAATTAGGGAATTTGAAAGAGATTTTTAGATATACATGATTTAACTGTTACAGTTTCATTCTAAACAAGTACTTGTTTTATTCTTTATAATTTTTAAAAAAGATTTTATCTATCTGTTGTAGAGAGAGAGATTGAGTGGGGTGGGAGAGGCAGAGGGAATTGCAAGCAGACCCCCCTGCTGAGTGTGGAGCCTGATGTGGGGGTCTGATCCCATGACCCCGAGATCATGACCAGAGCCCAAGTCGTGAGTCAGACACTAAACTGACTGAGCCACCCAGGCGCCCCTAGTCTTGATAATTTTTAGAACTACATTTTTAACAGGCTTTTCTGTTTCCTGATGTCTTGATTTCTGTAACAGCATGTCTTTCTGTCAAATACAGTAAATATGTGACATATGGTACATCAGATCATTTTAGAATGCAGGTATTCTTTAAAAAAATGTCTACTTAAGGATCAAGTAGAAGGTATTTTTGCTGTGACTGTGCCCTGCCACTTCCTTCATTAATGTTCCTCTGGCTCTGTTTTCCCCCTTTTCTGTGCCCTGCTACACACACTGTCTGCATCTTTAAACTGTTCTCTTATATAGGAGCATACTTGACTTTCACCCTCTTCCTTTCTGAGCTGCTTAGTGGAAAAGTTGTTTTGCTCTTGTGTTGGCACATCAGAGATGAGGTGTAGTCAGAGCCTCCTTTATAAAAGCAGCGACCATTGGTGCTCACGAACGCGACTGGCTGAAATTTCCATATTTTGTACAGAATTCCCTTGGAAGGCCCTGCCGTCAGTAGCACCCAGTGCTCCCCTTGGGCTCCTGTTGTGGAGTAGAGCTATGGTGATTTTTGATTCGCTGGCCACCACCTTGCTTTCAGTTAATCAAAAACCATGAGTGAATAACATTAAATTTTCTCTCAAGGAAACCCTGAAAACCATTTCAGTGTCTGCCGTGGAACCTGCTGGGTCTCAGCCCGACCCTTGCACACTTCACACCCCGTCTTCGTTGCTTTCACTTTTGGGCTCTACAGGCACAAGTGTGTCATGTGTTACGAGCCGGACACGTTGATAAGGTGTCAGTCGTCGAAGAATTAGATTGTCTTTATTCTGTGTTCCTCAGGAGGACAGGAAAGAGGGCTCTCATGTTTTAGGCAGATTTTCAAGAAGCACCGAGATGTCCATCTTTTTAAACAGAATGTTAAATCTTCGAACATGCAGGTTAATTAAGTTATTTGGGAATTCTTGTATCCATTTCAGTTAACAAAGCTTTTAGCAAAGCAAAGGTATTTGAACCACGGGACAGACGTTTCTTCTGCAGTAAAAGTCTATCTTAGCGGGATTTTCTTTTTAAATCAGATGCAAGCATTGTAGGTTCAGAAGTGGGCTTCAGGGTTTTATTGTGACTAGATAGTGATGAAATGGCCCAGTTAGGCATACTACTCACGCCTCCTGTCATGAGTACAAACGACTGCAGACCGAAACACTGGGTCTCTGGCAGCTAAATGTGGTTTTTCCACTTGTAAATATTTTTATTGCATGCATGCATTTTTCCTAAAAAAAAAAAAAAAAAGTGTGTAAATATTGTGTTATTGGAAGGAAGCCTTCTCAGTATTTTATCCTTAAGCATAACATTTCCAGTCTGCCACTTTAACCCTTAAAAACGAAACATTACCCATCAATCTTTCTAGTCTGCATGTAATTGCCTAAAGCTGAAAGAAAGCTTTTCCTCAGCCAGTTACGGTAGAAATGAGTTAATATATTGGCAACAGAATAACCATCAGCAATCAGCCGTTAGCTGTTTACTAATGAACTCCCAGATGAATGAAAAAAATTTCAGAATCAGTGTTTTACTTCAGGCTGTACATGAACTTAACACTTGAGTTGTAGGAAAAGCAACTTATATGCTGTTCAAATAAATACCAGTGCTTCATCTCAATAAACTGTAGAGCTGAAAAATGTCTGGAGCTCAGTAATACATCCAGGTTTTAAGAGTAAAAATGCTTTTGCATGACATCAGGTGAAGTCTATTCTTGCAATTACTCTTATGAATTTTATGATTTGATTTTATTTGAAAATGATGATGCTATGAAATCCTGCAGGAATTTTGCACCTGAAGAATAGGTCATTTTCCAGTGAATTATGACTGTGTTTGAAAAGAAGGATGGAGTGTGAGAGTGGAGTGGTACAAAGTATTGAAAAACGATTGGGAAGAATTAGCTTATGGAAAGAAAAATATTGTCTTTTGAGACAAGACTAATAGATTTATAAAAGACTGATATTCACACTCTTATTCTTCAGTACTAATGTCATAATCAGAAAATGATGTCAAAAAAGTACAGGACAAAAATGTGTCACAAAAGTATAATAAAATCATGGAACATAAGATTGTCACTACAGTGCAGTAAAAAAAAAAATCACATTACATACTTTAGGGAATGTAAATAGCTTTAAAAAAGAGACTGTCAGGTTACGGCACCAGATGAGAAAGAACACTGTCAGTCTGTTGACAGTGCCTATATAACAACAGAGAAGACAGCTTTAAATTCAATGTACCAGTTTCAACTGAAAGAACACATTCCTCCTTGACTTTTAATTTATTCTATTAGAGATGGCAAAAGACAGAGAAGTGCTGGACTGGGCACTCAGACCTAGTACAAGGCGATAGAAATGAAACAGTGGGTTTCCAGTCTGCGTGTGCAAGGAGTGGCTAATGATGGCTGCTGTGGAGCTTTTCCTCCATCCAGTGGTGATTCTTAGAGATTCACAGCAGAGCTGGGAGGGACTGTCTGGGGCATCCAGGTCAGTCCCCTGATTGATGGGGAAGTGCCGGGAGGGGAGGGGGCCTGTTCAGGGCTCAACTGTTTGTCTCCCTGCTGGATGGAGCCCGTGCCACGGCTTTCTGGCCAGCATTGCTTCTCCTACAACAAAAAATGTGCCTGATATTAAGAGGAACATTGATAAATATATACAGACTTTTTAAAACTCCAAAGTGTGCTAAACGCTAAGCCATACTTGCACACGTGGTATAGTTCAAGGTCAGATAAGGGGTTCTTGGAATTTGTTTTCTCTTTACATGCTGTGTAGGCGTGCTCATGAAGTCACGGGTGAAACAGAGGTTGACTCTGGTCAATAGCTCATGTGTGCTATGAAGTAATATGAAATCACGGGTATGAGAGAGAAGCTAAATTCTTGATTTTCTTTTTCTTACGCAGGTTTCAGCAAGCAGATGGTGGAAATCCTTAACAAACATAACATTCAGTTTAGCAGTTTTGATATCTTCTCAGATGAAGAAGTTCGTCAGGGTCTCAAAACCTATTCCAACTGGCCCACCTATCCCCAGCTCTATGTTTCTGGAGAGCTCATAGGAGGACTTGATATAATTAAGGTTAGAACTGAGAAGTCTGTACCTTGTAAAGAATTTTCATTTAGAGCACACTTTTGTAAGTGCAGTAATGAATCTAGAGTATAAATTCCTTAAGAATCTACATTTACGGAAATGAACCCGGAATATATATGAAGTACTTCTCATGAGATGATTGATGCTCTGTATTACCGTACAACCAAGGAGATGTGTGTTGTGGTGGTGAATGTTTTCTTCAACTTCCACATGTGTTTATTTCAGGAGCTGGAAGCATCTGACGAACTAGATACAATTTGCCCTAAAGCTCCCAAATTAGAGGAAAGGTAAGTGTTTTAAAAGTTTCAAATAATCTACCATTTAGTACTTTAAAAATATTTCTTTCTTCTTGGTTTTTGCATTGCTCTTCCCGTATAGAAATCAGGGATTTGTTTTTGTGTGCCAAGGTCATACTTGTGTTGTTTGCAGTCTGATTAGCCATGCAAACTTGGGAAGATTTCATTTGTACTGGATGAATTTTTACACCAAATTAATTAGGTGGAGGATATTCTTTGTTTTTATAGAAATATCATTGTCTCAGTGGAATGACTCAGTTTTACTCTTTCTCTGCATTTCGGAGCTGGGATCCAGCAGTCCCGGTCCTCAGGTAGCAGTCCCTGCTTTTGGCATCATCAGAACACTGAGCGTGAGGGGTGCCTAGTGTGAGGAGCGCAGGCTGTGCGTGTGGTACGTGTGTAAACACTTCGGGGGTTTCACACTGCCTTTCTAACCATGATAACTTATAATTCAAGGAGATTTTGGAGCTGTAAAATTGGTCTTTGTTTTACGAAGGATCTCAATCAGCTTTTAAAGATTTTATCTTATGGAAATTTTGGACTTTGGCCTGTAGGGAGGCTTAAAGGGATTTTTATTGTAATAAATTTGAATTAATTTGGGGTTTAAAGAAGAATTTATTTTGAAATACATCAGTGTATCAGCCATTCATAGTTGGGGCTTGAGTCTGTGAGATGAAACTTCCTCTTGTAATTTTCTTGCTATTTAGCATTTTGGGAATTTTTTAAATTGTTTAACAATAAACACCCCATTTATCCATCCTTGATTAATAAATAGTATCCCATATATGTCAAACTGACTTGTAAGTGCCACATTTTCTCAAATGATTTATACCCTTTCCTGTCTTTTTGATAGGACAGTGATGCTCTGTGTCCCCCAGTTGCATTCTTGGTTGGGTGGGGGCAGAAGGAGAGAGAATCTCAAGCAGGCTCCACACCCAATGCAGAGCCCGAGCGGGGCTTGTTCTCACGACCCTGAGATCATGAGCTGAGCCGAAATCGAGAGTCGGACGCTCAACCGACTGAGCCTCCCGGGTGCGCGGCCCACAGTGGCAGTCCTTGCTGTATCCCCTGGGTGGCTCATGGAGGCCGTGCGGCCTCCAAAGTCCTCTGTGCTTGGTGTGTGCGTGCATCTGCTTTCAGGCCATTTTTCTCTGTCGAATACGCTCTTGCTGTCATTTGTGTCCCTGTCTTCATCACACCTGCTCTCCTGTTTCCTGATGTGCTCTATTTCCTATGGCCTCAGACACCAAAGTCCAGCTGGCCGGAGTTACAGAGAGATTCTGTAGAGATCTGTGTTCATGTATTTTAGTGATTATTTAAAGTGCGGCCAGAGTGCAGAGAGCCGGAGCCTGAGTTCCTGGGTCTGGTGATGTCTCTGCATGTGGGATGGTTGGACATGTTTGGGTTTCCTGGATCCAGGTCGTTGGGTTACTGTAGGTGTTCTCTGAGGAGGTGTTGAGCTGTGGGTGACCCAGAGCACCAGTGGGAGGAGGATCCGGTGACATGACCACCACGGGGCTCAGCGGGTCTTCAGCAGCCCGTTCTGACGCGGACTGTCCTGAGATGGGTGACTGGACCTTAGGCTGGACACAGACAGCGGGTGCTCCTGACGGCAAGTGAAAGCACGGGGTGTGAAAGCCTGCAGAAAGTGGGAAACGCCGAGTTAGGGTGGGAGCACTTGACCTGAGCAGCTGCTGTTGGTCGGTGTTGCAGCACTTAGCACTTCCCCTCCCAGTGTGACCTTGTGGACATCGGGGAGTGTGGAGCTGTGTGCGGCCTCGGTGGGGAAGGGAGCACACAAGATCTGGTTTTGAAAGTTGTGGGTGGGCTCCCTATACAAGCCCCTTCTTGAACAATTCCTTATTGAGTTGGTTATTATTATTTTTTTAGTGCTGTGAGTTGATGGGCTTGAATTGCAACTCGAAGGAACATTCATTGCCTTAAAAGCCATATTGTGTTTTATGGTGGCTGAGGGAGAGAATGAAATAAAGGAAAATGTCAATGCATTTGCTTGTTTAATGCCACTCCGAGCTGTGAACTATCATCCTGCTATCCCTCAAATATGCACGTTACTCCTCAAGCGGAGCAGAAGTGGTGTTTAATAATTGAGCTGAGCCATTTTATATCAATTTTCTCTCTTTAGGCTCAAAGTACTGACAAATAAAGCTTCTGTGATGCTCTTTATGAAAGGAAACAAACAGGTAAAGAACTCAAAAATGGTTTTATTTGTAATTTCTTTTGATGTTAACATCTGCAACAAGGGGACACTTAAATCCTTTTTCCTAGCTGTGGCTAATGAAGCTGTAGTGGCATCAGGAAGTTATCCAGGCCTTAATTGGCGCTTATGGAGATCAAACAAAGTAATCTACATTTTGCTTGACTTTATCATCAGCATCTCAGTGGGGTGCATTTCTTTCTGCTGCCAAACTTGGTCAACACTGTTCACTCTGTCCTGGTTCTGTTAGTTGCTGTCCCGGCACCATTCCAGTCTGTGGGCTCATGGAGTGGGCAGTTCGGTCCCGATACTTCCTGAGTGCGGGGAACCCTGTAGCTCTTGGGGTGCGCAGCCCTAGGTCACCCTTTAAGAAGTCAGCGATGGAAAAATAAACCCCCTCCTGTGTGGTCAGGACCACTTGATGAATGAGTGAAACAGTCTGGCAGTTCTTATTTATAATGGGATGGTTCCTGTAGCTTTTTGGATGAAGGTACATATTGGCTGGGCATCATTTCGAGTATCAGGTTGGATAGATCACTCCCACCGTCAGTGTGAGCAAAACTGATGATCATTTGTATTTGGACTGGAACGGAGATCTCCAGACACCGGGCTCCGTTTCCTTCATTTATTCTCAACCAGTTGCAGAGGTGGGCAACGGGGTGTGGTCTGTTTGGGAGTAGGGGCTGCTAAAGCCTTGAGAGGCGAGGTTGATGGAACGGAGAGCCGCACATTTACGTTCCCCATCGCCCTGGCGCGGCCTAGACCTGTGGGCGGCCTGCTCAAGCCCCGTGTGTGAAGGGGTGGTGTGCCTCACAGAGTCATTGAGAATGAGGTTGTGATAACTAGTGTGAGAGTTAATATAACTGATAGAGTAAAACCAACTAGTTAACATAACTAGTCAGTGTAACTGTTACAATGAAGGTAATGAGTAGGAAACTGGTAATAAAGGTTTCAGCATATTGGGAACACTAGGTTAGGACCTAGATTCTTTTTTTTCCTCACTAAATTTATTAAAACAAAATAGAGGAAATTAATACTTCTCAGTAGGATAGAGTTATCTTTTTATATTTTCTCGGTGATTAAAGCAGATTTTTATTCTCAAGACACAGTTTTTTTCTGGAAGCCCAGCCAGAATTGATATGTCTTGGGAGCAGAATCATTTGTGCTTTTAAGAAGTTTGTGTGGTGCCTAGTCTTTCCCATGGGATTGCTGGGATTTGGGGCCTGACAAAAACGTGTCACAGTGCCATAGCTCAAAAAAAACTCAGTACTCTGTAATTACAAATTTTAAAAAATGGGAGTGACTGTCTAGTTGGGGACAGGAAGATGCGATCCTAGTCATTGCAAAAAGGTTAAATGACTTGAGGTCATCTGTAAGAGTGAAATGGAGAAGGAACCGAACTCCATAGAGTGTCGAGGTTCTACCCAGAGGAACGTCTGACCACAGAGCTTGTCAGGTTCCAGGACACGTGTCCTCTCCGGTGGTTAGAGCCAGAAATACGCTGTGGCCTGTCTGTGCCATCCCGGTGACAGATGTTCCACGGGACCACGCTGGTGGGCTGTGTGGAAAATATAATACATCTTTACTCATTTCTTCTTTTCTTTTTCTAAATTTAGGAAGCAAAATGTGGGTTCAGCAAACAAATTCTGGAAATACTAAATAGTACTGGGTATGTAAATCTTGGTTTCAAATGGTGTGTTTAAGAAATTCCAGCTTTTCAGTTCCCTCACTGATGCCTGTCAGTTGTTACATCTATATCCATATGTCTTTATTTTTGCTACAAGTGTTTTGGGAATGCTTTGACTAGACCACGATAGGGTTTTCTGGCCAGTGTCAACTGATGGGTAACATAAAGGAGCTTCTTAGAAGGCTATCATTGAAATAACTATTTGTCTACTTTCCCAGAAGAAAGCCCTTAATACGCATAAAGATATTTTAGGGAGAGCGTATCAGAGGTTTTTGATTCTCCTTAAAAAATATTCTCATTTCTAAACAGCTTATGAAATGGCTAGAGCACATGTGGAGGTCATTCTGTTCATCTGAGAACTGGGGGGGATTAGATGGCTGTGTTCCTGCTTCTGGTCTGCTCAGTGACGGCACTGCCAGCTAAGAAAACTGCTTAATTTTTCTGGTTAAAAACAAAACCACTTGTTTGGAGATATTTCACCGATATTTCACCCATGTTCTGTAGAGTTTATCAAATGTTTTGCCCCCCCCACTTATTTCTTACCTCACCATAGCGTCTTTTTAATATTGTAAGTATTCTAGCCATAGCTTTAAATAGATTAATGAAACCTGTGAAGTTATGGGGAAGGTAATCTTTGAAATATTTAGATATTCATGGGCAAGGTTGAAAGTAGTCAGTTGAGTAACACATGTTAAATACAACTCTAGGGACATAAAAAGCAAAATGATTGATTTCTTCAAAAGAAGATTGTGACATTTTACAGAGGAGAGTCTGGAGAGTCTTTTGTCATCTGGCCTTCAGCCTGCCCCTTCCTCACCCTGCCCGAGGACGTCGGGGAGGCTGGCTTGGCTCTAGCCATCCGTTTTTACAGCCCCCTTTCTCCATCTTCCCTCTGTCACAGCTCCCTGGTGTGACACACTCAGTCCGCCTGTCCCTCGTGACAGTGTCCCCCCTTGGGTATCCTTCCACAAGATCATGAGGCCAGAGCACCACAGCATTGGGCCGTGTCAGCCCGTGTGTTTTTGGAAAGTCTCCATAACATTGCTTTCTGCCCCTGTCTGTCTAATGCTGTCTGCATTTGTAAGTACCGGTTGTCCTGGCGCAGAGGGGCTTCTTTGGAGATGGAGCCTCCCAGCCGCAGACTTGCAGTGAGTGGGGCTGTGGGCGCCTCTGTGGCTCTTTACCTTGAACAGACTGTGATCGTGCTGAGAGCCGTCAGTCTGGAGAAAAAGCTGCTGGCTTTGTATTCCTGCCCCTCCACTCTTAAACGTTTCCTTCACTGGCCCAGCGACACATGCCTCGAGGGGCTGTGCGCCAAGTGTCCATTGAGGTGTGAATGGCCAATGCGTCTCTTTACAAGAACTCTGAGGAGACGCATCGGCCGTCATGACTGCACGCACACACCTACACACGCACGGACCCAGTGTCTCCTAGGTCCCTCATAGACGGTTCTGTAACTTGTTTATCACACTGTTCAGATTAGGATCTGCCTCCTTTAGCTCACCTTGAGGGGAGACTTCCATTGGGTCTTTTTTTAATTCTGTTGCTGTTTCAGGCATTCCTTTTTTGGTACTTGGTGCTGATTTATCCTGTCGTCTTATTTATTTTCACTGTGTTCTGTACCGTGGACAGTTTTCTTGGAAACTTACTAAGTGAACAAGATTTCTCTACGAAGGTGGTTTTGGTTTTATGGAAACTGAAATTTATTTTTTACATGTGGTTTTCTTTGGCCAGTTTTGGGACTGCACATATTCCCACAGTCTCCCTGTGGGAATCAGTCCGACATTCATACTGATTCCTTGACCAC
The DNA here is from genome assembly GCF_024610735.1 of Ursus americanus. Classification (NCBI taxonomy): domain Eukaryota; kingdom Metazoa; phylum Chordata; class Mammalia; order Carnivora; family Ursidae; genus Ursus; species Ursus americanus. The sequence continues at coordinate 2,799,983 of NC_142132.1, read as the reverse complement.
TGATAGTGACAGCCTTCTGAGTACACGTAGGTGGGTTTCCATGCAGTAATTCTGCATTCATTATACAAGTGTGGTCATTATACGGCATGAAGCCACACCACTCTCACTGGCTTATGCATATCGAGAACAGCACGTGTGCTCTGAAATCAGTTTATTTTCATGTGGGGAATCACAGTTCCATAAGGTGGTGTTTGTTGGCAGCATAGTTGTCCTGGTTAGTGACCCTCTGGTCCAGCTACGGTGTCCATGGGGCTCAGAGCTGCTCCTTCCTGCCCTCTGAGCAGCTTCTAGTAGGTCAGAAGCAGCAGCCCCAGGGATGAGGGCTGGAAACGCAGTGTTAAGGATAGATTTATTTAAACTTTGGATACAAGTCTAAGCTGGGGGTTGGCACACTGCAGCTGGCTGCTGACTTCTGTAAATAAAGTTTTATTGGGCCACAGCCACATCCACTCATGTCTGCCTTGTCAGGCTGCTTCCGTGCTCTGCAGCTGAGTAGAGCAGCTGTGGCCGACTGTGGCTTACAGAGCCGACACGTTGACTGTCTTGCCCTTTGAGACAAAGTTTGCTGACCCCTGTCTAACCCAATATTGTCTAGAGAAGAATCCAGATAAATTTGTGTCTTGGGCTGACTTGTTCTGTGGGGTACCTGACAGATTGAAAAGTAAAGTCATTTCTATTTTCCACCATTAATGTCAGTAGCAACAAAACTGTTAACTCTTCTTGACTGTTTTTAAAACACCAAGTGGGTTTTACGGTTTTTGTTTAATAAAACTATTTCCTATTAAAATATTTTCTCCTTTTTGCAGTGTCGAATATGAGACATTTGATATATTGGAGGATGAAGAAGTAAGTTCTGTGTTTTATGTTTCTCGTCCTTTGCCTTAGTTTTACTCATTAGGGTCTTATAGTAAGGTTTCAGAGTTCCTGTTGTTTCCGTAGGTTCGGCAAGGGTTAAAAACTTACTCGAATTGGCCCACGTACCCTCAGCTGTATGTGAAAGGGGAGCTTGTTGGAGGTCTGGATATCGTTAAGGTAAGGTTGGAGTTCATCTGGTATCCTAAAGACGGAAAATGTTAGCATGCTTGAAAGTTATCATTTTATATTGAACAGTAACTGTGGGGCTTCCTTGAGTGCTTTCCTTGCTGGCTTCCTGTCCAGTCCCTTCAGACCCCGTGTTACCATTTCTGTGTCCATAGTACCGTGTCCTCTCACTGCCCTTGGTGGATCAGACTGTTCTCACCCCTCCCTTGAGGCAGTCAGATCACCTCCACTGAGGGGCCTTCTGCATGACCTCCTTCATCTCCCCAGAGACTGCCCACTCAGGGCCAAACTGTAACTTGGCATTCTGAGATGCTCTGGTTACAGCCTAAGCTCAAAATTTGATTTTTACTCCCACTCTGCTAAGTCTTCCATGTTTTTAGCTTTTCTTTCCTCATCCCCTCCGCTTCGGATAGCTTGCATGTTCCATGCTTACATGTTTTCTGTGTCCTTCAGGGCCCCTCTTGTTTATGAATCGTTTATAGAAATGTTCTACTCCTGCTCCTGCAGTTCTTCTGTCCTTGTATATTTATATTGTATTATTTTCTCGTGTTCTTTCATTTTGCCTTGTGTGCGCTTGCACTCGGGTGATGGAGTGGAGAGCCCCAGGCCGTGGGCAGGAGGCCTGAGACCCAGTGCTGCCTGGCCTGCCAGCTGTGTGACAGGCCTGAGACCACGGGCCCCGGTTTCCCACAGAACAGTGCGAGACTGCGGTGGGCCATCTCCAAGTCCACCTCTGGTCTCAGATGCTGGAAACTTGGTTAGGTCTGTCAGACTGTGAGCATGTTTGGGGAATACATCTTTGATGATTAACTTACTTCTTTGGTTTGCTTTGTAAACTCTCAGGGAATTTTCAGCGGGCATGACTTTTCCTCGGGCACGCCCGCCTGGTAGCCTGCGTGCTTCGTAGCTGTTTCGTAGCTCGTAGCACGGGGAAGCTGCCGCCGTACGTCCTCAGAGCCCCCGCCGGGCATCATGGTGTTGGCGGAGGCTAGCGGTGGCTGGGGCCCGGACGGGGCCTGAGGGGGGATGCCAGGCTCTGCTCCGGAGGCCCGGACCTCCGCGCAGGGTTGGGCTGCTCCGGTGTCCGGTGCTCCTGCCGGCCTTCCTCTTGCCTTGCCGGTTAGAGAAGTTTCTCTGAGGGCAGATGTCTGACTTTACAATCGGAAAGCAAGTAGTAATAGTAAGTAGCACTCCTTCTAGTTACATTTGAAAATAAGTTTTAGCTCCTGTTTTCATAATGTGAGAGGACTGCAGCCCAGCGCTGAGTGACCTCAGCTCTGTGGGCGGGGACGTCTTGTCAGCACCGGCTCTAGTGTCGTTCGCAGCAGCGGCTGCTTGTCCTGCCGTTTTCCCCACACAGCTCTGTCTGCTGCAGCGCTTCCCGTTGGACTTCCCACTTCTTAGGACACTGAGTGAGGCAGTTTTCCTAGTAAAGCGTCTCATTCCTGGGGGAGAAAAAAAGGGTTTAACATAGTAGCTCTTGAATAGCCTGGAAGCAACAGAAAGACATCTGCATTTGTTATGTTATATATACTTTTTATTTGTTTAAGACACAGACAGTCTTCAAACCCCAAATACTCCTGAGCCTGTATTGTCAGAGTGTTTTATAGCCTGTACCTGAGCCATTGCTAACTCTTGGGAAGATAACAATCAATAAATCTCATTTAATTCTAAAGCCGAGCTTCATGGGCATCTTCTTTGTAGGTCTGCAATGGGAAGTTAGAGGACTCTTGTTGTTCACCTGCTAAAAACACGCATTTGGAAATTTGTGATGCTGGTAACATTTTCCCCCGAGAAGAGAGCCAGGGACAGTTAGGTTGGCACTTTGGTCTATTTCCTGCAGAGTTCAGTTCCTCATCTCTAGTTCACTGGAAACATCCGTGATGCTCCACTTGAGTTAATTCTGCCTTTAAGAGCACTGAGAGCCTTTTTTGTTGAATGGTTGAATAAAAGAGTTACTCAGTGATTCAACGACTCAGTCAATCTAGTGTCTTGAGGAAAACGGCAGCCAGTTAATAGTACTCAGTGCCCAGTTCACTCCTGCAAAATGTTGTTCAGAGAGAGAATGTTTAGATCAGGGGATGAGGATCCCACCACGTGCCAGCCACGCTTGCCCCTGCGCTTCGGCCATCATCAGAGCGCCCTGAGATGAGGGGACACGGACGTAGAGAAGTTAGGTGAGCCATCTGTGGCGTCCGGGTACCGCCTGCGGGCTGCCGGGCCTTGCCCCGAGCCGCATGGCCTCCTGCCTTCCTGCTCTTGTGTCAGAAAGGTGCTGCCTGCTCCTTTCGTGCATAGGATGTCCGCCGGTGAGTGGATCGGTGGTAGCAGATCTCAAGACATCACTGAGTGTTGTCTGAGTTTGTGTGACAGGATCACACCTGTTAGGGTTTAACCAGCGAGGAGGTCAAACGGATTTTAGTGGTTTTATTGATTGATGTTCATGCTGCTTAGTAATAACCTGAAAACTGACATCAAATTAAATGTTTATCTCAAACTAGAAAATCTGTTATCATTTATTGTCACATTTAAAACTTGATAGCTGTGTTCCACATTTTAAATCTTAAAGATAGCAGAAAATATTTCTGGATTTTTATGTCTTTTTAGTGGTTTTTGGCCTTTACGTGTACACTTTTTACTAGTACTGTGGCCTTTCTGGGCTGGGTTGAAATCGTGACCCCGTGTGTCACCGTGGGGCTGTGGGTGTCACGTGCATCACACGTGAGTGGCCTTGAACACTGTGTTGCTGCTTTCTTCCACATTTGTGTTTGCACGTCACTCACAGTTGTCCCCCCTGTTTATTGCTGTTTAAATAGGAGGCGTCATTGTGCTGCTCTAATTATTGTGTGCGTTAATGCTGAACAGTCTGTTGGTTTTTGAATACCTTTTTTTTTTTTTTTTTTAAGATTTTTTATTTATTTGACAGAGATAGAGACAGCCAGTGAGAGAGGGAACAGAAGCAGGGGGAGTGGGAGAGGAGAGGAAGAAGCAGGCTTTCAGCAGAGGAGCCTGATGTGGGGCTCAATCCCAGAACGCTGGGATCACACCCTGAGCCGAAGGCAGACGCTTAACGATTGAGCCACCCAGGCGCCCCGGTTTTTGAATGCCTTTTAACCTCAATTTTGTAATGTGATGTGTGCTCAGTTTTTATGGCGTGGTATTTGGCTTCAGTGTGTTGGTAGACTGGAGTTTTATTACAGTCCAGTATTTCTTCTGGTTCTTGGATTCGGATGCAATCTGGGATGTTTCGAAATTTCCATTTTTCATCGCTATGCTTCCATGTTATTTTTGCTTTCTGTTTTTGTTGTTAGGAACTGAGAGACAACGGTGAGCTACTGCCAGTGCTGAAAGGAGAGAACTAGGAACTGTTACGCTCGGTGCCCCACCGCTGCGGGAAACCTTCGTCACAGCGGGGCCACTCACGACTCCATTCTCAGACTGCTGCTCACCCAGTTAGGCTTGGTGTATCCCACCAGCTTGTGCTAAGTACATGTATGTTCTGTTTGTTTTTCACCAAACAGAATGCAATAAACATCTTCAAATCCAATTTAAAATACTTGTGTAAAAAAGCTGTCTTTTTTATAGTGATGTTAAATATGTAGAAATTAACCTACTTTAAATTTCTTCTTCATACTCTGTGGGCACCTTGTAGCAGCTAAGACATAGGCAGGCTTCAGAAGATGCAGAAGGGTGATGGCGCCTGAAATCCACAGTCATGTTCAGAACAGCTCATAGACCAAACCAGTGGCTCCCCTCAATGGCCAAAGATTTCTTTACAGCTTGGAAAAATTCAACTGAAAATGTGTTTCTGACAGCATCCCCGCGTGTGGCCCCAGTGAAACTGCAGAAGCGACACAGGGCTCAGCAGATTCGGAGACTCGTTTCAGAAGGCACCAGGGGCGTGTTAGCAAGCGGCAGCTCAGAGGAAGGTGGGTTCTCCATGAGTATGTCCCGCCCTCACGTTCGTCACGACGGGGAGAAGAGCTGGGCGCGCGGGTGCTGTCAGTATGTGTTACGCACCACAGTTTATTTTAATCCTTCTATCAGAAGCACTGATTTAGCCCTTACGTAGGCTGAGAACATCCTGGGGTCCATGAAAATTCCAACAGTAGTTTTGATCCTGAATCTTACACGTTTAAAAAGTAGTTGGCTCCACGGTTCGTACACTTCAGTGCCCATGACTTGTGTCCCTCTCATTAGATTCTCTCCCAGCTTATCGGTCCAGGTGGTTGAGGCTCCACAGAAGTGTCTGGGGGTACAGTAAGAGAAGGGGTGCAAAAGTCAGCAGTTTCCATGAGAAACTAGAGGGAAGTTAGCTTCTCAACGGGGCTCGAGCACTGGCCGTGTCCTTGCTCCGTTTGATTGTGTGCGTGTACGTGACCAAGGGCAGCCTGCACAAAACCCCGAAGGTGGACATTGCTTCATGCATCCTGTTGCAGGAGGACACTTGTCATGGCGGCCAGTGTGTGTAATTAGATGGGTCTCCTTTGGGCACTGGTCCGTGAATTTCTTTTTTCCACTTAAAACAAATCATTGCATAAGTGAAGTCTTTAAAAGGTAGATGGAGATGGAATTGTAACAAACTCTGTTAAGCCGTTGGCTTCAGGGAGGAGGAGTGTATAATTTTCTTGTATCCTGTGTCCCACACCGAAAGCATTGCGTTGTGCTTTCATGATTTTTGCTCCGTCTGCAGCTTCCGCCTGTCAACAAGCCAGCTTTTAGCTTCACCTTATCCTAAGCATGAAGATCTTTGTCATCGAAGATTCGATAAGCTGGTGTTTTTCCTAATGCACATTTAGATAAACACAGTGTGTACATTTTAACAAATGCCCATCTCCGATTTGGGAACCATTGTTCTGGCCTAGGGTGGGGGTTCTGATAATGTAAGTGCTGGCACATTGTAGGATGGCCTTCCCTTCCCGTGGTGACTTGCATGATGGGAAACTTTGGTGGTGTCGTCCTCGGGCATCCCAGGTTGAGTTAGGGTGAGTGTTCAGAACTTTCGGGGAGTTGTCAGTTGGTGAAATTCTGTAAATGGTTGGCACCCTTGGCTCCAGGAGTGTTGGGGTGGCAGTGGTGCATATTTCTAATAGGTGTTTCCAGCTAGACGTTGGGAAGGTCAGAGATCTCGTTCATGCAGACTGATTTAGCTATTCCTAACCTGATTTTATTATGTATATTTTAGGAGCAAGGCAAGCGATTCTTGGGCCCAACTGAGCTTCAAGTTACGTAGACAATCCCAGATCCAATTTTCTAATAAAAATGGAGCCTACCTTTGTAGTAATATTTCATCAAAGTTGAAATCCTCTCTCTCTCCCATCTATAAATCCTAGAGAAAGTTGTTCCCGGTGCTTGAGAGACCATTGAGCCCCCAGGGTAAGGTGACTGTGTCGTTTGGATGTTACCCTGTCCAAGCTTTGTTGGGAGCTTGTGGTGGGAGGGACTCCAGGTAGGTGCCGTGGGAGGATTTTAGTGAGTCTGGATGTTTTGGAGGAGTAGGGGTGTGTGTCTGGGTAGCAGGGTCCTCTGTGTATCCTAACTCTGCCTGTTAAGCTGACTCTCTGTGCTTGAGTTTCCTTGTAAAGTGGAGCTCAACGTGGGGCCCTGAGGGACTGTGGCAGGTGGTTAAATCTGCAGGGTGCAAGGGGCAGCTGGGCTGTTAACCCCCATCCTCAGGATTGCCCTTCCAGAAAGGCCTGGAGGAAGGGGTGGGGGGTAACTCCTCTTGACTTGTCTGTCCAGGATGGAGGCAACTTCCTTTCAAGGGAAGTGTTCTTAGAGAACTGGCATTCACTTGGGGAGAAAAGCCTGCAGGAATGGACCATCCCCATTTTTTAAGCTCTGATTTTGTTTCATAACCAAAAATGGCGGGGGGGGGGGCCCAACAATGAGAGGAGTTGGGACTTCTGTGCAGGGAGGAGCGCGGGAATGTCAAAACTTGCTCAAGGGTGTAGCTGTAGGGTTGGAGGTGGGGTCCCCCTCCAGGATTACCTGTAACCCTAAGGCTGAGGCCCACTGCTGCCATGAAGCCTCCCCAGTGAGGGTGTGCAGTTAAATTGCCTTTATGTGAACAGGAGGGATGGGGACTGCTCTCGCTGGAGCTGCCTCTGCCCGGAGTCAGGGCAGGTAACCCTTCCTCCCCGCTGATCCAAGTATCTCTAAGGCTGAGGATGGACTTGAAGGCCTCATAGGCAAATGTGTCGGAAGTTGCTACAATCATGTCAGTGTCCCTCTTGAGAACAGGAGGGAGGGTTGGCTCGGCCCTCGCGGCAGCTTACACATTTTCGTGTCCTGTTGTGGGACCTCTGAGCCTTGCGGAGTCGGGAACTCCAGGCCCTGTCCGTCCTGACTGACGGATGACTTGCTCAAGAAGGATGAAAACCATGGTTTTCCATTTTCAATCTACAAAAATCTTACTGAGGAGTTGGAAATTGAGATGGATTTTTTTACCTATATTTTTAATTTCTATGAGATTGATTTTTAAAAATTTATATTTTTATAAATAGAAAATCATTTTAATAACTTAAGGAAAACTTAAGTTAACTTAACACTGTAGTCATGGAAAGTTTAACTGATCAGTAAAACAACTGCAGTACATTTGAAGCGCCTGACAAGTCATCACCCCTTGTCTCCCTGGAAAGCATACAGATGGACCTGGCCTGTGGTCACAGGACAGTTAAAAGCTTAAGACTGAAATATGAAACATAATTTCTGACTTAATTTTTAATTAAAATCCGTTTTCTTAAATTTGACAATTGGTACTTGTTACCAAAATCCAAACCTTTTCTTTCTAAGGAAAAGTAATTTGGTTTTTTGCAGATAAATTCATTTTTTTAAACGTGTTTCACATGTTGGGTTCTGGGAATACACAGAAGTTGAAATAACTTATTGATACGTCATTCACTGGAATGGTTGCTTCCAAAGACAAGGTTTCATAATTGGTTATCCCCACCCTGTTTTCAGAGTCTTGGCTTTCTTTCTCTCCCCTGCCACGGAGCTTTGTCTGCTACCTACAGATGTCCATATTCGAAGGACAGGAGTTCACTAGGACAGGCGCCCAACCAGGAGGGTGACTGGGAGTGCCTGTGTGCTGGCCGTGTGCCTGGGTCCCATGTGCTGGCTCATTTTGGCATCTTTTGTGGAAGGACTCCTGGTGCATCTATGTTACTGCAAGTTTCCAGGACCAGGAGCTAGGATTTGAACCAGGACCTGATCCCAACCCCGAGGCTGTGCTTTGAGCAGGCCACACGCCACAGGAAGCCACGCCGGCGAGTCTCCTTGCAGAAGTCTGGCTTCTGAAATGACATAGCAGTTTTACATCCGTATTAGGATTGTGGCTTCTTAAAAATTAAGTGCCAGGACTCAGTAAATTGTGACCATAAAAGGCTTCTATACCCCCACATCTAAATGGCTATCATTTGTAGATCATACTAGATCATATTATTCAATCTTTCCTTCAAACGCCGAATTTTATTTGAGGAAGTTACAAGTCTCCCATAGGAACTCCTGTAGAGAGAGCCTGTCCTTTCTGGGGGTTGCCTGCCTTGTGGTCCTGGTAAGGGTTCCTTTCGAGGAGCCAGTGTTCCCCTCAGACACAGCCTAGCCTCTCACCAAGGCCTTGGATCTGGGTGTGGACATCTGTTCAGGAAGAAGGGACGCATGGTATTTTTATAGGAGTTAAATTTAGTATTCTCTGTGTGTTGTGTTTTGCAAAAAGGACCATGACAGAATGAAACAAGGAAGGAGTTTGCATACCCTCAAAGAGCCCCTCCCTCCCGAAGGAGAGCTGTGTTGGAGGTGGTGGCCCTTGGGCACAGTGCTGGGGTTTCCAGGTCAGCCTCTGTGCCAAATAACAGCCCTCCATTCCCAAGAGAGCACATTCCTGTTAAGTAAGAGAATGCTCTCCAAGGCGCATCCTGCCGCGGGGAAGGGGCCCGCTACATCACTTGAGGGGCCTGAGCGCTGGGCCCGCTGCGTAATTCCCAGAGCCCAGTGCAGAGTGAAAACTTGGGCCCCTTGTTCAAAAAGCAGGAAGGGGCACCTGGCTGCCTTCGGCCCAGGTCATGATCTCAGGGGCCTGGGATGGAGCCCCTCCCTCTGGGGCAGGCTCCCTGCTCAGCAGAAGTCTGCCTCTCCCTCTGCCCCTCCCCCTGCTTGTGCATGCTCTTTCTTATATAAAAAAACCAAACAACAAAAACCTAAAATGAAAAGCAGGAAAAAAGTGCCCTTAGGCTAAAACAAAACTGTTTTAGTTTTTAAAACTTTCAATTTAACGTTATGAGTTAAAAATTATTAGCACGAGTCCATTTTTCTGTATATCTCGCAGCGGCGCAACGTCGGAGCATTTGACGTGTATGTGGGACATCCCTGACGTCGCCGTTTGTTTCCCATAGCTCCAGCATGCGTGTTGTTGTTACCGGAACTCTGGAAACGCTGCACCAGACTTCCTATTCCTGATTGGTGCACCTTCTCTCAATGCTCCGCCTCCAGCGGTGATGACGGGGAAGGAGGATGGGATGCTGCCTCGCTCCTCCCGTCAGGTTCACTGCAGGCTCACTGCACGTGGATAGCTAGCACAGGGGTGACAAGTCAGAAGGACAGGCAGAGTTCCTTGGTCATATTTCTTAGACTGCCGTTGCCTTCTTTCAGTGCACGAAGCAGGTTCTGGTTTGCACGGAAAGCATGGTTGCTTGGGGCTGCTTGAGGCCCGCTACTGCGTCATAGGCGTCCTAAGCTCACCTGTACTTGCTCTGCGTCCCACTGACCTCTCTTGCACCAGGGCCGCTGGGATCCCGCGCTTACGGTGCATCAGGCATGCTGCGTGCGGGTGGGGTGCCCGGGCGCACAGGTGGACCTGCATGTTGCACGTGTCTCTTCTCACCGGCACGCCCCACTATCCCGTTGCACTTCACATACAAAACACACGTGCAAAGCTAAAATCAGGAAGAATTTCCAGGCAACAGAGCATGAAACTAGCGTGGGCCCTTTTGAGGGCAGGGCTGTGCCCACGGAGCCTGCCGTGCTTCAGGGCGAGCGGTCCGAGGAGTGACAGGGCCAGGGATCAACCCCTAACCCCCTGACGCCCCTGCTCCTTCCTAGAAATTCTGTTCAAGAGCCACTTAGTGTGACCACTGCCCTGCTAAGGAACCTTCTCTCTGGACTTGATGGAAACTGTTCACTAGAGAAACGTCGCCTTTACTCCCAACAAGGTCGCACTGTCCTCCGTGTGAATTCCTGTGTTAATGATTCAGTGTAACAACAGCTACCACAACCTGGTGTGAAAGCGTCAGGTACAGCCCTAAATAATGGACGTGGTCAACCACTGGATTCTCACAAGGACCCTGCCCGGTAGGCATGTCAACCCCATTTTACAGATGGGGAAACTGAGGTGAAAGACTGGTCCAGGTCACATGGTTCCAGAGTCCAACCTCCCGCTTGCGGAGACACTGATTAGGCCCCGTCCTCCCTGAGTTGGGGGGCCAGAGGGTGCTTGGCACCGGGCAGGGCGGAGGGCTGGCCTGCATGCGACCAGGCAGGTCCGAATGCGTCCAGAGCTGGTGCAGGAGGTCGGGGCGAGGACTGGCTTCCCTCAAGTGGGAGAACTGGTCCGGAAGCTGCCCTCCATGGGAAGCCAGGCGCTGCTGGACGCACAGTGCCGGCTACTGAGAAACTGCTGAGGACCCAGCACAGCGGGTACCACCGGTGCTGTTTTTGCCCTGGGGAAGCAGGTGCAGAGATTTGCCTAAGTCGCTAACCAGAAAGTGTTTGAGCGGGGGGGAGGGGGGGGGTGTTCGAACCAGGCTCCACCCCGCCCCTCCTGGACACAGCGAGTGGTATTCCTCCTTAGCAGGTGTGCTTGGGCTGCGGTGGGGGCCAGAGCCTCCTGAGGCTAAGTCCTGGCACCCGGCTGCCCTAGCGCGTGTGGTCAAAGCGGGACCCTCCCACCTGGGGCCGGAGCTCCTGGGTCCCGGATGGGCAAAGCCCCAGAGGGCGACGTCGTGCCCTGGGGCAGCCTGGGGAGCGGGCCGGCACTTAAGGAGCAAACCTCTAATCCTGTGCGCAAACACCGAAGTTCCAAATCAAGTGAAAGAAACGTTGCAATGTATGCTGTCCTCTTATCTTGACAAATACATCCCGCTAATGACTTGGAGAGCTGCGTTTTAATTTAGAAGAATGAGTGCTGGGCGGGCCGCCCTGGGTCCGCCCCCGCCCTCCCCACCTTCGGTTTCCGTCGGGCCTCGAGGGCCGGCGGGCTCCCAGGTGCGCGCCCCAGCACGACCGCCGCGCTCTGTGCGCAGGCTCCGGGGCGGCGCGGGCAGCGAGTGCGCAGGCTCCGGCCCCCACCCCACCCCCGAGGCTTGGTCCAGGCCGCCAACTTTCTTGAGGGGCCGGCTCCGGGCACGCCCCACTTCTGGAAGGGTCGGTTCCAGTGCGAGCACCTCCTGGGGAGGTAAGTCCCACTGCGCCCCCCCTTCCCGCGGCGTCGGAGCCTCCTGTGGGGTCTCGAGGCGTGTGTGCGTCGGGCCCGCAGGCTCTTCGCCGGGAAGCACGCCGCCGCCCGTACTTGGAACCAGGTGTCGGGGTCGGAGCGGGTCGCGAGGCTTGCCCATGTGGGGTTCCTGCCCCTGCCCCCAGCGTGCCGCGGTCTCAGGGTCTCCTGGGGCGCCCGTGTGCCTCCAGCCCCAGGGCGGGTGACGGCCGGCGGTGATGCTGAGCTTCCCAGCCCGCGCGGCCGGGCAGAGGACCGGGGTGACCTCGGAGGGACAGGGTTGGGCGCGAACTGCCACGTCCGGAAAGAGTAAGAACCTCTCAAGCCTCAGTTCCCGCGAGTGCAAAACGGCCCGGCCAGTGCTCCCTCTTCCTGGCCGCTGCTGGGTTCGAGCTGTCAGCGCGGGGTCAGCCCCGGAGGGGCCTCCATGCCCGCCGCGGTCTCCGGGCTGGCGCAGGCGGCACGTGTCCACGCGGTGGCGCTGCGTACCGCTCTCCGAACCGGCCCGCTTCGCCTGCCGGGCGTCCGTCGGGCACCAGGGGGCGCGCGAGGACCGAGGAGCGCGCAGGAGCCGGCCCGCGGACTCCGGAGCGCGCGCCAAGCCGTGAGCGCGCCGAGCCGTGCCGTGAGCGTGCCTGCGGGACCGGAGTCCGGCCCCTCCCTGGCTTCCTGGGAGCGCACCCCGCGCACCTGTGCGGAGGTCCTCTGTGGCTCCGTTGTCTTCTGGCCCGGTACCAGCAGGGCCCTGGAGGCCGCCGGGGGTGCGGGCGGCAGGGGACCCCCGCAGGGCGGGCGCGCTAGACTTCCGCCTCCCGGCTCCGCGGAAGACCCGGCTCCGCGGAGGACCCGCCTCCGGCGCTGGCGGCCCAGTCCGCGCGGGATGTGCGTTTGTGCGGTGAGACGCCTGCCGCCCCCTCCTGGACCCGGCCACGGCCTTAGGCAGACGGTGCACTGTGTCCTGACAGCTCCCGGGGAGTGCCCAGCCCTGGCCCACCCCCGGCGCCCCTCACTCCCCTGCAGAGGGGACCGTGCAGCGCTCAGGACACGAACCACGGCCGCCCCAGGCTCCCAGCACAGGGACCTCTGGCCTCTGTGGGGTGGGCTCCCCGCATGGGGCTTCCGGTTGCTAAGCCCCAGTAAACCTTCAGTGTCTCCTCGAAGCGGGGAGCCGAGGGTCCCTGGGGGACAGTGTGGACCATTTGAGTTTAGGTTTTTAAAATTAGTGTTTATTTCCTAGACTAGTTTCAGATTTACCGAAACATGGGGCAGGTAGACCGGAGAGTGCCTGTGCCTACCCGGTGTCTGTCTACACCCTGTCTACCAGGTGTCTACACCCTGCCTATGGGGTGTCTACCCTGTGTCCCCTAGTATTTGCGTGGTTCATTTCTTATCATTAACGAGCCAATACTGATACATCATTATGAGCTAAGTCCATACTTTTCCACATTCCCTTAGTTTTACCTCCTGTCCTTTTTCTGCCCCAGATCCCACATAGCACTTCCTGTCCTGTCTCCTTGGCACCTCCTGTCTGTGACGGCCTCTCAGACTGGCTTGTTTTTAATGACCTTGGCAGTCTGAAGGGTCTGGGCAGGTATTTTGGAAGATGTCGCTCTGCTGGGATTTGTCCGAGGTTCATGATTAGATTGAGGCAGTGGTTTTGGGGGAGGGAGTCCACAAAGGTAAAGTGCGCTTCTCCTCTCATCGTAGGGAGGGTCCATGCTGTCTACATGACTTACAGTGCTGACCTTCACCTTGATCCCCTGGCTGAGGTCATGACTGTCTCCACTGTCCAGATACTGACTTCTGCCCCTGTCTATGCTGACTGCTTCTTTGGGAGGAAGTCACCATGCACAGCCCACACTTCAGGGCCGGCTTCAGGGGGGTATCTAATACACTGCTTGGAATTCTTCTACGTGGAAATTTTGGGGGATTTTTCTCTTCTTCCCATTTGTCTATTCAATCACTTGTGTATGCCAATGTAGACTCATGGGTATTTATTTTAGACTTACAGGTAGGAGAGAGAATGGTTTTAAGATTGGGTAAGGCTGGTGGTAGATACATGGCTTTTGTTATATGGGTCTCTGTTCTTGTCTGTGTTTGGAGTATTTCAACTGAAGTGAAAAAAATGGGGTCAGGGCCGTCTCTGGGGGCCTGAACAAGCAGGTGGACAGTCACTGTCCCCATGGCATCCTGTGGTGGGGATGGCGGCCGCTCTGGGCGTTTGTGACCTTGTCCCTGACCTAGCTCCCTGTTGGGGGTTACGTCCAGGGCTCCTGGGGCAGAGGCCCAGCTTCCGCTGGCATCCGAAACCTTCCATATTCAGTGCTCTTGCTCAGCTGACACAGACTGAGAGCAAGTCTCAGACCTGCTGGACCAGGGCCCTGTGCTCCCAGATGGCCTCCTCCATCCGGCATGCATACTGTCTTTCACTGGCCAGCGATGGGGGCGCCATGGAAGAAAAGGTGACTTTGCAAAGTTCTGGGCTGGAGGATGCCTGTGCCCCCTGGGTCCCACGGGGATCTTCAGACACATCCACAGTTTGTGCCTGGTTTTGGGCCACGCTCACAGCCCGAGGGAGGCGTGTCTGTGGGGGCCTGCCCCCTCTCCTGAGCCCCCCCAGCCCCCCCCCCCCCGCTTGGACTGCATCCTGCCTGTGCCTATGGATGTGGGCTCATTATCTTGTCTGTCTTGGGGAACAGTATTGGCTTGGCAGTTAATAAAGGATTTTAATTAAAGAGGGAAGAATCGTTTTGGCAAAGTAGACTTGTTCCCAAACTCAAATGACCTATCCAAGTAATAAGTTTGGTTTATTTCCATATGAGACTCTGCAGTTTTGGGGGGACTTCACTGAGCATCCTGGGGGGAGCCTTTTTTTTCTCTTTCTTCCGTACTGCAAAACCCGGCAGCCCTTCCGTTCCTTGCTTCTTCGGGCTGCCCCCTCCTGCCATCCCCAGAACCCCCAGTAGGTCCAGATGTGCGCTCTCTTTCTGTGTCTCTGCTTCCCCAGGGTGTGGCCTTCCACAGGAGCTGCCTGGCCTCTGCGTGCCTTTTGTGCTGTTCAGCCCGTGCAGGCCAGTGGGTCTTTGGGAAAACTCGAGGTAATCGTAGGCTCACATGCAATTGTGAGAAACAACACGGAGGAATGCCGGTACTCTCACCCAGTTCCACATAAGGGGCATCGTGTGGTTTAACAACAGCGTATCCATACCAATATGATCCACTAACCTTGATCGGATTTCACCAGCTCTGTTTCAAAGGTGTGTCTGGACAGGTGGCACTTACCTGATTATCACAGCAGAATTCTGGTTTCCAGAGTGCGGGAGCCAGGCCAGCGCCACCCTGTGCAGCCTGGCGGGCGATTTGATTAGATGCATATCTTTCTGGGAGTGCTTGGTATTAATTATGCTTTCATGTAAATAGGTCAGTGTTTTGTCACTCCCTGTACCAACTGTCTGTGGCCACAATAACAGCACTCTGTCCCCTCACGTCCTTTCTCTGGCCCTGTCTGCGCCCTCATGTGTCTACTACCAGCTGGGGTGTGGGGGGTCTCACATACATGGGATATGTGGGCTGGGCGGGGGCCAGCTGACCTGGCTGGTCTCTGTGGGGCCTCTCATCCCACCTCTCCCCACCTCTGCCAGCCTGGGCTTGTTCTCACGGTGGCACGGTGTCCAAGAAAGGGAGTGGGCATGTGCAGTGCCTCTGGAGCCCAGGTGAGAGCTGGAACCCTGACCTTTACTCTGCAGCTACAAAGCCAGCCCCAGTTCCAGGGGCAGAGGGAGACTCTGCCCCTCAGTGGGGCTGGCTGCAAGGATGCACTGAGTGGGGCCAGGGTGCAGGGAGGGAGAGGTGGGATCTGCACTCCTGACCTAGTGCAGCTGAGCTGCAGGGACAGTGGCTGCTGCGGTGTCCCAGGCAGTCTGGGAGGAGAGGCTGGTGTGGGGGCGTGTGCATGTGTGTGCATGTGTGTGTGCGTGCATGCATGTGTGTGGGAAGATACAAGCCCGTTTCCAACGTGTCTTATTTGTGTTCCTGTCAACAACCCTGGGATGTCTTGCGGAAGGCCAGCATCTGAGTCCAGATGGGAGCTGGGGCGGGAGCTCCGGCCCAGGGTCTGCAGTCCTCAGCAGAGTGTGTGTGGCCCAGTGTGCTGTCCAGGAGAGACCCTGAGATGCCCGCACATGACCTTGCAGAGTGTTGCTGGGAGCATGTTTAGTTCAGTCCCCACTCTGGAGTGACCGTTCTAGTGGCAGGATCCTATGAGGGGCCGTGGGTGCAGCGGGCCACAACAGGGCCCCCAGTCCCCCGCTCCTTAGATGTGGCCAAGGTCAGTGACTGGCTGGTCCCATCTACCCACTGGAGGCTCCCCACCGAGGGAGGCCTGCAGGGCATCTGGGCCTGCCCTCCTGGGAGCAGCTCCAGCTGGTGCTCACCAGGCTGAGGGGTCCCATGGGCCCCGAAGTGGAGGGGAGGTTCCCCAGCCCCCCACATTCCTGTCTGCTCCAAATCCTCTACGTTGGCTGGACCCAGTCAGATTAGACGGAGATTTCTTCTCCAGGCATGAAGCCGTGTGAACCAAGAGAATCTTTCTTCCATTAGCAGATAAAAACTGGGAACTGATTTCTTTCAGTGCTTATGGCGAAGACCTTTGACCCAGAAGCTGATTCTGTAGGGAAGGGGATAGCGATGCTACGACTTTCTCCACAAACACCAATGTCCTAAGTATCGTGTGTCATTGTGCTGGACAGACGCCGTGGAGATGGTACCAGGTGCGTGGACCGCCCCCCAAGCCGCATCATGGGACATCCTCTCTTATGCACCAGCAGGACACAGTGATGGAGGCAGCCTGCTCATTGACAGTTTTGTGGGGAACACGTCTGGCTACCTGTGCAAACATGTGACTCATTGATTCCAAACCTAGATCGAAATAGAAATTGTGAAAAGGACACCAGATGATGGGGCAGTTGAAATCTGTGCTTTCTCACAGCCCCGGATCTCTGTGAGTAGTGTGTCCTGTTCTGTCCTCAGGCTGGAGAAGGGGCAGGGCAGTCCCACTGGGAGCTTTCCTGGCACGCCTGGCTTGCAGCGGCCCCTGTCCTTGGTGAGGTCTGGGTGGCAGAACATGAATATAAGTATCCAGTTACTGCTAAAAACACCCTCTAACTTATACTCATTTTTTCCGGAAGGAAGCCCAGGCGCTGATCAGGCATCCCAGGGCCCGCATCCAGGCGGGGTCCTGGCCTCCCCTCCCCAGCTCCGAAGGCTTCGTCCCGAGCAACAACGGCGGCTTCGTCCCTGAAGCTTGCTTTCTAAGATGCGCTGCCTTTTAGTGTGGACTTCACTTAGAAATGAGACTTTGGAGCTTTATAAGTCACAGGCCTGGCTCTGAAGATTTACAGGAGTGGCTGGAAGGTGGAAATGGTGACACTTGGCTTTTATCTGGTTTCAGTTGCTCTGTGCCTAGAGGGATGTTAGATTGCGAGATATTTGCATATCAGCTCTGCTGGCCTTTCTCCGAAGTTAATCCTCTGTGTACACTCTCCCTGTATCTCCCTACCCCCATCCCAGCAGGTGTCTGCCTTTAGTGGCCGCCTCCTGGGAATCCTGAGCTGGGGAGGGAGGCCCCCTCCTTTCTCCTGGGCTCTCTGCCCACCAGAGGGTGGATGGGGTTGGGGGAGGAAGGAGCCTAGTTTGGGGGGCAGGGGGAGGTGGGTGAGGAAGGCAGGCTACCAGAAGGAGAGGAGACAACTGCCCCCCCCCCAACGGGTTCCTCCCTGGCTGGGGGAGCACAGAGAACCCCGGCGTCTCTCCAGGGGGTGGGACTGCAGGAGGGGCCAGCACTGCGGGGTGGGGGGCGGGCAGAGGGAAGCGGCCCCACTGGACCACAGACACGGACATGAGGCCCACTGGGGCAGGGTGGGGATGCCCCCAATGGGGCCGTGACCGGCCCTCTCCCCTCTTCCCCCCATGTCTGGGCATCAGGCCACAGGGAGGCCCCAGGAGATTGAAAAAGAAGGCAGGAAGTGCTGTTTCTGGCATGTGTGCTCTGGGAGACTTGGCCCCATCCCTGTTGGCCGAGGCGGCTCCCACCGCATCCCCGTCTGTGAACAAGGATATGCTCAGGCTAGGCCTTCCTGCGCTGCCCTGGCGGTCAGGGCATTCTCTGCTCGGTTTGCTCTTCCGTAGGTGGGGCTGGTGGGAAGGGTGTGGTGGAGCCCCCGGGGGTCACTCACAGGGTGGCAGTGCACCAGCAGTGAGTCAGGCCATGGAAGGAGAGGCCTGCGCTGGAGGGAGGGAGGTGCCAGACTGAGTAGCAGGAGGGGAGGCAGAAGGGGGCTGGGGGCAGGGTGGGGGGTGGCTCCCGGCTGGCCAAGACAACAGCAGCATGGACATAACAGGGGCTTTGGGGTCCAGGGCGGAGGGGACAGCCGTGTGGTGCTCTGGTCCCTGAGAGCAGTTGTCAGAGGGTGTTGTTGGGTGGGGGGTCCTTGTGAGGGAGTGAGGGAGCCAGGGGCCTTGACTGCTGGGCAGCCCGAACCGGCTGGGGGGTGTGGGCAGGGGTGGGAGGGACGGGGCCAGCATCAGTAGCTGCTGTGCCTCCTGAGCCCAAAGGGGCTGCTTGGGCCTGCACAGTGGCATGAGGGCAGCCCATGTGGGGTCCCTAAAAATGTGTTAGGGGGATGAGCCAAAAGCTTGGGATGTGCTGAGCAAATGACGCGCAGACAGGATGCTCTGGGCTGGCCACAGGGAGCAGGGTGTCCCTGGTCGGTGACCCTGCAGCCTCCTGGGTCCCTGGGCACTGGGCCCTCCCCTGCCTTGTGCTGCCAGCCTCACCGTACCCAGCGTGTTCACAGGATGACGTGGAGCCAGGGCTTGCTCTCTTCCCGTGGCTGGGTTCCAGGCAGGCGGGCAGGCAGGGTGCAGGGGCTGCTTCCACTTCCGAGCGCCCCCGCTGCCCCCTGCAGCCAGGCTGCTCATTCTGTGCAAGGGCTCCTAGAGGCCGGCAGCCGCAGGAGGGCTGCCCGTGACCCGTGAGAGCCCAGCGCCAGCTCCCCTGCCCTGCCCGTCAGCAGGGTCCTCGGGCAGTGCCCGCGCAGCCAGGCCCCGCGAGCAGTGCTGTTCCCCTTGAAAGGATAACCACAGATGAGCGCCATATTTCAGAATTAACTCTTCCTTCAAGCGAACATCAGAAGTCCCATAATTTCATTAGGAGAAACCTAAAACTCCATTTGCTTTTATTAGTCTGGAAGCTGCTCGCGGAGTGGCCTGGAGAACAGGGTAGCTCAGGAGACAGGAGACTGCTCCCCGAAGGTCATGGCCGTGACCCGCAGCCCTGCCCACAGACCAGCCTCTCCCCTCGACCGCTGGCCCCCGGGCTACCTTGGAGGCTGAGAACTGCTTTCTGTCCCCCCCCCCCCCCCCGCAGTGGGATGTCATTTAAGTTAGAAGGAGGGAAGTGCGGAAGGGCCAAGGGCCGCGGGTGCACCCAGGACCCAAGGAGCTCAGCGGGTCACGGAGCAAGGGCGGCAGGATTCCACTCCCTCCAAGTATCTGAAACAGGAAGTAGACGGTGGTGTCCAGGGCAGGAAGGGATTCTGTGTTCACGGGGACAGGTTCAGTCTGGAGGATGAGACTGTCCTGGAGACAGATGGTGGGGACGCCTGCGCCGCAGGGGATGGACTTCGTGCCGCTGAGCTGTGCACTTAAAAAATGGCTGAAACGGTACGTTTTATGTTCTGTGTATTTTACCACAATTTAAAAAAATAAAAAAATTATTTTGGGGGGGCCCTGGTCAGCTTTGCATTAATGAAGACCCTTGAACCCTCAGTAAGCCGGGTCGCCAGCCCCGGGTAGTAGGTCAGGCTGCTGGCCGAGTGCACGGGGATGGGGGACGCGTGTGGCAGATACATGCTGGGTGCTGGCTGTCCACGAATTTGGGTGTGACCCTTTGCCGGTTGTTTCTCCTCTCCTCCCATGGACGGGGAGGGCACCCTTGACATCTTGGCAACCGCAGAAGCTGGAGGGTGACGAAGAGACACCGAGGAACGGCTCTGAGCAGTGAGTGCGGTTGCTTCAAATGAGTATTTTTGTTCAAGTCCCAGGGCAAGGTCTCTGTAACTAGGGTGACCACGTGTCTCCGCTTGGCCGGCTCATCTCAGTTCATGCCCAGCATCATTCCTAAGACCCTCTGTCGGCTCTCCACAGCAGTGGGTGACACATAGGGCCCTCTTTTGTAGAAGAGGCCGTGCTGTGCCCAGCTCCCGTTCTGGTGGAAAGGTTTATGCGCCCAGCTGCGGGGGCTGCCATCAGCAGGCCGGAGGTCGTGCCCCTTCTTGCGGTGTCAGCCTGGAGCATCAGGCCCAGGTGCCCCTCTGCAGGCATCCCAGTGGCAGAGCTCCGTGTGGGGTGGGCTTAGGCCTTTGTGGAGACCAAACCCCCCACTCCTCCCCTCCCCCAGAGGGTCCTGCTCAGAGGGACCCTAAGAAACGTCCTGCACACTAGTCTCCGAGTCAGGGTGGGCTCCCCCTGGGGTGCACTCTGAAGGCAGACGCTGGGGTGAGATTTGGGAGCAGGAAGCAAGGACCAGCCTTTGGTGGTTGGGGGAGCATCGCCTGACCCAGGGTCCCTTCTGAGAACTTTGAGCAGCAGCGGGGAGCTGCCCTGGTGCGTGAAGGAGGCAGCGCATGGTTCTGGAGGAACATGGGGCTCATAGTGACAAGGAGGGCATGGGGGGCAGGACTAGGGGACAGTGGATGTTCGAGGACCCTTGGCAGCAACTAGAGCCCCACCCCTGCAGCAGGGACGGAGGAGGCCTCCCCTGAGCGAAGCTCAGCCTCTGCAGGGGAAGCAGAAGGACCTGTGATGCTGGACGGGGCCTCCGAGGGTCTGGGATCCTCTGGTTCTGCGGCAGAAGGGGTCTGTCCTCCCAAGGCCGGCTAGTGCTCCCCGCTCCCCTTGAAATCAGTGTGGGCTTCTGCCCTGCAGGCCCAGGCCCCCCTCTCGGCCATAGGTCACGGCCTCTCCCCGGTTTGGGTCTGAAGGGGCCTCAGCCTGCAGGACGTGCTGGCCTGTCCAGTCAGGCGTGGGAGACTACGTGTGGGGCTTGATGTAGTTTTTGGAGTAGCGTTGTTGGGGCTCAGAGCCGACAGCCAAGAAAGAATTCTTAAGACATGTTTGGTGCAAAATGGTGATTTTATGAGAGCTCGGGGACGGGGCAGAGAGAGCTGCGGCCGCCCCGGGATTGTGAGGAGTAGCGTTCTGTACTTTAGGGCCCGGGAAGTGAAGCTCAGGGACGCTCCCAAGGATTTTGTGTGCTGGAGACTCACTGGGTGCTGGGGGCCTGGCTGTTGTCGGCGGAAGTTGTTTTTCCCTCGAGCGAGGCATTAACATTAGGAGGTTGGGAGCTCGGTGTTGTACTCTGCCGCCTCAAGGACGTGTCAATGGGCTGCAGGTATAAGGACATGTAATTTTTTTAAAGCTTTTACTTATTTATTTGAAATAGTGAGCGAGCACGACCGACTGAGCCCCCCAGGTGCCCAAGGGATGTGGTTTTGGAGTATAGGTGAGGTTTAGTGGGGTGGAGTCTGGAGGCCACGACCAAGAAAGAATTCTTGAGACGTCTTTGGTGCAAAATGGTGGTTTATTAAAACACGGGGACAGGACCCAAGGGCAGAAAGAGCTGCTGCCCAGGGTTGTGAGGGGTGGCTGATTATACATTATGGGGTTGGGGGAGGTGAGGAAAAGGGAGGTTTCAAAGGGATTTTCATATGTTAAAGAAAACTCACAGGATACCGGAGGCCTGGCCATTGTCAAGTTAAGGTGGTTTTTCCCTCCAGCAAGGCATTAGCGCAGGTATTTGGGAACTTCCTGGAGGAACATTACACTCTGCGGGCTTCCAATATCTGCCAGAGGGCTGCAGATCTGAAGGGCATTGAGTTGTTTCTACACTTCCTCCTGGAAGCTGGGTTCCTGGTAGAAACGCTTCGTTCCAGCAGATCGCTGAGACATTTGTAAACTGAGGGAGACTCCTGTCTTGTAGGGTTGTGGTCTCTCTAGGTTAACTTTCTGTAGCTTTAGAGCAGCCAGGGGTGCCTGAGGAATGTCACATACATCCCATGGGGGGGGGGGGAGCTGTATCAGCTCTGCTTTGTCCTCAGCTGGCCTTCTGTGACCTCATCGCAAGGACATGTAATTTTGTCTCCAGTTCCGTCAGCCTGTTTCCCACCTCGGGGCTGCCCCTCAGCAGTAGCACATCAGGGTGGAAAAGGGGATTTGTGACACGGCAGCACTTCCTCAGGATACAGAGTTTGAGGGGCTGGCAGGACCCTGGGGAGTGGTGCCCCCAGAAGCTGTGGGGGAGCCCAGTGAGGGAGAAATGCTGGATGCCCCTCCCTCCCCGGGTGTGTCCCTTGGGAGAGCCTGGGGTTACTGGGCACAGCCGTGAGGGGCTCCAGCACCCCTGAGGAGCTCCCTGGTGGCCTCCCCCACAGGGGCTGAGGGGACCCCACACAGCAGGGGTGGGGAGTGTTGCAGAGAGGCCCAGTTCCGGCAGTGAGCGGCTGGAGGGGGGCTGCCCTGGACCCTGGAGCACTGTGTGCATGTCCATTAAAGGACCTGGCCATCCCAGGGGAGAGCCAGCAAGCTGCCGGCAGCCTGTTCACTGTCCACAACCGGGGGAGTCTGGAGGCTGGGGGGCCCCCCAGGACAGGGCACAGCCTTGGCCAAACTGCTGAGCCTGAGCCACTTTTCCCACCTGAAACCCTGACTGAGGGAGGCCTGGTGTCCTGGAGGAAGGATGGAGGTGGGGGATGCTGGCCCCTATGCGGCCCCAGCACATGCAGGTCGGGCCTGGGGGGGAAGCAGGTGCAGGTCTCCCTGACAAAGGGCTGCCACCCCCAGGATGGAGCCCTCTGAGCCTCCTCGCTGAGCTGGGAAGTTGGCCTAATGTCCTCAGCTCACCTGCTGTGTCTGGCTGAAGGCCATGTGCAATGCCTGGGGAGAGGACTGGCCCCCAGGCTGGGGGGCCAAGTGTGTCTTGTAGCCGGGGACCCCAGTAGCAGGGAGAAGACTGTGGAGGTGCCAGGGCCCAACCTGAGGGCGCGCAGACCCGGAAAGGTCTGCTGAGCTAGGAGGAGTGATCACGGGCCCCTCGGCAAGTGCGAGGAGGTTCAGCTCACCACTGCTTGCTCCTAAAGCTTTCGAAAACCCGTTCATCCGGGCGCCTGGGTGGCTCAGTTGTTAAGCATCTGCCTTTGGCTCAGGGCATGATCCCAGCCTTCTGGGATCGAGCCCCGCAACAGGCTCCTCTGCTGGGAGCCTGCTTCTTCCTCTTCCACTCCCCCTGCTTGTGTTCCCTCTCTAGCTGGCTGTCTCTCTCTTTGTCAAATAAATAAATAAAGTCTTAAAAAAACAAACAAACCCGTTCATTTGCATGATTATGGCAAAATAAACCCAGCGTGATTTTCACCACCTTCTCCCTGTTAACTGTCCAGTCTGCTGGTGCTCCATGTGTCCCATTGTCGGTGGGCCCCTGCCCACAGTCTGCAGCATCCCCAGCCCCCAGAGCCCGTTTTTCCTGGGAACTAACAAATGATCCCACTTTGCTGGTGGCTAAGGATCCAGAGAACACCTGGACCTCCTGGTTTCTCCCAGTCTCTAAAATCACTGCTTTCCCCTGAGAACCCACAGACCATTCTTTCCTGTCTTCCTGGGTTTTTAACATCAGAAAGCATCTTACCCTGAAGAGAGGAAGTAGCCTTTTAAGAGTTTCTTGAAAGTCAAAATAATTCCCACAGGTTATTTTTAATGCTCTTGTTATATGAATTGCACAAGAAATAGTTTCTCTCCTGTAAGCTCCCACTGCGGTGTGTCTGCCCAAAAGCCTGCCTGCCCTTCCTCCCTCCCCCTCTCTCCCCTCCCCCTTTCTCCCTCCTCAGACCTCCCTCTGTCTCCCTCCCTCAGTCTCCCTACCTCCCCCTCACTCCTTAGGCCTCCCTCTCTCTCTCCTTCCCTCTCCTCCCTCAGTCCTTCCTTCCCCCTCCCTTTCCCTCCTCCATCTCCCCAACCCTCCCCTGCCCTCTTTCCCCTCCCAATCTGTCTTCCTACCCCCTCCCCTCCCACTTTCCTACTCCCTCCCCCATTCTTCACTCCCTCCTCTGACCTCCTTCCCTCTCCCTCTCCCATCCTCCACTCTGTTCCCCTTCCCCTCTCTCCTCTTACACTTTCCCTCTCTCCCTTCATGTCCCCTCTTCCCTTCCCTCCTCACTACCTTCCCCCTTCCCTGTTAGGTGGCTGGGGGACTTGCAGGTGTCAGGCTGATGACACAGTAACTCTTCCAGTGTGGTCCTGTGTCTCCTGCCTGGTGCTCTGAGGGGCAGAGGGTCACTAGATGCCCACTGTGATCTTCAAGTTGGTTGGTGGGTGCTCTGCCTTCATGTGCCCCCACAAGGCCCAGGGGCAAACCCGGGCCTCGGCAGCAACTCTCGGCTTGCCAAGCTGTCTCAGAAATGGTGGCTGCTTAAGGATCTCTGTCCAGCTGCAGGGGCCAGAAAGCCCAGTGTCGCTGGCTCAACCTGTGGTTCAGGTGATTTTCTGGACCATTGCCTCCTTCACGTTCAGGGAGGCAGTGCCCTCCGCGCCTCTGGCCACAGTGGGCAATGCACAGGGCAGGAGGCATCTGTTCCGTGAAGCTGGGTGGTCTTGGGCACAGCCTGTTGGGCAGCCTGGGGCTCCTGGCTAGTGTCCTGTGCCTTCTGACCCCCAGGCAGGCACGCATGGGGGTCCTGCCCCCACCCCACCCACAGATGAATGTGGCTGAGCACAGTGCTCCTGGCTGCCTGTCTTTCTGACCTTGGCAGCCAAGGCTATGAAACCCATTGAGAATCTGATATTATGGATTCCTTAAATGCTGTTATTTCATGTCAAAATGCTGGCCAGGACACTTCACCACATCCTTGAAGGTCACAAAGGGTGTATGAAGCCAATTTAAAGGGTTTTTGTTCATGAACACAAACTTACGGACATTTTTCTGTTTCTTGTGGGTTTTCACTATTCAGTGGGCAATGAGATTTATCTCATGCATTTCTTCTCATTTTCCTCCAAAGATAATTATACGTGATACACTCTGGCATGCTGAGTTCCCCTTTCTGTGTTCCTTGACTTTGAAAATGTGAAGATATTATAAATTGTGCAATAAAAAGCTGAATCTGTATCGAATGAGACAAAAAGGCTTTCTTTCTAATTGTGTGTGTTAATCTTGTACACATCTTCATTAAGGGCCTGGTATATTGGAAAGATGCATCAAAGTTGGCAAGTAAGAAAGCTTCCTTATCAAACACAGGTTAATACATTTTTCTTTGTTGACAACTGAGGGTAAGGATGCATCCAAGATGAAGCTCAGGTCTGCATGCGGGACCCTGCCTCTTCCGCATCCTTGGGCTGCACACAGACTCAGTAATAGGGCCGCGTCAGGGCTGGAGTGTTTCAGGGACTGAGCTAGGCATTTTACACACACTGGAGGCTCACAGCAAAACCGAATAGTGATGGCGACTCAGAGATTCAGAGAGGTGAGGGCAGGTACGGGGTGCATGGCAGGATTTGAGCACTTGTCTGTGAGTCTGAGCCCAAAGCCCCAACTCTTCCCCTCAACCATGGGTCTCCCTGAGGAGACCTGTGGGGCCTGCTGGTTGGGAGCGGGGTAGGGTGAGGCAGCATGTGGGCTGACAAGAAGACAGGCTCTTTGGGTGAAATGTGTCTGTCCTGTCTTCCCAGTGGGGACTTACTCATATTCCAGGACTGTCTGTGGCCACCAGCTAGTCAGAGGGGAGTGTGGCCTCACCCCAGGTCTTGGTCCATCTGGTTTCCTCGTCCAGCACCATGGACAGAGGACAGGGTGCCCTGTTGGATACAGAGACAAATGGAAAGGACAGAGGACCAAGGAATTAAAACCTTCGTCCCTAGTTAAGTTTTTAAATGTAGGCCTTTGGCTTCAGAGCTGAGAGTGAGGGATTAGGAAAACTTTTAAACAAAAAACAAACAAAAACACTTAAGTAGCAGTTTATTGGTCTAGTCGAGGAAAGACTTAGGGGAATTTATTTTCCAAAGGAACGGGGTATTTAATCAGGCACTGATAAATAGGTCTGCTCGTGTCTTAGAATTTTGAAGGGCTTTATTTTCCTCTTGCTGCTGCCATGGAGAGCGGCATTAGCTTGTTTTGTTTTCACCATTATTTTCACTCTGTTAATTAACTCAGTTAGCCAGCATTTGTAAGAGTCATCAGGAGTATTCTGTGCAGAAACCCTTTCACCTGGGGAGGAGCTTCCCTGGGAGCTGGGCAGTGTGGGATTTGCTTTGAGAGGCGGCTCTGAAGGGCCCACATGTCTGCTCTCTGCGCCTGGCCTCCAGGGGCACCCTGGGCCTGAAGACAGTCTCCGTAAGGGGCTCCCCCATGGGAGGTTGGTCTTCCTCTGGCAGGTGGGCGGGCAGAGCAGACATGGCAGGTGTTTACCAACAGGAGGAAGCTTCTAGATGGAACCTCACTGGCCTAAGAAGCTCTGGTGGAACAGTAGGAGCAGACGTGGGCCTTGCTCAGCCCTGCTGCCCTTGGGGGGGGACTGCTGGGGGGGGGCTGGAATGTCAGGTCCCGGTGTGTCACTCAACAGCAGCCACCTTTCCGAGGTGCAGACACCTGCCACCCCAACCAGGCAGTCCAGGTCCAACTGTGAGAAAACATAAACACTTAGCTGAGTCCTTAAGCACTTCTGTGTGGCCAGCATTGCTAAATCTTCCCATTCCTGTAATTCTCAATCCTCACAGCAGCCCAAGAGGTACTTTTTTTTGAAAGGTGAGAAAATGGACACAGAGAATATAAGGATATGCTCCAAGCCACATAACTTATGCATCACAGACTCAGGAACAGCAAGGCTTTCAGATACCTGGCTTAACACATAATGTATATGACTGTATCTGGAATGCATTTTGGAACATTCTAGAATGTGAGTTTATTGAGTCTTTTCTGCTGTCAGGCACTGTGCCGATTTCATGAGCAAAGGCACGTGAGACCTAGTCTCCTTGGCCTTCAGGGCCCACATGGGACCAGGGAATATGTGTGTCAGCCAGGGTGCTGGGGCCACCTCGTGAAGGAGGGGGCAGCTGCTGGACATTGCCTCCTGTGCTCGAGCATTGTCTACACAAGTTCAGGCTGAAGAAGCCCTTGGCAGGGCAGGGGTTGGGTGTGCAAGCTCTGGGTTGGACGCCAGGCTGCTCATCCTGACCAGCACTGTTCTTGCTGTGTGGCCTATGGAAATTACTTGACCTCTCTGTGCTTCTGCCTTCTCATCTGTTAAAGGAGGTGGTGACAGAGGCTTGCTTTGAGGCTCAGTAAGCATGGGCACGTGGTGCTCTTAGCACAGGTCTGTAGAGAGCAAATGCTTACCTGGGCTGCTAGAACTATTTTTCATTTGCACATGGCCTTGGAAAATATATTTCCCTTTTTCTTTTCTTTCTTTCTTTTTTTTTTTTTTTTTACAAAAGTTGTATATGTTCACAGTAGAAGTTCAAACACTGTGAAAGTATTTAGTAATAAAACAGAAAACCTGCTTCATGTTTTGCCCTGTGCCTTTTTTTTTTTTTTTTAAAGATTTTATTTATTTATTTGACAGAGATAGAGACAGCCAGTGAGAGAGGGAACACAGCAGGGGAGTGGGAGAGGAAGAAGCAGGCTCACAGCGGAGGAGCCCGATGTGGGACTCGATCGCGGTACGCCGGGATCACGCCCTGAGCCGAAGGCAGACGCTTTAACGACTGCGCTACCCAGGCGCCCTGCCCTGTGCCTTTCTAGTCTCTTCCCGACAGGGAGCCATTGTCAGCTGCTGGCAGCAACCACTCAGATGTTTTCTCCTAGCTATTTACAAATATGGACACATATATACGCTTTTATTTATGTATTCACATATTGAAACCAGTTCATGCTCATGATACTGCCGCCCTCCCCCATCCCCACCATAACAACGTGTCCTGGACAGTTGGTGGCATTAGACACACAGTGTCAGCGTTTGCAGATTTCGTCTCTTTGCGGCATGATTTACATCAGTTTACTTAATTTGTCCCTTATTTCATGGGTGTTTGGGCGTCTGGCCTGCAGCCCTCTCCCCCAGCTGTCAGTGAGGAGTGTTGCATCTGATGTCCTTGCACATTCGTCTTTTCGAAGGAAGATTTGGAGTCAATGAAAGAACCTACACATCTGGTGTCTGTCCTGTGGTCTGAGAACTGGCTGGTGACTGTGTTCTCCGTGTCTAGAATATTCCAGGAAGGGCAGGCTGGCCGTCTATCAGGGATGTCCTGGGGGGATTGCTGAGCCGTGGGCGCATAACTCTTTGAACACAGAAGGATTCTGGCAGTGAAATTAGGAGTCTAAGTAGACTTGTCAATGGCGAAATGAAATGGTGAGAATTATATTAAGAAAATTTTATTAAGAGAATTAAATATTAATTG
Source organism: Ursus americanus (assembly GCF_024610735.1). Lineage (NCBI taxonomy): Eukaryota > Metazoa > Chordata > Mammalia > Carnivora > Ursidae > Ursus > Ursus americanus. The sequence goes on along the minus strand of NC_142132.1, from coordinate 2,771,962 downwards.
ACACATGGGAGTGCATCCAGGGAAAGATTTCTAGGGAGTAAAAGTCAGAACTGTGTTTTAGGCAGCACAGGGATGTTTAGCCTGAAAAGGCATGGGAACCACCATCAGTGACCACCTATTAGCAGGACATCAGAAGAAGGGAACCTTTTTTAGGTGGCTTCAGAGGGTGGACATAGGCTAATAAAGACAACATAGAGGAGGCAGATTTAGACTCAATGCAGAAGGGCCTTTGAACATGTGGATTTGTCTGCTGAAGAGCTGGGCTGGGCTTCTAAGGCAAGGTGGGGGAGTGGGTCCTCCCTCCCCTGCTGCTGACACAAGTGATAAGCAAACACTGAAACGCATAAGCACATAAACAGAAGAAGCCAGGTTCAGGAGGAAATCACCCAGGCCAGGACTGGAGAAAAGGACGTGTGTGTATGTGAGTGAAAAGAGACCAAAGGGAGGTCCAGGAAGGGGACCAGATGGAGTGGTGAGATCAAGGCTTTTCTAGCCCCAAATTCTTTTTGTAAAATCTGCTTTAACCCTACAGCCTATTGGGTCAGGCTGAGGCAATTGCAAAATCAGGCAAGAGGGAAAATGTCCACAGGAAAAGTTGCAAACAAAAATGACAAATCAGAGTAAGAAACTCACAGCCCAGGGCTGCCTGGCTGGCTCAGTCAGTGGAGCGTGTGATTCTTGATCTCGGGGTTGTGAGATCGAGCCTCACATTGGGTGTAGAAATTACTTAAAAAAATGAAATCTTGGGGTGCCTGGGTGGTGCAGTTGTTAAGCCTCTGCCTTCAGCTTGGGGCGTGATCCCAGCGTTATGGGATCAAGCCCCACATTAGGCTCCTCTGCCATGAGCCTGCTTCTTCCTCTCCCACTCCCGCTGCTTGTGTTCCCTTTCTCGCTGGCTGTCTCTATCTCAAATAAATAAAATCTTTGAAAAAAAATGAAATCTTATAAAAAAAAACCCCAAAAACCTCATAGCCCTGAGAAAGTGAGGAGAACCCACACAGGAAAATGCACACCCGAGGAAGTAGAAATAACACAGTCTGAAAACAACTTGGAGATGGGAGAGTTCAGATTTCTTGAGGAGACTGAAGAGGGAATGGGATTCTTGAAATGGGGACAGGAGGGTGTTCAGCCAGGACAGGTCCAGCTCCCGGGAAGCTGGCTCTGAGACAAAGGCTTTCATGCAGGGTATTTTTCTAAGGGGCTCCTGGAATGATGTCTGTAAGTGCCTGAGGGCAGGACAGAGCAAAGGGAGGTGCTGAGCACAGATGCAGCCGCAACAGAGGCCACAGAGCAGCCCACAGGGAGCTCGGGAGCCCAGATGGCCTCAGAGTTGTCTTCAGGGAGGCAGGGGACACATGTCCCCCTGGGCAGGGCAGGGCCAAGGGCCTGGCTCTGGCAGTGATTTTGACACACTGCTCATTTTGTGGACACTTTTGTAACTTCAGGGAGGTGTCCAGGAATGCAATGTCTCATTTGTTTGTTGATTAATACACTGCTTTTCCTGGTCCCGACGTGGTTATCAGATTTGTGCTTTCTGCAAATGTTGTTTCTGTTGTGTTAACGTAATCAAATGGCTCCCAGCTATACAACCCTTTGAAGCAGTTATTCTAACCATGAGGAAATTTTTCTAGCTAAAAAGCCATGCATGGTAATGTTCATGTATATTTCATCACTGCTTTTGTTTGAAATCATTCACATTAAAAAAAAAAAAAAATAGAAGTGTGTTGCTATGAAAAGGCAAAAGAACCCGAAACCAGCCGGAGTCCCAGAAGACCGTGTGTTTCCTAGAGGGGAGTGTTCAGGTCAAGGCACCGCCCAACATCATAGATGTTGAACTGGCCTCTGGTCTCTGGCCAGCGGGCGGCCACTCCAGGCAACAGAGCCAGTGCTCAGTAGGACTCCTGCCTCTCCTCCCCTTGCCCCTTAGGATTCTGCAAAACAGGCCTCGTGCACACTCGGTGATTTTGGATTGTCTGCCAAATGCTTGCTGCTCTGCAGAGTGGCAATGCAACCCCATCCCCGTGCTATGGAAACCCTTCCTCGGAACAAGCAACTCCGAGCACCCAGTGCCAGAATTTGCGCAGGAGGCTCCCGTCCTTTACCCCCCAGGGGCCGAGCGCTTAGGTCCCTTTGCTGTTGCCAGGACTTCTGTTCCCTGACTGCACGAGGGTTACTCCGGGAGCCGTGACGTTTCCCCTAGTGGCTCAGTACAGAAAGTTTTCCCTACGGTCTCTTTTGTGTATTTCTTTCCCCAGACGTGTTGTCGGGGCAGAAATAGGACAGCAGCTCCTTGCTTGCTCACTGGTCACACCACATGTTTGCCAGCTGTACTTGCTGCCAGGGCAGCTGCAGCGAACGACCACACACCGGCGCACTGGCATCGATCCTCTCACCTTCCGGAGGCCAGAAGTCTGAAGTCAAGGTGAGGCAGGGCCGCGCCCCCTCTGGGGGCTCCAGGGGATCCTCCCTGCCTCTTCCAGCTTCGAGGGGCTACTGTGGCCCTCGGGCCCCTTGGCAGCATCAGCTCAATCTCTGCCTCCATCTCACACAGATGTCCTCTGTGTGTCTTCCGTTCTGTCTTTATAAAGGACCCTTGTCACTGGATTCAAGGACCACCCACATAATCCAGGATGATTTCCTTACCTTACATCTGTGAGGACCCTATTTCCGAATAAGGTCACAGTCCCAGGTTCTGGGCACTAGGCCAGCACACAACCCACCATGTCACCCAAGATGCATATGAAATCGTGGACCCTGAGTGGACACTCAGCGTGTGGGAGCCATCTGTGGCTTTGTGGGTGAAGGGTGGAAACGAGCTGGGCTTCAGTGCAGGCTGGAAGGTCACTCAGGCTGAGAGAGTGCTGGGTAGGAGAGGCCTGACTCTCTGAGCCAACGGAAGCCAGTGGAGGTGTTTGAGAGAGTCCATCAGCAGTGAGGACCCTAGACACCCCCAGAGGCTTGGTCTGTGCCTCCTTCCCTGTTAATAGGGCCTGACTTTGGGTGTGGCAGTCGGGGCCCCCCTAAAGGTATTTGTGTGGACAGTTCCCTCCCTTCTTGTAGCATCTGGTCTTGAGTGGCTGCACTGACGGGGCTTTTCTGCGGAGACATAGTTCCTTGGGGGTGGCTGCCGAAGCAGTGTGGGGCCTGGAGGGGCTGGCGGGGGTGGGGGGACAGGGTGGGGGCTCTGGGGGTGATGGCCCTGGTGGCAGTACGGAGCTGGCTAACTGGTCTGTGTGAATATGTCAGTTGTGTGGATGATGGGAGGGCAAGGTCAGTGGTTGGCTGCACGGGGTCCCTGGAGACCCTAGACTGCCCGTGGCCCCCCTGGTACCTGTGATTTCCTCACACGGTCCCTTCTCTTTCCTGCTCGCAGAGAAAAGCCCTGCTGGCCGTCAGGGACAGGCCACACTCACATTTACTGCAGCCCTGCCCACCCCGCACCCCCAGCTTGGGCCGGGCACCCCAACAACACTGCACTTCTGAATAAACCCGTGTCAGAATGCCCGCTGACCCACGTGGTTCGGCTGTGCCGTCCGGGGCTCCAGCTGCCCTTAGTCTAACGGTTCTATCGCTCCGGGACTCTGCCCTTTACCACAGCAGCTGGGAACTTAACTGGCAAAGCTAAGGACATATACTTAACAACTCAGAGTAAATGTTCACTAATGGAGTGAAACGAGCCAGTCCTGCTGGGGCTTCTGCTATAATCTTTCTGTCTGAAAATTTACCGCAATGCTGGGGGAGGACAGCGGGAGACTGCTTCCCTGGATGAACTTTCTCTGGTGCTCTGAGGGGTGATATCGTATCGGGTCAAGCAGTCAGGATGCAGTGTGGTTTCCGCAGACACACGTGTGTGGAACAGACGAAGCAGGTGTGGTGTAACTAGGGTGAACAGGGGCCCACGTTTCAGGTAGAAATACAGCGACAGCAGCGGGCATTTGCAGCTTCCTGCGTGGACACCGGGGGACCTCAGCTGCAGCCCTTGAGGAGACGGGTGCTGTCATCACACTCTCGCGCAGGAGAGAGCCCACGCTCTGGCCAAGCCGCTCCACTCGGCCTGGTCCACAGGAGAGGTGTTTGGGGGTAGGACACGTTGCCTCCCCCTCTGTGGGAGTCCGGCTCCACAGACAGAGTGGGAGGTGCATGGAGTTGCATTTTAAAGGAGGTGAGAGCCTCGTTCCTGGACGTGTCCCAGCCGGTGCTGGACGGTGGCCACTGGGTTGCTGCAGCGTGTACGGGGTCGCCCACCCGCTCCCTCCCGCTGACATCCTTACACCTTCCATGCCGCCTGCCGATGGCACTCGCGTCAGGCTGTGTGGTCATGAAGGGCCCAGGAGCTGCAGGCCGGGGGGTGCCGTTCTCCCTGAGCGGAACCTCGCAAGGATCACGAGGATGATCGCTCAGTGTGGGCAGACGGTGCTAAGAGCCCTGGGTTACTGCTGCCTGGTGGGTCCTGTGGGGCTCCTGGTCCTATGCCCTGCAGCCGTGAGATGCTCACAGCCCCGCGAGGGCCGTGAATGGACAGTACAGACGAGGCGTTCATTAATAATGCACTCCTGGGGTCAGCTGACAGGCCATCAATTAAAACAGAATCCCGCTAACTTCTGACACAAGATCAATGCCATCAACACCAGCAGGGGCAGACCGGGATGGGGGGGCCTTTGATGTGCCCCTGAGGGCTGGGGCCACGTGCCTGCTCTGCTCACGGGCAGCTCTGTGCAAACCAGCTCCTGTCCTCTGCAGGCCGAGAGAGACGGGAGGCGGCCGCCACCCTGTGTCCTCCGCCAGCTTGGCCAGGGCGCGGCTGCGGGGCGTGTTTGCAGGTGCAGGGGCACCTCCCCAGGGGCGCTCAGGTCCCCGATCTGTGGCAGTGTGTTTGTATTGAACATCGGCCCCACCTGTACAGCAAAATCCCATCGTTTGTTTAGCAAATTTAATCAAGTCCAAGTTGATTTCCTGTTAGGGGTTGTCACTTCACCCCCGTAGCTTTCTGGGGCACCTTTTAGCCACAGGCACCGAGGGGCACGTGCACACCCCTTGGCCTCGTGATTTCCCCGCTGGGAATGTGCTGCACATGCGCTCGGCTCAGCCATGAGGGTCCACAGCCTGCAGTGTCCACCGCATTGCAGACTTGGAGCCGCCCTCGTGTGAGGTGTGGATCAGGTCACGCGAAATGCAGTTGGGCCGTCAAGTGCCTGTTTTCCACTGGCTACATCATTGAAAAAGAAGAGTGAATCATACGGGGGGGGGGGGGCTTGTAATGGGTAAAGTTTTAAAGTGCAGAAAAGAGCAAACACAGTAATTTTTATATCTGAGAGAGAGAGAGAGAGAACGCGTGCGCACGAGTGGGGGGAGGGGCAGAGGTAGAAGCAGACTCCCCGCTGAGCAGGGATCCTGACACGGGGCTCGATCCCAGGACCCTGGGATCATGACCTGAGCTGAAGGCAGACGCTTTATGACTGAGCCATGCAGGTGCCCCAGTAATTTTTATTTTTGTTAAAGATGAAAACTACAACACACTGCATATGTGTACAGGTGCATGTGTGTGTGTGTGTGTGTGTGCGTGCACAGGTGGACGCTTCTCTGGACGTGTGTGTCTGTAGGGAAGGAAGAATCCTCCTCTACCCTTCGAGTCTCTGGCTGAGACTAAGACTAAACTGATAGACGGCGGATTCACAGAGAAGAGTTTATTGAATTGTCACGTGTACGTGGGAAGCTTTGCAGGTGAGCGAACCCCCAGAGTGACCAGAGCAGGAAGCTGTCAGGCCTTTCAGGCCAAGAAGCCGGGAGTCTGTGACGAGCGGGCAAGGCAGAGGGGTTTGTGCTGGGCTGTCGGGGGCTGAAGGCGGCGCTGGGAGGAAGGGCTCGCTTGACAAGGTTCGTTTGTACAGATTTCTCACCCCCATTTCCCGTCTCTCATGGTAAGAACGGCTTCATTCCTGCTACAGGGAGGGCACCCTCTGCGTGGGAGTTTCATCTCTTGCTTTCAGGGATCAAAGGGAGGGTCAGGCGTCCTTCTTGTGCAAGTGCCTTTAATTCAAAACAAGCACTGTGCCAGAGTGGCCTGTTTGGGGTGACACGTTCTGGTTTCCTTCAGTCTGGAAGTACATGTTATATGCCGGGATGTGTGAGGGAGGTCATTTCTGGGTGGCGAGGCTACTCGTAACTTCGGTTTTCTTGCACACTTCACGATTTTCTATGATAAAAATACAAGTTTTAAAACTTGTAGCACAAAACTAGCCCACAGTAGGTGCTGTTTTCTGGAATGCGTTCGGTTTCGGAGAGCTGTGGTGTTCAGGGTGCCGGGAGCCGCGGCTAGGACGCTCTCACCCCAGAGATGCTGTCTGCTGCTGGCAGGGAGGTGGCCGGAGACTTCGGGCTCCTGGAGTGACCGTCTTGAGTCAGCCACTTGCTGGTGGTGGTGTTGAGCCCGCCACGTTGGGACTGACGCGGTCGTGCCCGGCCTTGAGCTTTCCTGCGTGGCTGTGGTCCAGCACCAGCTCTACCCTGGGGTGCTTCCGCGGTTCCCTGGGGCCCCTGCGCTGCCCTGTGATCTCTGTGATCTGCACCTTGCCTGACGTCGCCTGCCTTTCCTCCTCCCACTTGCCTTTCTCCTGTCTTTTCTTGTTCTTTCTTTTAAAAAAGCTTTTGGTAAAATATAGATAACATAAAATTTAACCACTAAAAAAAATTCAAGTATTTTAAAGTATACCATTCAGTGGGCTGGAGCACATTCACGTGGTGTGCACCTGTCACCACCTTCCATCTCCAGAATGGCATCACCTGTCCCACGAGACCCTAGCTCCTCGTCCCCCCACCCCCAGCCCCTCACACCCACCCTCCTGCTTTCGGTCTCCTGGATTTTGATGATTCTAGGGACTCGTGACTGAAACCACACAATATTTGTCCTTCTGTGTCTTATTTCACTGAGCGCGATGTCCATTTTGTGGCAGGTGTCGGAATTTCCTTCCCGTTTAAGACTCAACAAAATCCCCTTGTATGGAAGGACCGCAGTTTGTCTCTTCATCTGTCAGCGGACGCCTGGTTGCTTCCGCCTTTTGACTCAGGCGAATAATGCTGCTTCGGACACATGTCTCTGAGTCTGTGTTTTCAGTTCTTTTGGGCAGATACCGAGGAGTGGAGTTGCTGATCGTAGTGTCGTTCCGTGCTTGATTTTTGAGGACCCATCACACCGTTTCCACGGTGGCTCGCCATCCCACCCGCTGTGCACAGTGACCCTGGGGAGGGAGCACTTCCTTCGGTTTGCCCTGAAACACGTCCGCCTCCGTGTCACAGTTATTGCTGTGCTTGTCTTCGGTTTGCTTTGTGGGACACGTAGCAGACCTTTGTGTAGGCCTGAGTGAGAACGCGGGCCCAGGAATAGGTGGGACTTGGTTATGTTCTCTGGATTCAGGGTGTCTGACCTCAAGGACCAGAAACCAAGCAGAGACCTGCAGTGACTTCGTACGCTCCCCCTGGGGGGCTGCTGCCCTGCCCATCATGGACTCTCATTAAGTCAGGATTGGTTCTGTAATTGGTGGGACCCAGTGCAAAATGACACGTGAAACAATTTTGAGTCAGAGCACTGAGCCCAGTGTGTGGGGGACATGAGCCGGCCCGGCTGCGTGCTGGTGACCCGCCTTGGCCGAAATAGGTCGTGCTCTGGCAATACCAGTTTCTGCAGCGTGCTTTGCAAAGGATGACCCTCGGGCCACTTAGGAGGTCTGGCAGGCGCCTCCGGCCTCATCGACCACGGGTGGGGGCACTGGGGGAGGGTAGGTCGTCCTCAGTCATGCCTGGCCTTCATTCATTTGACTTAAAAAGTAACAATTCAGAATTTTGCACACTTCTGTGGCGTGGCTGGGTAGTCGTGCCGGTCTGTCCTGTGGTCCCGCACATGCTCTTTGATCTGGTCAGCTGCTTGCAAAGCTTGTCCTGTGTGGCCCGCACAACCTCATCTCGTGTCGGGACCTCAGATGAAGTGGCTGGAACCGGTTAGGTGGCTGGGCTGTTCCTTCACTGTTCCTGAGTGATGTCCTTTATTATAAACCTGTCGTCTAGTAGGTAAAATGTTTTACTGAGTTCTTTGAGCTGCTCCAATGAATCGTGGAACCTGAGGAGGGGGTGGTGGGAAGCTCTCATCTCTAGCTGGTCAGCAGAAGCACAGGGAACGGCCTGGACTTGCCACGAGGTCTGCCGTGGGAGAGGGGCAGTCTCATGGGACTGAGCCCCTGACCTGCAGAGTCTGAGCTGTGTCCTGTTGACAGTGTCAGGGTCTGAGTGGAGTTAAACCGCAGGACCCAGCTGGTGTCTGAGAATTCCTTGGTGTGGGACAACCTATACCTTCCGTGTCAGAGTGCTGAGTATGAGTGGTGGTGTGGAGACAGACAGAGTTCTCCTGGGGCCCTTGCAGGCTCCCTGTGCTCAGGTGGTGTCTGCCATCTGGTCAGGCTGCTGCCCTTCTATTCACCTGCTCCCAGAAGTGACCGTTACCAAGGGGTCACTCACACTACCAGGATACTCGGCTGCCAGGAAGGGCTCTCCTGCTACGCACGCATGGTCGTTGCAAATCTTTGGGGCCACTGGTGCACACTCAGTGATGCCCCACACTCTCCAGGCCCCCCGGGAGCCTGCAAGCCTCACCATGCTTGTCCAGAGCTGGCGGAGTGGACAAGGAGTCCAGCGGCCGGGTGTGCGGTCATTCCGCGCCGCAGCTCTCAGCTCACCTGGGGCTGCAGTGGTCTTTGCTGGCTCCTTCTGTGGCCTCGCCAAGACCTGGCAGGACACGCTCTGGGTGCTGGGGGTGGTGCTCCCGGTGGCCCCTGCCTGGTGCTGCTGTTTCCTGGATACTCTGTCAGTCTCAAATGGCCCAGAAGACCATGTCTGACTTGGGGTGTTTGGGCTCTGAGAGCCTTCTTGGAGGGCCCTTCCCCAGGTCAGCATCATCGTGGTCGCTTTGTCAGGAAGTGGCTAAAGCCCCGGTCCGTCGTGAAGGCTTGTGCCTTCCCCACACTGGGACTTCCCTGGTGACCCGCGGGTCCCTTGCTGGTGCTGTGCTGGGGCCTTCCTTCTGAACCTGAGCCCTTGACCTGCCAGGAGTTGTCGTATCTGGATTTTGCCCATCTTTGCAGAAAGTAGTTTATTTTTCCTAAATAAAGTGGATTTGGAGACAAAAACAAAAGACCTATTCGATCTGACTCATCATCAAATGGTGGAAGCTGAAAGGAACCTCGAGTAATTGGACCCAAATCCCCATATTTTACCGATGAGGAAACAGACACCCATATGGGGTACGTGGCTTGTCGCAGGTCACCAAGCAGTGTGAGTAGAAACGGAGCAGTGCACGTGATGGCCTTGGGCTTCAGTTCACCAGCCTGCCTCACTGGGGGCTGGGGCAGTGTCTGCGCCTGAGGCCGGAAGCAGGAGCAGTGATAGCGGGAGGTTCTCGGGCCTCCCTGTGTGCCGGGCGCTCAGCCTCACAACTGCCCATTGTAGGCACTGGTATGAGCTGCTCTTCACAGATGAGGACACTGAGGCACAGAGAAGTGCAGTTACTTGCCGGAGATCACACAGCTGGGAAGTGATGAATCCGTCCTGGCCAACGGGACAAATAAAGTTGCTTGCTGGAAGCATGACCCACAGGCCCCTCTTGGGGCCTCATGTTGGTTTGCACCCTTAAGAGGAGACTCGGAGAGGAAGATGTGCCACAGCGACGTTTGGAGTGATGTAGGGAATAAACACCATACGATGCAGAGAGCCCAACCGAGAAGGGACAGGCCTCCATTGGAAAGGCGCGTGGCTGCTGCTGGCCCTGCCAGCCCGGGGCCCTGGGGGGTCATCGGTGGTCAGTTGGGACTTCAGCACCTGGTGCGAGGGCCGTGAGCTAACACCGTGTGTGGTTGGGGAAGAGCTGTCCGCACGGGCGAGGGCAGAGTGTTTGCACCGTAGCCGGGATTGGTGGGCATCCCAGGCTCAGCGGGCGTGTTTATGGGTCTTTGAGAACCTTTCCGATGGAACGGGGCCAGGGAGGAGCGTGTGGGCAGGCCAGGTGGAGGGCTTTGATTTGGGACGTACTCCCTGTCGTGAGGCTGATGGGGACCTCGGTCATCTATCACGTCTGCGGGGAACTTTCTGAAGCAAATATCCATCTTCAGGCAGAGCGGCTGTAGGCTCCCTGACAATGTGTAACCAGGGAGACGTTTGTTCGGGGCTTAGAGGGTATTCGTGCCATCAACTTCTGGCAGAATCATGGGGACGTTATAAACTTACCGTCACAATGTATATCTCTTTAATAATGTGATGTTTCCAGGGACTCTGCTCTCCGCCGGCCCTCCTCGGCTGTGACGGTGTTGCTGGACGCGGGGCACGGGAGGCGGGCTCTGCGACAGGCTGCCCTTCCCCCGGCAGCCGCGAGCAGGTGGGCCTCGTGCTGTGAACCGGGTAAGCGTTTGAGGACAGCGCCAGCCCAGGCCGCTGATCACAGCGGACGCAGAACACATTTCCGCGGTACAGGAGGAGGAGGGTATCATGCTTAGGTTTGTCTCACGAGTCATCACGGATGTTAAACGTGGGAGAAGGTAATGAGCCAGGCCAGTCACGGGGCGTTGGGGCTTCGCCGTTTACCGTCGGCGCTAATGTTCGCAGGACGGCCAGACCGTCTCCGTTCCACACAGCACGGCTGTGGAAGCTCAGCTACCCTGAGCGCCTGGCCACGCCGCAGACCCCAGGGGTGTTCACGGGTGCCTAGCCTTGATTTTCGGGTGCTTGGGGGGCGTGTGTGTCTACTGGGTGTGGCTGTGTTTCTGTGTGTCAGTTGAATGGACAGTCAACCATGATGAACTTCATGGGGTTCTATCTAAAATCTCTGTAAATGTGTTCTATTTTATTCTTACTATTTTTAAAGATTTTATATATTTATTTGTGAGAGTGAGAGAGCAAGACCACGAGCAGGGACGGGGCTCGATCCCAGGACCCTGAGATCATGACCTGAGCTGAAGGCAGAGGCTTCACCCACTGAGCCACCCAGGTGCCCCAAATGTGTATTTCATATTACATTTTAGGTACATTTATTTCCTCTTACTCGAAAATACGATAAACATATTGTGAGAAGTTGGAAAGCAGAGAAAGGTTTGAAGAAGCAAATAAAGTTTCCCCTGAGACTGTGGCGGGTTGTAAGGACCCCTCTCGCCTTCTGATGTGTGGTTTGGACTCATTTGTTTGGATAACATTGCAGTGGGGGCCTTCCCTGGCCGCGGCTTTGGAACCCCTGGCGGTCTATGTCCTCCTCCTTTCTGTGCCCTTGTTGGTGCCCCAGAGGTCAGCCCCTGTAGACGGCGTCTCCTGGGCCCCCTTTCCTCACTGGCGAGTTTCCAGTTGGGTTCTGTCAGTGACAGGCCAGCAGGAGACTGGGGGTGGGGATATCTTTCCCGGCTCCCCCTTTGCTTTGGTGCCGGTTCTCTGGAAGAGTCTCCCCCAGCACAGCCCAGGGACCATGTTTTCCTCTTGGCTGTTGGCCCGGCCTTTGGGGTGATCGTTCAGGTGGAGGGCTGGCCGAGGCCAGTGTCTGGGTGTCTCAGTGCCCCCTGCGTGGTTGTTTGACTCCCCATCTGGACCTTCTAGGCAGAAATCTCTTTCCTGAGGGACACAGCCTGGATTGCTGCAGTGCTGGTGCAAATACCTGCCCGTTCAGACACCACACCGGAGACTCTGGGTCACGGACACGGTCTCTTGTGGCGTTGTGTTCATGCGCCGTTAACAAGACAAGGAACTTGCACAGCCACGTTCAAGGGCGGTCATGGGAGCGTGACCTGACGTGCAGGTGGTCTGCTGTGGCTGGAAGGCAGACTGCGCCTCAGCTACAGAAACCTGGAAAGATTTGTATGGATTTTTGACCTTAAGGGGCACCTGCATGGCTCAGTCAGTTAAGCGTCTGACTCGATTTTGGCTCAGGTCACGATCTTGGGGTCATGAAATCCAGCCCCGTGTGGGGCTCCGCACTGGGTATGGAGTCTGCTTAGGATTCCCTTCCTCTCCCTCTGCCCCTTCCCCCTAAAAAAAAAGAAAGGCCGAGATCCTCAGGTGGCTGATGTCTGTGTGTCGTACAAAGGGGTATGGGTGCAGTGAGTCCTTGGAATCCTCTTGCCCACGGAGGGGATAGCCCTGGCCTTTCTCGGTGAACCCGGAGCCATTGGTGTGACCAGGGTGTGTGCTCTCAGCAGGTGCTCGATGTTGTCGTTTCACAAACAAGGAGACGGACGCTCGACCTAAAGTGACACGTTCTATAAATAGCTCATGGGTGATTGGCAACCAGGCAACTTACATTTTATGTCTTTTGTTAGTTTTTTTAATTTTTGTTTTCCTTTTATGTCTTTTAAAACATATCCAGAGCACCAATTATATAAATGTCTTCAGCTGTCCGCTGGGCCTCGCATCCAACATGACTGCAGAATCCCCTCGGGTCTCACATTGTGACAGTGCAGTGTCACGAGAGGACTGGCTTACCCCTCCCCCAGCGCTGTGGTCTCCATGTGTGCTCCCCCACCCTGATTCGTATGTTGAAACCTAACCCCCGCAATGACGTATTAGGAGGTGGGCCTTTGGGAGGTGATTAGGTCGTGGGCTCTGGGGGTGGGCTGAGCGCCCTCACAGAAGAGACGGAGAGAGTTAGCACACCCCGCCCAGCACGTGGGTATGTGGGAAGAAGGTGGCTGTCCAGCACCGGAAGAGGCCCTCTCCAGGACGTGACCGCGCTGGCACCCTTCTCTGGACTTCCAGCCTCCAGAACCGCATGAAGTAAGTCTCTGTTTCTTAGGAGGCACCCAGTCTGTGGTATTTTGTTACTGCTGCCTGAACAGAAAAGACACCCATCTTCCCAGGGAGCCTGGCCATCCATTTACAAAGATCTACAAGACTGGGTTAGTCCACTGTGCTGTCACAACCTACCGATTTTAGCCCTTGACCTAGTTATTAGAATATTAGAAGAAGAAGGCTTACCTGGTCATGTAATTGGATTACGGCAGAAGTGGTGTCCTGTGTGAACACTGTTTAGTGACGGCAGACCTGGTGGAGACGGGATGAGGCTGGGAGGGCTGAGTGGGGAATCTGCTAATTATCCTTCGATTTTCATCAGGGAAAGAAATAGGAATACGTCTCCTCAAAACTAGCCTTGGAAGAAGTCCCAAGTGTGCCCACACCCCTGTGCGTGCTTGCTTGCTTGCTTCATTCATTCATTCATTCATTCATTCATTCATAATACCTTTAGTTTAGTTTTTTTTTTTTTTTTTTTTTTAGTGCACTCTACACCCAACGTGGGGCTTGAACTCACAACCCCGAGATCAAGAGATGTGTACTCTACTGGCTCAATCAGCCAGGCGCCTCTGTGCTTTTTTTAAAAAATGGACTTCATTTTGGAATAATGTTAGATTTACAGAAAAGTCGCAAAGATAGTGCAGAGAGTTCCCCTGCATCCTTCACGCAGTTTCCCTTAATGCCAACGTCTTGCATCTGTGGTGTATACTTGTCAACACTAGCAGGTCTTCCCTGGCATGCCACCCTTCACTCCGCTCCAGGCTTCATCTGGAATGCCCTGGTTTTTTGTGCTGGTCCCTCTTCTCCTCTGAAAGCCAGTTTGGGAAATGACAATGATATTGCATTTGGTCATCACGCTGCCTCCACCCACTCTGGTCTGTCACAGTTTTCAGATTTTCCTCGTTTTCAATGACCTCAGCAACTTTGAGGCTGTTTGGCCTGTGTTTTGAAGAAACTCACTTGGTTTCTCATGAGCGGAGTCACGACCTGGGTGAAGCGCTTTTCTCCTCCCGTCATAGCGGAGGGTGCGTGCTTTCAGCATGCTTCCCGTGGGTGATGTGAATGTGGACACTTCTGGGTCCTGTCCACCAGGTTTCTCCACTGTCAAGTCACTGTCCCGCTGTCCAGACTCTGTTCTTGGGAAGCGAGTGACTAAGTCCAGCCTTACTCAGAATTGGGAGGGGAATTAAGCTCCAATTCCTAGAGGGGGAAATTGCTACATACGTTATGTGAGATTGGTCTGTAAGGAGGACTTATCTCTTCTCCCCATTTATTTATTCAAGCATTTACGTCAGTAGAGACTCATGCATATTTATACTTTTGGTTGTAATTCCATCCTACGTTATTTATTTTTTTTGATCATGTTATTCCAGTTTGGCCATTGGGACTGCTTGGATGTGTTCTTATGCTTTTGCTTCTTGAGCTCTTCTTACTTTCTGACACTGTAAGATGCTCCATCTCATTCTGTGTTTGTCCTGCCCTAACCCTAGAGTCAGACATTTCTTCAAGTAGTCCTAGCTCCTTCCTTTGGGGGATGGCATTTAGAGTCTAAGATCCGGGCCCTGAGTGTGCTCATTGCTACTGGGTGTTGTTGCTTCTGGGCCGCTCAGATGACAGCGTTAGGGAGTGTATGCGTTGTCCTAACCCATGTGTATTCAGATACCTGTAATTGGTTCTTACACATCTGTGTCTGTATCATCCTAGCACGAGTTCATGCTGGTGTTTCAGACTCTGGTCCGGGAGCATGTGGTCCATTCTGGTCTTCCCCCTTGCTTATCTATAACTTGCCTCTCTTCCCTGGAGGGCCCTGGTTGCTTCCATCCACCACCCACTTCCCTATTTCTTCCACTCCAGCGTACATGAAAAGCCATTTCAGAATCCAGAACTCCTGTGAGAAGCAACTTTGCAGAGCAGAGTGTTTACGTATGGTTCCTTTGGTCTTGCGCCTTATGGTTTCCACTCAAAACACTGCTTTCTGGAGCTGCTGAGCTCAGCTCCGTTTTCCTTTTGGAGATCATGTCATGTACAGTCACACCTCGAAGATGTTGCAGGGTCAGTTCGAGACCAGCACGATAAAGCAAATGCCACAATACGGCGAGTCAAATAAGTCTTTTGATTTCCCACTGCCCATACTGTAGACTGTAAAGCGTGCGGTAACATTATGTCCAAAAAAACAATGCACACGCCTTAATTAAAAGTACTTAATGGCTAAATAATGTTAGCCATTGTCTGAACTTTCAGGGAGTCAGAATCTTTTGCTGTTGGAGGGTCTGCCTTGATGTTGATGCTGCTGACTGATCGGGGTGGCGGTTGCTGTAGGCTGGCGTGGCTGTGGCAGTTTCTTAAAATGGGACAGCAATGAAGTTTGCTGCACTGATTATCTCTTCTTTTCATGAATGAGTTCTCTATAGCCTGCGATGCTGCTTGATAGCATTTTACTCGCAGTAGAACTTCTTTCAAAATTGGAGTCAATCCTCCCAAGCCCTGCTACTCTGCTTTATCAACAAAGTTTATGTAATATTCTAAATTCTTTGTTGTCATTTGGACTGTTTTCACAATATCTTCACCAGGAGAAGAGTCCATGTCAAGAAACCACTTTTTTTGCTCATGTGTACAAAGTTACTCCTCATCCATTCAAGTTTTATCACAACATTGTAGCAGTTCAGCCACATCTTCAGGCTACGCTTCTGATTCTGGTTCTCTTGCTATTTCCACCACATCTGTGGTGGCTTCAGTGGCTTCGTCCACTGAAGTCTTGAACCCCTCAAAGTCATCCATGAGGGTTGAAATCAACTCCTTCCAAACTCCCACTGATGTTGATACTTTGACCACTTGCCATGAACCATAAATGTCCTTAGTGTCCTCTAGACTGGTGAATCCTTTCCAGAAGATGTTCTACTTCTGTTGCCCACATCCATCAGAGGATCCCTATCTATGGCAGCGGTAGCCTTATGAAATGTATTTCTTAAATAACAAAACTTGAAAGTCAGAATGACTCCTTAATCTTGGACTGCAGAGCACATGTTGTGTTTGTGGGCATGAACACGTGAATCTCGTCCATCTCCATCCGAGTGTTGGGTGTGACCAAGTACATTGTTGATGAGCAGTAATATTTTGAAGGGAATCTTTTTTCTGTGCAGTAGAACTCAACAGTGGGCTTAAAATATTCATAAGCCGTGTTGTAAACAGATGTGCCGTCATCCAGGCTTTGTTGTTCCATTGGTAGATGCAGGCAGAGTAGATTAAGCACGATTCTTAAGGACTCTAGGATTTTCAGAATGGCTAATGAGCACTGGCTTCAACTCAAGTCACCAGCTGCATTAGCCCCTCACAAGAGAGTCAGCCTGTCCTTTGAAGCTTTGAAGCCAAGCATTGACTTTTCTCTGCCTAAGAAAGCCCAAGATGGCATTTTCTTCCAAGAGAAGGCTGTTTCGTCTACATTGAACATTTGTTGTTTAGTGTAGCCTCCTTCATGAATTATCTTGCTCGACCTTCTGGAGAACTTGCTGCAGCTTCTCCATCAGCACGTGCTGTTCACCTTGCACTTTTATGTTACGGAGATGGCTTCTTTCCTTAAACCTCATGAACCCACCTGTGCTAGCTTCAGACTTTTCTCCTGCAACTTCTTCACCTCTCAGCCTCCATACCCTTGAAGAGAGTCAGGGCCTTGCTCTGGATTACGCTTTGGCTCAAGGAATGTCATGGCTGGCTGATCTTCTGTCCAGACCGTGAACACTTTCTCCACATCAGCAGTAAGGCTGTTCCGCTTTCCGATCATTTGTGTATTTACCAGAGAAGCACTTTTAATTTCCTTCAAGAACTTTTCCTTTGCCCCCACCGCTTGGCTCCCTGTTTGGTGCGAGAGGCCTAGCTCTCAGCCTGTTTTGGCTTTCAACATGCCTTCCTCAGTAAACTAAATCTTGTCTAGCTTTTGATTTAAATCGAGAGTTGTGTGACTCTCAGAGGCCATTGTGGGGTTATTAAAACTGACCTAATTTCAGTATTGTCAGGGATTAGGGAGGTTCAAGGAGAGGGAGAGCTGGGGGAACAGCCAGC
Source organism: Ursus americanus (assembly GCF_024610735.1). Taxonomy (NCBI): domain Eukaryota; kingdom Metazoa; phylum Chordata; class Mammalia; order Carnivora; family Ursidae; genus Ursus; species Ursus americanus. The sequence goes on along the minus strand of NC_142132.1, from coordinate 2,755,102 downwards.
TGGGGAGCAGTCAGAACACACACAACATTTATTATGTTCACGGTCTTATGCGGGTGCAGTTGGTGGTGCCCCAAACAATGACAATAGTAGCATCAAAGGTCACCGACCACGGATCACCACCGCAGATATAATAGTAATGACAGTTTGAAATCGTGGAGAATTACCAAAATGTGACACAGAGACACCACATGAGCAGATGCTGCTGACAGACTTGGCCGGATGCAGGGCTGCCACAAACCTTCGATTTGTGCAAGGCACCGTATCTGTGAGTCGCAGAGAAGTACAGAACCGTGAGGTGTGCCCGTGTTTGTAATAGCTTGGTTCCTGTACTACAGTTGGCATTCCACCCTGGAATCCTCTGTCTTTTTGGTTGATTTTTTAAAAATTTGCCTACATCAGAGTTCACTTTCCATCTAGAATAGTCCATCTGCCTTAGAATTCTGCCAGGTATCCCTGCGCCTGGCGTGCTGGTCTGCGTGCCGTCCCTGTGCATTGTCTATTCCAGGCGTCAGGACGTACATAACCTGTTTGGCCTGCCTTCTTCCACTGGGGTCCGTGTTGCATGAGTTCGTGGCTTGTTCTTTCGTCCCGGGGTGGTAACCCCTGCTGTGGACATCCCACATTTGTTTATCCAGCATGTGTGGAAGGACGTCCCGGTTGCCGCCAGTTCTTGGCGATTATGATAAAGCTACCAGAAGCACTCTCTACAGGTTTCTGTGGGAAAATAAGCCTTCAACTCTTTGGGATAAATGCCCAGGAGTCCAGTTCTGGGCTGTGCCTCATGGGGGCTGAGGGAGCCTGATGGCACTGGGTGAAATTCTGAGGCAGAAAGAAGAAGACACAGTGGGGGGCCTCCTGCCCTATGCAGCACCCTCCCCAGACTTCCGGGAGTTTGAGGTGAGTGGTGGCTTGTGAAATGCTGTAGGGGCTTACTAGTCAGGGACCCACCCTGGGAGGAGGACGGGCTCAGGGCAGTGGGGCAGTGCGGGCACAGTGTTAGCCACTCACCCGAGACCTTGCCGCTGTCCATGGTGGGGCTGGGACTGAGCGGGTGACTTGGTGACCGCTGGCGGTCACCCCATCCCCCAGTGACATCCCGCTGCCTCCTGGGCCTCCGTGCCAGGCTCTCCCAAGGGTGGTGGGGAGAAGTGTGAATCAGAGGGCGGCACGACCGCCTTGTCCTTCAGAAGGGCACGCTGGCCGCTGGGTGGAAGGAGGAGGCCCAGGGGCTGCGCCATGGTCCAGTGCTGGAGCTGTGGCCGCAGACCTGCAGAGGGGACACCGTGGAGGCAGGGTGCCATGGGTGTGGGCACTAGCTGGTGTGGGGGCCAGGAGGTGTCCCCTGGACGACTGCCACTTTCTAGGGCCACAGTGTGGGCATTGAGTTTGTTGTGGGAGTTTGCTCTGGCACCTGAACCAGCACCACAGTCTGGACGGGTGGTTCCAACAGCAGAAGTTCATCATCTCCCAGTCCTGGAAGCTGGACGTCTGAGATCAAGGTGTTTGCAGGGCTGGTTTCTTTTGGGACTTCACCCGTGGTGTGTGGATGGCTGTCTTCTCCCTGTGTCCTCACATGGTCACCCTCTGGGTGTGTCTGTATCCAGATCTCCTCCTGCCATATTGGATCAGGGTCTGCCCTACTGACCTCCTTTTACCTTTGTTACCTCTTTCAAGGCCCCATCTCCAAAGGCAGTCACCCTCTGAGACACTGGGGGTCAGGACTTCAACATCTGAGTTTGAGGGACATGGCTCAGCCACTGGGCAGCCTGTGGGACGTGTGAGGAGACACAGACAGTGGCTGATCAGGTCTGAAGTTGAGGGCACAGGTGCTGGCTCACACTTGGGTGTGGGCGGTTTATGGTCAGAAGGGACCAGAACTTTCCAGCAGATTGCATTTCCCAGCATGGCCCCAGCAGGCTCCCCATCCCACAGGCTCTCCTTATAGCACAAGGTGGATGCCCCCATCGGGAGGCGGAGCTGGGTCCTCTCTCTGGGACCGGGATGGGACTGTGCTTGCGGAGAAGTGACCGTCTGGGAGGTGAGGCTGTGTCATCAAGAGCAGCACAGCATGCCTGGTTCTCTCGGGAAGCTTGTACTGGGCGGCCAGTTGTCATGCTTCGGACACAGGGACGGCAGGTGGAGAGGCCGCGCGTGGGTGTCCCTCCAGACATGTGAGCTCGTGAGCACCAGTCTAGGACCTGGGGGACAGCCGTCAGCCAAACCCCGTCTGCCTCCAGACCTCAAGAAGTGACCGTAGGACCTCGCTGTCTTGAGCCCCTACGTGTTGGGGGTGATTTATTATACAACAGTTCATCCCTAGAGCCGCTGCTTTCCCTCCGGCTGGATGGAATCAGGTGGATTGTAGGGCGCTTTTCAGCGTGGGCTAAGGTGCGGAGGGAGCGGGGTACGGCGGTGGCGCGTGGTTGGCGCTCTGCACGTTCCTGTCGGCGCCCGGCGGCGTAGAGCACGGAGCTGGCAGTGGCCCATACCCAGATAAAGAGTCATGCTTGTTCATCAAACCTAATGGTCTCTGATGTTTTTATGTGAGTTTCAGAATTCAGTTTTGCTCATTGTCTTCTTTTCAAATTGTGCTTCTCCTAGGGAAGTCAGTCAGATGGTCCCACTGTCTATGGTTGAAATGAGACCCTCAGTGTATGGAGTTTTAAGTGTAATTTAAAAAAAAAGCTCACGGAGGGAAATTTGATTAAATAGACTTTTATAGCCTTGGTTTTCTAAACAACGAAAGTTAATTACAGCAGGGTGTTTGCACTTGCACAGAACTCTTCAGCCACGAAATTCTTTTTTTTTTTTTTTTTATTAATAATGATTTTTTATTATATTATGTTAGTCACCATACAGTACATCCCCGGTTTTCGATGTAAGGCTCGACGATTCATTAGTTGTGTATAACACCCAGTGCACCATGCAACACGTGCCCTCCCTACTACCCATCACCGGTCTATCCCATTCCCCCACCCCCCTCCCCTCTGTAGCCCTCAGTTTGTTTCTCATAGTCCATAGTCTCTCATGTTTCATTCCCCCTTCTGATTACCCCCCCTTTCTTTATCCCTTTCTTCCCCTACTGATCATTCTAGTTCTTATGTTCCATAGATGAGAGAAATCATATGATAGTTGTCTTTCTCTGCTTGACTTATTTCACTGAGCATTATCTCCTCCAGTGCCGTCCATGTTGTAGCAAATGTTGAGAACTCATTCTTTCTGATTGCTGAGTAATATTCCATCGTATATATGGACCACAACTTCTTAATCCAGTCATCTGTTGCAGGGCATCTCGGCTCCTTCCACGATTTAGCTATTGTGGACATTGCTGCTATGAACATTGGGGTGCATATGGCCCTTCTCTTCACTACGTCTGTATCTTTGGGGTAAACACCCAGTAGTGCAATCAGCCACGGAATTCTGAGCAGTTTACTAAAACTTGAAATGTTAGTCTTGCATTTATTCAGTATGCAAATATAGCATAGAAAATATTCCATCAAGCACTTTAAATAGTCGGCCAAACATATCTTCTTTATTATTAGATTAGAAAACTCAAAAGAGTTACTCTTTATTGGTTTAATTAACATACTGAAAATACAATTTGGTGTAAACCTATTCTTTTCTCATCAAAGCTTGAAACACCAGCAACTGTTTTGTGGGATTTGAAATTCTATTCTTTAAGGTAAATAGCTGTGTTTTCTATTAACGCCCTCATTATTTATTTAGACCCAGATAGGAAGGCAGCCATGGGAGGAAAGCCTCATTTGAAGGCTGGTGGTGATTTTGTTTGTTTGGTGCCGAGCTGATATTGCCCCACTAAGAAGCTAATTTCATTCTTTCTGTTTTGAGAGAAAACTCCGAAGCAAATTACCATCAGACGTTTCTGTTCTGAAGGCTGTGGTAATGCTCTCAAGGTCCTGGTTACGGAAACCCCGCGGTGGAGCTGACTTTCCTGGCAAGTTAGGCCGCACTGGGGGAGGGCCGGGCATGGGGGGCTCCGTGGAGGGCGTTTGGGTCCTCCAGGGAGGAGTGGGAGTGAGGAGGGGAGAGGGAAGAGGGTGTGGGAGTACAGGGTGAATTGAGGCAGAGGAGGCCCCTCCTGGCCCACAGCCCTTCTTCCTCAGATCAGCACCTGACTTCACCCATGGAAGACTCATTCTTGGGGCTTGGCCAACACCTTCCTCGGGGCCTGTCCTCCAAAAAGTAGGTGCTGTTGTCCTAACATTCCCTGGGCCTGAAGTGGAGAGATTAGAGGTGCTGCTGGCTGAAGGCTGGGCTGGGGGGTCTGAGGTCCTGGAGGGAGGGTGGGGGAACAGAGCATGCCAAGCTCACTCAGGGACAGACACCCACGGCTGTGCTTGACTCACCTGTCCCCAGGTGGCGTGGGGGCCTCTAGCTGGAGAGGGTCCCATGATGCTCTGTTCTCACTCACCACCCCAGATCCTTCCCACCCACTGTCCCTGAAACCCCATGTCAGAAAGTTCCAGAGTCCGCTTTGGGGACATGGCTCTGGATCCCGAAGCCCTATCCCCCGTGTCCAGCCTTGCTGAGTTCCCTTAATTGGAAAGGACAGCAGTGGAGCTTAGAAGGGAAGGAGGCTGGGGGCATGGACTTGGATAAAGGTGTCTCAAAGCATGGAAGGAGGTTTGCACCTTCCCTCCCAACGGCCTGGGGGAGGCTGGGGGCCTGAGGCAGGGCAGGGCACCCAGGGCAGATGCTCCTCCCGCTGCCTTGAACCCGCAGGTCCTGAGCCACTGCGGGCGCTTCTCCTTTGTGATATGGCGTGTCCCCACAGGGATGCCACAGCCCAGACTCTCTGCTCTGCCCCCACCCGCATTAGGAGGCACCCCCCACCCAGCTCTTCCCCAGACACCCAACAGCCAAGGCCCCTGTCCTGTAAGCGTTATCAGGGTCCTCTCATGTCCTTCCGCTCTGGCCCCCTCCTGTGTCCCTATCTTCTTGAGGGAGGGGGCGGCCTGCCGTTGCCACAGGGAGCTGAGACCCTGCCCAGGCTGCGCTCTGTGCAGATAACCAGGGCAGCTCAGAGACACTTGTCACCCGGGCCCTGGAGAAGCGCCTCAGCTCCCGGGGCTGGGTAGGAGCCACAGGTAGGCCAGTTGGGGTGGGCAGACTCTCTCCAGTCCTCACCACCCTGCAGACCTCCCTGCTGTGCTCCGTGTGCTTGCTGGGTCAGACACGTCTGCTCTCCAGCGGGAGCTCACAGCTGTGAGCGTCTTTCCATTGATCTTCCTGTGGAAACTTTCATTTAAAGGGAGCTTTACTCGGAAGCATAGACAAATAAGGCAGTGACCAGCAAAACTGCTTTAATCCTGGTGGTGGTGATGCCAGGGGCATGGGAGTACCGGTGCCTGCCCAGCCCCTCTCTTCCTCCACAGTGGAAACTAAAGAAGTTTCCAGAAGCTCTTGGAGGGTTTGAAATTGTGAACAAGTTGTAATTTTCTGGGTATTCTGCACGACTAACAACTGAGCATTTCCCAGGACTCTTGGGGATGTGACCCTTCACATTTCTCTAAATGAATTACATTCGGTTTAGCTCCGAATCACCTGGCTGGGGGTGTGGTCTGGGGATTCTGGAGGCCCCCCCGCCCTGGGATCTTACAGGGGCCTGTGTGTGGGCAAGGCCCTCTCCTCTTTATTCTCCTCTGGGATCCTGACCTGCTTGCTGTCCAGGCTCCAGGTTGAAGCGAGGCCCCTCTGGAAGTATGCCCCTGCTCCCTGCTCCCTCCTCCCTCCTCGTGACCTTGAGCCAAGGTGACCCTGAGCCAGGGGAACATCCACTGCTCCCATCCTGTCAGCCCGTGTCCTCCCAGCTCTGGGACTCACTCTCTCCAGGGAGCAACAAGCCTCAACCTTTCCATCCAGGTGTGTGTGTGTGGGGGGGAGCTCCGGCTCTGTCCCTGCTGATATGTTGGAAACACCAGCCCTGGGAGGCCTTCCTGGGTACAGAAGACGCAGGGCCCGGTGTCCCTCGGAGAAGCTCGCTGTCTGTTCCCTGCCTCCTGGGCAAAGTCAGCCACGGCGCTGATTAGTCATTTCAGTTTCCTGTGGCCGTGATAACAAATCACCATAAACCGAGCGGCTGAGAAAACAACACCAATTATTATCTTAGGGCTCCCAGATGGGTTGGCGGGGCTGCGTTCCTTCCGGAGGCTCTGAGACAGTCCGTTCCCTGCCGTTTACCAGCTTCTGGAGGCACCTGTCCTCCCTGGCCCACAGCCCCACGGCCCTGCAGCCGCGGCTTCTGCCCCCCACACCTCCTCTGACTCGGACCCCGGCTTATCCAGGGCTGCCCCATCTCAGCATCATTCCCTTAGTCACCCCTGCAGAGTCCCTTCTGCCAAAAGGTCGCACACACACACGACACGGGCATCCTGGCGGGGTCACCATTCCGGCCACCGTGTAGTTTTTGCACGTCCCTGCCTCCCTGACCCCACCCTCAGCTTTCCCTCTCCTCAGTCTGCATCTTTGGCCTCTCCCTGACCCCTCTTTAGCCCCGATTCCAGGGACGCTTCTGGCTTGCCTGCCTTCCTTCCTTCCGGGAGGGGCAGAGGGAGAGAGAGAATCTCAAGCGGACTCTGCTCTGATCACAGAACCCAATGCAGGGCTCGATCCCAGGACCCAGAGATCATGACTGGAGCCAAAATCAAGAGTCGGCCACTTAACCCATGGAGCCACCCAGGCGCCCCTCCTGGCCTCCCTTTCTGTGTGGACTCCCTGGCGGGGCTCTGTGGCAACCTGGACCTTGCTTGGTTGAGCCCTGACCAGGCCCCCTGGTTGGTCCCGTGGCAGCTGCTCCCTCCTAGCGGGGCCCACAGGACCACGACCAGCCACTAACCGCTGGCCTGTGGGCAGCCCCTCATGGGCAGCCTCTCCTAATTGTATTTCAGGGGGTTGGTTGGGGCAGAAGTGTGGGTGGAGAAGCTGAAATCCCAAAAAGAAAGGTATTGATGCTCAGAAGCTTCTGGCCTTACACGTGCATTTCGGGGAGAGGAGAGTCCGTGCTCCCAGAGGCAGGTCGGTTGTGGGGTCCCCGTGGGATGTGGGGTCCAGATGGGGCCTGCCATGTCTTCCCTGCCCAGGCTCTGTGGCCCGGGGGTCCTGGCCCCACCTGCTCTCTGCTGCCTGCGGTGGCTGCTGCGGCCCCAGCAGCGTGAGCTGTGGCAGGTGGCTGCGCTTGATTAAAGAGGACAGGGTGCAGTTAAGAACCATGTTTTCTTTCCACCGGAACACGATTGTCCGATGTTCTTGCGTTGGTGTTGTGTCGCTGGGGCGCTGCATTATTTATCTATCAGTGCTTGGTTCTTACTCATCAAAGAAGGATTAACCTGAAATTTTCACCAGGAGTATTTCATTCTGGTTTTCAAAGTAAATACACTTGTCAGCTTAATCCAGAAGCCAGGGGTTTGGTTGATCTCACTCTAACCATGAGCTTCCGGTTCTCAGGAGCTTTGGGTTGGGGCTAATTTGGGGCTGGAGGAGGGGTGGGACAAGGGCAGGTCCGTGGGGCTCGCCCTCCCCTCCCTGGCCCCTAACACCTGTGGTGTGCTGTTGGCAGAGAGTGTGCCCGGGACGTCCTGGTTCGCTCACAACCCCGTTGCTTTGCATCCTTGTGGCTGTCTGGTTTTTATAAGTCAGCGCGGCAGCCTGGACACTGTCAGACCCCGTTAGTGAGTGAGTGAGAAATATGTCTGTTCATTAAGTGCTTCCTTTCAATTAATGTGAAATCGATTTTCGGTGCTCAGGCTGCCAGTCAGCGCGCGCATATATTACTTTTATTTGGGGCTGAACTTGTTGTGATTGGGACGGACACAGACCGAGAGTCCTTGGCAGGTCCTGGCAGGTTTCCCGTTATCGGGCTGCAGGTAGGACCCTCCCCTCACCTGCCCCCAGACGTGAAGGGATTTGGGAAATCAGGGGGTGTGGAAAGGTCCCTTGTTCCCCCAACAGCCATTCCTTCTCGCCACCTTACAGTCTTCCCAGATACCCTTGCAGCTACTGGTGGCTGTGGGACACCGACGGGCCAGTGGATGTTGGATGTCTGTGGCACTTCTGGGAAGGCTCCTAATTTTCCCTGAGATGGGGGGAACTGGGCTTGCCCTCTTGCTTCCCCGTCTACCTTCAGGGTGATGTGGCAGCCGAGGCCCCACGGGGATGCCGCCCCCACTGCGTCCAGCCCTGACTTGTTCTGTTTAAGCCCCTGTGGTCGCAGTCCTGTGGGTTCTGTCACTTGCAGCCCTGAGCATCGCAGGGACAGTGGCTCCCAGTCAGCTGCTCTCCTGCTCTGTGGCCGTCCTAGGAGGCATCGATGGTTGTAGCTGGCAGGGAGTGTGCTCCCAAGTGGTCAGGGCTCTGTGGGTGCACTCCTGGGGTCAGGGATCGGCCATTTCCTCCAGCAGCAACTCCCCATTGTTACCACGGCCATCCCACAGTGGCCCACTGTTTGGAGTAACTTGTCAACTGGCAAAAAGTCTCATAGTGGCTGGTTTTCTTAGCCACAGATGGTCTTGAGTCTCTGATTTGACCACTCTCAGGGCTAATTCACCACAGTTCAAAATGTTAGCAAAAGTGGCCACTGAATAAGCATGAAACCAGAAGGCAGGCCAGAGAAGGGGGTGCCCTTGGCATGCTGGGCAGGGGTTGTGGGCCGGGAGCATGAGTGTAGCGGTGAGCGGGGCATGCAGCCCCCTGCCCTTCCCATCTTGGTGGGGCCTGGCTGGTCCTCGTGCTTCCTGGGGTCTGACGGAGCCGCAGCTGGAAGAGCAGAACCCAGCAATGGACAGCCTGATTCGGGGTGAGCCACGAGCCAGCCTGTGCCAGCTGCGGGACTCCCAGTGTCTCTGCAAAGAAGGGAGCTCTATGGGCAATGCCAGGGGTCTGAGCGTGGTCCATACTCCCCCCCACAGGACCTGCTCCCCGGCCAGCCCAGGGTGGAACTGACTGCCTACACCGGGGGCAGCTGGGAAGATAGACGACACAGGACGGACAAAGTGAGGGTGTCGGTGAGGGGGCGGTGCAGAGGGGGCTTTGGATGGCCAGGTGGAGCTAGGACCACACTCTCCACCCCCAGCAAGGTGAGCTTCTGTGGCTGGTTCTCCGGAAGTTGTTGCCTTGTGTATGAAGGGCGGAGCCAAGGCCCCTTGCCACTCTCTGGGGCCGAAGACAGGGTGAGTACTGTGGGGTGCTCCTCCGTGCTCCCCACAAGGCTGGCTGCAGAGCTGTTTTTGACTGTTGAGACTTCAGAGGTAGTTTTGGAACACACAGAGAAAGACCCTGGTCTTCACCCCCAGAGAACACCTTGTCATGGGGTGGAACGGGAGCAGCCCAGCACCATTCCCGCTGTCCCGCCATCCCTGGGGCCAGAGGTGTAGCACGCTGGGCTTAGTGGTTTTCCAGTCAACAACTCCGGCGACTGTCCAATACGGGGCAGGGGCGGAGGGGGTCTGCAGGCTGAGGCCTTGGAGCACGGCGGCCCCTCGGGTTTGCTCTGCAAAGTAGTGACTTCGTGATACAGAGCGATCTCATTCACATCTGGTATCTTGGCTTTCTGGTTTGTTAAAAGCGGCAGTGGTCCTACTGGGCAAGGTTATTTAGGCTTAAATGAGGTTTCTGTGCCCCCAGAATGAATGCCCCCACTCCTAAAGTTTGTACAACTTAAAGTGGAAACAAGTGAAATAAAAAATGCACCGAAACCCTGAGTCCCCGAATCTCAGTCCACACACTGTCCCCCGGCGTCTGCGTCGGGAGTGCCGGCCAGCCCGCGGTGCAGGCGGGCTTCTGTGTTTATTCTGTGCAGGATCCGGCGTATTTGGAGGTCTTGTAAATGTACGATCGGTAGAAGTTAGCTTTCCTGCGTGTACGACTTATTTACTCTCTCACTGCTCCGTGCTGCATTTAAAATGTCGGCAGCTCTTCTCTTACTTTTGGCGTTTGTGCAGTTTGTTTTCCTCGTGGCTCCAGACCAAACCACGTTCTCCTCCATCATCTGTAATACGTTCCTCATGTCGGAGCAGGAGCGTCTTCCCCGCGCTGGCATGTCTTCGTAATACAAACAGAAGAGCTTTTAAAATTAACAGGACATCAGAGACTTAGGTTTGTTGTAAAATTTCTCCAAGAACACAGGCTGCGCATACCAATGCCCGGCTCTGGAGTCGGAGAGCGTCTTCGAAGCACTTCCGCTGTGGCAGGCACGGAGTGGGGCGTTTACCTACGCTCTCCCTTAACCCGGCAGGAGTCCAGAGTGGTTGGTGCCAGTGTTTTTCTTCCAGGGGGCAGGGTAAAAGCCTTGCAGGGAAAGGCAGGCTCGGAGCCAGGCTGGATTGGGGCCGAGCATCCTCTGAGCAGCACGGGGCCGGGCGAGGCCAGCCGAGTGCTGGCAGGGTCTGCAGCTGTGATGGGGACAACAAGGGCTTCACCGAGTATTGTGCACTCGCCTCTGTGCTGAGTGCCTCCTCTGTCCTCTCCTGTGGGGCAGAGGCTGCGCAGGGGTGGGCTGTGGGCCAGCAGGTCAAGCCAGTGGCAGGAATGATGATGCTACGTGCTGCCACCTGCAACACGGGGTCCGGCGATAGGGAAGACATGAGTGCAGAAGGCACGTGGGGGCTGGGGACGGCGGCCAAACCAGCAGGCAGACATGGCCGGTGGAGGGACTTGTGGCCTTTGTCAACTGAACCTGGCTGGGGCTCTGCAGACCCAGCCATCTGTGTGTCCTGGAGGCTGTCAGGTGCGTCTAAGACACAAATTCAGGGAAAATGTTCCTGGCACCACCAGAGGCTGTATTCTTTCCTGTGACCCCCGCAGGTGCTCTGCGTGTCACTTATGTTTTATGGGCACTCCCATGGAGCACCGGCTCCCGGTTTCAGGTAATGAGGTCTGCAGATATTTGTAGCCCCCCCAAACACCGCAGGGTTAACTATTTGGGGACTTCACAGTGCACATTTTCACTTTACCGTAGGTCATTCCAGACAAATGGAAATCAGAGTTGAGGAAAGCATTGTGCAGTAAGCGTGCGGCTCAGCAGCGGTCAGACTGTACAATCTGTACATCCCACGCGTCGAGGAGGGCTGGGTGGCCCCACGCAGAAAGAGCGGGAGCTCCTCAGCCACGCTCTCCAGGAGACACCTGGCACTGACCCCAGATGGTGCAGCTCACGTGGGGACCTTGGCGCTGGGCCTGTCGTGGCTGCTTCCTCCTCGGGATGTTGTGATTGCCCCGTCCCACCCCTCTGACTGGGGGGGAACCTACCCACCTCCAGCGCGGACCTGGCAGGTTCCCAGATGCTGCGGGGCAGCCTGGGCGTTGCATAGGACTTTTGAAAATGAATGCAAATGTACTTCTCTGCAGGGTTAGACTTTCTGTAGGGCAGAGGGTTTACAGAGGAAAGATCTGGAATCCTCCCTGTGAGTTAAGTTTGGGAAGATGAGGTCTAGACCCTGCACAAGGATGCAGCCAGGCAGCTCCAGGAGAGTCCAGGTGGGAAAGGGTGTGTGTTTAGTGCAGGGAAAGAGGCTCAGTATTAGTAAATGGTAAGTAGACATGCAATCACTATGATCCAGCTCATACGATGTAAATCAATATGAAATTTTGAAATTCTGGAAGGCTCTACACCGAAACAAGAACGGTGACTGTCTCTGGGTGACGGGGAGTTACAAGGGGTTGTGTTGCTGAGGTTTGTCTGTATTCTTCAGAAGTTCTGAAATCGGCATGCATTTAGGGAACAAAGGGGAGGCCTGTGAGAGCAAGGAAAGCTTGGGGGAAAGCCGTGGGCCTGGCTTGCTGAGGGGGGGGGGGGGCGGTGAGCTGTGCTTGCTGCAGTGAATGTTGCTTCAGCTCTCCCCTGCCCCTATGACCTGGTTCCCCCAAGTCCAGTTGTCTAGGCTGGCCACTTGGTGACCTAGCCACTCAGGGGCCACCCCCTGTCCTCATCTGACCCTGCCAGCTGGACATCATATGACATGTAACTAGGAATCTGTGCATTTAATATTCACATGCTCTGATGCGTCCCCAGGTGCCAGCCGAGGAAGGATGCATTCACTGAGTACGGGGAGATCACTACCCCTGCTGGCCAGAGTGGCCACTTCCCCTGCAGTTAGTTCTGCAAGCAGATGACTTTCCAGAGCTCTCAGGGTAGACGCCAGGCCCTCCCATGGCCCCTCTCCACCCCCGTGTCTGCTGACAGGATGGGAAGACTGACTCTTGTGGCCGGTGATGTCCTGTGCTACTTTGGGCTGTAATCCACAGAATTTCTGCATTTGCTGTGGGATACGGATTATCCATGCTAAGTGACATTCTTTCATTCTGCAGGGTGCTGCCTAGGTTTGATTTCTGTCCTTTGGATGGTCACTTTGGAGCCAAGCAGTTAGATTCAGGTGAAGAAATCAAGAGTGGGTAACTTTATTACCGACCGTCTCTGAAGCCCACGTGTGCCGGGCAGCTTTGCAGAGTGTGGACATTGAACTCAGCATAGACTAGCCCCTCTTCTGTGCTGGATCTCGTGCTGGGCACTGGGGACACTGAGGGAGGGACCGTCCTTCTTGCCTCAGGAGCTCACGGTCTGGATGGGAGACCGGCAGCTAAAGCCCCCCAGGGTGCAGGGGGCAGGGACAGCACTTTTTGACAGGGGGTGCTCTGCTTGGGTGAGCTCTTCCTGTCCTGGGCTGGCCCTGCCCCTCAGGAAGAGAGGAGGGATGGGGTTTGAGTGTGAGGTGCGTATGTGTCTCTGGCCCTACACTGCGGACCTCGTTGGTCTCTGAGCATAATCAAGGTCATGATCATTGTGAGAACTCACCATCCCTTGGCCCTTAGCTCGAAGCTCAGACTTGCCTCTGGCTCTTTGCTTTGCCCAACATCCCCCCTCATTGCTTTCCCGGCCCCCTGCATACCCCAGGGTGCTCACAAATGCTCTTCTGATGTCCTTCTCTGGCTTCGTGTCCCCGTTAGCCTGGAGTCTACAGAGCCACTTGGGCACGGCCCTCCACCTGCTCTGCCCTGGACAGGTGCCCCTGGTCCTCACTGCCCGGTGCTGCCCCTGGGACCACCCTGAGCCACTGGCCAGTGAGACCCCAGCTCACAGTGTGGAACCTGAGGGCAGGAGCTCCTGAGTCCTTGCGAGGCCCCAGGAGTAAGCTAGTGCTGCGGCAATGGGCGTCTGTAACAAACGTGGCCCTGCCCCCTGGAGCTCGTGGCCTCAGCGGCCCTGTGGCTGGCCCAGAGTTGACAGCAGAAACCCACATGCAAATCAGCTCAGACACATGGTCTCCTCTGGCCTGTCTCTTGACCTGGTAGTTCTGACGTCCTGGAGTCCTGTGCTGCACACAGCCCAGCCCCCAAGGGAGTCCAACTGCACGGCTTTCCGGGGATCCTGTTTTGGGCCAGGTGTGCTCCTTCCCTCATGAGATCTGGGCACTGCCTCCCAGCCCCACACGGACCCCGACCTAGCTGCCTCCTTGCTTTGGGGACGTCCATGGCCTGGTTTCCCTGCAGCTGGGCCTGGCTTCCCTCCCTATCTGTGACACCTGTAGCTCTGAGACAATGCATAGGCCAGACCAGTATCTGCACCGGAAGAGAGAAAGGCTCCTCTTCCGCTCCTCCTGCTGCACCTGGGCTCTCCTTGGTCGGCCTGTGGTCACCTGGAGCTGGGGGGCAGCGTGGCAGCCACTGGGGGCAGTCACTCCAACCAGTGGAAAAGAGGGCTCGGGAAACCCTGCAACACCCCCGCCATGTTATCTCCCTCCTTCCCCCCACCCCCCTGCACATCATCCCCTTCCTTCCCCTCACCCGCCCCTGCACATCATCCCCCTCCTTCCCCTGCCCCCCTGCACATCATCTCCCTCCTTCCCCTACCTTCCCTCCTACATATCATCTCCTTCCTTTACCACCCTCCACCCCCCCCTCCCCGTACATCATCTCTCTCTTTCCACTGCCTCCCCACTACAAGTCATTTCTCTCCTTCACCTGCCATCCCTCACCTTCTCCTCCTGGAGGTCACATCCTCCAGTGGAGCCAAACCTTTGCGCTAGTGTTTTGTGGTCAGTATAATCCCGTAGAAGCTGGCGTTGTGCCTTGTTACAGTAGCCCATGGACCTGCATTCCCGTGTGCACTGGTTGGACAGAAGATGCCGTGTTGACAGGGGCTTGGTTGGGTTCCAGGTGGAGAAGGGGGAAGCAGACCCACCAAGAGGAGGAAGAGGAGGAGGCGGTGGCAGTGGCGGGGGCAGGGCTGGGCTTTCTCCTCCAGAGTGCAGGTGTCTCCTTGGTTGTCCAGAGCTCACCTCCCAGCTGCAGGCCCTGGAGCCCGCTGTGCCTGCTGCTCTGGTCTGTGCACACCTGTCCTGAGGAATGCCTGTCCCTCAGGTTGATTTTGCTTTAGCTGCAGTGAGAGGGATTCTGTCACTCACCAGCAGGCGGGCCCTCAGGGACGCACATCTTGGTTGAGGTCTTTTGTCCGCAGAGCCTTTTCCAGCTTGCTTCCAGGCACCCCGAAGGGATTAGGCGCTGTCCCAGGTTTTAGCCACTTTCATGGCAACCTCTAGAAGGGACTTCCAATTCCCAAAGGAAGATGCGGCCCAGCGATAGGGCTTGGGCCTGTGCAAATAGCATCTCTGGTTAAGAAGAGATTCTTCGTGCTCTGTGAATCACATGAAGGGGTCCGGTCAGCCCCGCTCTGAGCTACACATCTTTCAACACGCCCAGGGGAGGAGCGGGGGGCATGATGGAAGTTCCCCCCCAGCGCTGCCCCTGCACTGGGTGGAGGAGTATCCCTGTCCCCCACTCCCAGTGTCAGCGCCAGAGCACTCACCCCTCTCGGCTCCCTCACGTACCCTAAGTAGTTTTCTGTCTTGGAGGATTTTAGAGTAAATGCCAAACATCATATAATTTCTCCCACAAATACTCGAATATCTAATTCTAACAAATAAGGACATAAGAAAAACATAACCACAATTCCATTATCACATTGAACAGGATTAACAATGATTTCTTAATATAATCTATACCCAGACTACGTTCCATTCCCCCAAATTCCCTAAGAAAATGTAGTTTTGCAGTTGGTTTGTTTTTAATCAGGAGGAAGACACGGTCCCCACGTTGCACTCACCGGGTAGGTCTGTTGAGTGACTTGTAAGTGATGGCCCTTCCCCTTCCTGCCCACCGCTGGCTTGTTGGGGGCACTGGAATGCTCACGTCCTGAAGCGTTTCCCACACTCCACATTTGCGGGGTGTGTTTTGTGGTTTTGTTTAGTGTGTTTTGTTACAACAGTTTTTTTCCCTGAAAATTGGAAGGGAGACCC
Organism: Ursus americanus; assembly: GCF_024610735.1. Classification (NCBI taxonomy): domain Eukaryota; kingdom Metazoa; phylum Chordata; class Mammalia; order Carnivora; family Ursidae; genus Ursus; species Ursus americanus. Next base: position 2,739,797 of record NC_142132.1, on the reverse strand, counting down.
AGAGTCTTACCTGGATTCAGCTTCATTTTTCTTCTTTGTGGAAAGGAGACCCCCTGGGGGGTGTGGATCGACGGCCACCTGCACCTTTCTTCTCGTTCACGTTCTCCATCTCCTCTGCCTTTGCTTTCTTTCCTTCTCCAGCCCCTTCTTCACTGGCTCACGCCTCTTCCCCAGCCCTGGAGGGCTTCCCGCAGGGCGGGTTTTGCTGACTGCACGCTGTGTGCGTGGGTGCGTGTGATGTTTCCCTTGTAACTCCTCTAAGTCGATAATTAGACGTAGAGCTTCCTGCAGGTTCGGGGCTGTGGGTTCCTTGTTGCTCTGTGGCGATGAGGCAGAGGTGGGGCATCTCCGTCCAGAGGCGATGATGTCTCATTCTCTTTTTAGGGTGTTAGAAACCATTGACAACCATTGCCCAAATCCGTGACTTTGTTAGGGATTAACTGCAAACTGGGGGTATTCTAATTCTTCCTTTGTCTCATGTACGACTCTACAACAAGAAGTATCTCGCTAATGATTTAGTGGTTGTAAGATGAGGTTCCTACAGGAAAGGCAGGATAAAAGCTTGAGTTCTATCTTTTTTTTTTTTTTTTGAAGATTTTATTTATTTGACAGAGAGAGAGACAGCCAGTGAGAGAGGGAACCCAAGCAGGGGGAGTGGGAGAGGAAGAAGCAGGCTCCCAGTGGAGCAGGGAGCCAGATGCGGGGCTTGATCTTAGGACCCTGGGATCATGACCTGTGCCGAAGGCAGATGCTTAATGACTGAGCCACCCAGGCGCCCCTGAGTTCTATCTTTTACTTACCAGCTTCAAAATAGTGACACGATTGCTAGCGTGCTCCAGCGGTGACCAGCGAGTTTTAGAAAATTATCATTATGAACTCCTGCTTTGAACAGTTTGATGGATTTAAATGGTTGCCGTTGTTCCCTTTATTGATTCTGAAATTGGCCCATCTTGGGCTTACAGGAGCATTTTCACATTGGATTCTGAGTCCTTGTGACGTGACCCCAATCTTTGTAGCATCTTTGCTTTCTGTGAAGACAAAATGTTCCAGACACATCTTGCACGTTTTCTGTCTTACTGAATCAGACATTTTTCTGAGGAGGGTTGTTTAGTTTTCGTGGGACACAGTGTCGTAGGAAATAGGGTGGTGGGAATGCTCATTGCTACTGGATTGGTCCTTGTTTTTAGACCTTTCCGGTGGCCAGGTTAGGAAACACATATGTAAGAAATCTCAGACTCATAGTAGCAGTTCCAATTAAAATTGAAGACTACAGAATTTTTGCTTAACCTCTTTTGTCTTATATCTGTATCTCTCTTTCTCCGGGGTTGAGAATTCCATTTCCTAATTACACCAACAAATTACCGACTTGCTTCACCTCACAACATGCGTGCTCACACAGCAGCCCCAGAATAATGCCCCCACATTCACCCTCCCCTCCAACACCACTGTCGTGGCCGACCCCCCGCCTCCTGAGTTCAGTGAAGAGTCCTTGCCCTTCTTTCTGGTGTAGACCGTATCCCATTAGGGATGTACAGGTATCTTGCTGTGATTTAAAATTACTTGAAATAATTCCCCTCTAAGAGGTTATGCCATTAACTCAAAGCACAGTTATGTTCATATGGTTCAACTTACTTTGGATTCTGAAGATTGATTTTTAATATAATTTTGTTTCACAGACATATAAAATATTTACCTGTTTCTGAAGTCAGAGCCATAAAACAAGGTGTGTTCGTTAAAATTAGGCTTCTCTCCATGTTGCCCCTGTTCTGTCTCCCTTGAAAAGTGACCATTAGAAATTCTTTTACTTTGGGGCACCTGGGTGGCTCGGTTGTTAAGTATCTGCCTTCAGCTCAGGTCATGATCCCAGGGTGCTGGGATCGAGCCCCGCATTGGGCTCCCTGCTGGGTGGGAAGCCTGCTTCTCTCTCTCCCACTCCCCCTGCTTGTGTTCCCACTCTCGCTGTCTCTCTTGTCAAATAAATAAAATCATAAAAAAGGAAATTCTTTTATTAATTTGATATATTTATTTGCCAAATAAATTTATTATTTGCTTTACTTTTATATATTCAAATATATATTCACATGTCTTTAAAATGTCTCCACCTTTCTTAAAAGAACATACCATATGTATTTTTGTCTACCTAGCTTTTTTTCCCCACAAATACTATCCTGTAGATCATTCTGTATAAACGTATAGGGAAATTCCTCTTTTCTACTTTACAGCTGTGTGGTACCCCACTTTGTGAATATACTGTCGCTTCCATTGATGAACATTTGAGTTAAGTCTAGTCTTTTCCTGTTACTAATTATACTTCACTGAATAGCTTGGTGCATATGTCTAATATGTATCAGGGTAGATTTCTACAGATGCAGTTGTTGGGTCATGGAATAATTGCAACAGTAACTTTTCTAGATATTATCATATTTCCATTCCCTCTATAATGCTTATAAAAACAGCATGGTAATTTGAAAATTCTATCATTTCTTTTGTGCTTACTAACTGTGGGCTGCCAATAAAGACAGTCTCGCCCTCATTAACTATTTGATTCACCTGAAATACAGTCCCTACAATAAAGGCAAGAGAGATGCTTTATTCCTTCCCTATATTTGTTAAAATTCATACAGATGAGTTGGTTTCCCTAGCAATCTTCAGAGGCAGGCATTGAGCTTTTTCAGGACCATTATGAACCCATAGATTTAGATCTATTGTAATTAAGTCCATCATAGTCATTTATATTAAATTTTTTAAAAATAATTTTAGGCTTACAGGTGAGTTGCCAAGATGGTACAGTGTCCATATATACCCTTCACACAGTTTCCCTTCTGGTACCAAGGTGTATTTGTCAAACTTAAGAAAACAACATTGGTATGTAATTATATGAACTAAACTCCAGATTTTATTTGGGTTTCTCCAGGGCTTTCAGCATCCTACTTTTTCTATAGAATCCAAAGATAGCACAATGCAATTCACAGTAATCTATTTGAGGTTCATTTTTTTCTTCTTGGGCTGGTGAGAGCCCCACCCATCTGACTCCTATCCTTTAGTTGAAACTCAGTGGCCTGTGTGTGTGTCCAGGCCAATTAGATGTCCTCAAACTCATTTCAGACATTTCTTGCTCCAGACCTGGAGTGAGTTATTTTTCTAAAGAACCTTGGTTCTTTTCCGTGGGAAATGGTATTTAGAATCATAATCTGAGCACTGATGGTGCTCATTGCTACTGGATTGTCATTGATTTTTCGGCCTTTTCAATGAGCAGAGTTAAGACATACATACTTTTTAGATTGGGAGAAAACTACAGGTTCATACGGATCTATAATTCAAATGAGACATTACAAGGTCTTTAACTCAGTTGCCCGAAGCTAATTATATATTTGTTTCTCTTTTGCGCTGGAAACCTTGGTTCCTAACAGCACAGTTACTATGTTCCTCATTGTGTATAATTATGCTACTTCTTACCTAACCAATAGTAGTAGGGGTAACCTGGGTCGCACGGTGAAGCACCCCCAGATCTCAGGGCTTTTCTGCGACAGAGGTTTCCCCCATGCCCCCGATGGTTAGCTGTGGCGCTGATTCTCAGGGTCTTCACTCAGGGCCCAGCTGAGGGGGCTTCTCTTTCTGGAACATGGTCAATCCCTACTTGATTTGCATGGAAGTTTATTTGTTTCAGTTTGTGTTTTGATTTTTAGTGACTACTTTCACTAATTTTGTGACTAATTTCCTCCTTTTATTTATTCGTATTTTTATAGAAAATATGTATATAGTTTCCAATTCAAATATAAAATTGGGTATATCGAGAAAAGCCACCTTGCCTCCCTGTCTCCTCCTCTCTCCTCCTACCTCTCCCCTAGAGCTAACGCTTTTTATTAGTAGTAAAATTATTTATACTTGGAAATGTATAATGTGTTTATAACTTATAACGCAGTTATTAAGATCTTTTATTTGATTTATCATACCTTTGCTTTTGTTTGAAAAAATACGTGAAAACGTGCACCTATATTTTGTGCAACAAGACGGGAACCCCGGCTTGGAGGAGATGCTCTGGCCCCCACCAGTGATCACTTTCAGACAGTAGGAGATTGACTGTCAGCCTCTGAACTTCTCTGCAGGGCTGACTCATATCCTGAGATGTGTGGCCTCTTTCCATTCCCGTAGTGATTGGAGTCTGACTGCCTTTCAGTCAGGTCTAGGGACAACCCTGTCATCAATCTCCTGGTGACCCTCTCTTCTGCACCTGCTTTGGAGTAGCATTTGGTTTGAGGGGAAGGAGAGGACGTAGGTATGGCCAGTAATCAGAAATAGAGCCTCCAGTACATGTGGCCCTGAGGTCCTATCAGGAACATGATGGGTACGGGGCACAGGCTCTCACTCCAGTTTTGTTAGACTCAGGCTTGCTTTCTCTTGCCCCTCCCAGGCTGGTTCCTCTGGTACCGCAGGGCTGTGTGCTGCACCCTCCCCACCAGGTGAGTAGACATTTACTGTGTAAGAGGCCACCTATACCCTGTAAAGTCCTCTCCTCTCACTCCTGGGGCCAGAGGAGCCTCGAGAGCTTTGATTCTCTGAGGCCAAATTAAATTTGTTTACAGCGCTCCAGAGTGGGTTTGGAGCTTGCTGTACACCCAGCTCTAAGAGGGCAATGATGCTGGTAAAATAGTTTGTCATGCTCAGACCTTGCCCTAATAAAGTGCTTATTACAGGAGCTTGTTTCAGGGGGGATCCCCCTCCACCCCGTTCTGTTCCTTCTAGTCCTCACCCAGGAGCTGCCTGGATAATCGAGCATTTGTTCTCCCTGAAGGAGTTGTCACTGTGTAGAAGGAGGACCTCAACAGTCAGGATGCGCTGAAATACAGTGTATGTGGCATCTTTCTGTCTGAGTTCATGGGTCTCAACGTGGGCATTCCAACAAACAGAGCTGACTCTCTTATTAAAACTCAGGGTGAAGCATTACCTGATATTATCTTGTTTGTGTCATGCTCTTTCCTGAAACCAAGGCAGTAATTTATTTTAACCTCCAATGAAAGGGCTTCCGGGAAATGGCAGTACGTTGGAGATGGAAGGGTTTGCAGGCTTACGGGTGCTCCAAGATAAGAGCCTCGTGGTTCTGTTGGAAGATTTAATATGGTTCTTATCTCTTTCATTGGCACTGTCTGAAAGAGGCTTAGGTATTTGCAATGAGAGAATTAGCTACTTTGGGCACGAAACCATTTTGTACTAAGATGTTGCTGTCCCGGGAAATACTGTTTTATATTTGGAGACTCGTATGCTCCACTCTGCTGAGGATGGGTTCTGATCAGAATTTGGAATTGGTTGGTCACTGACTGACAGCCTCTTCCAGGTTCTGATGGCCCACGTATTTGCCTTTGTAGAAGTGATCTTAGCCGTGCATTTACATGATAGCGTGTGACTTCCTCAGATGCTGTTTGTTTCTTCCCCATCTATAAGTTCTGCAAGGACAGAAGTCATGTGTGTTTTTCACTCAGAATCATGCACCCAGTGTCCACTACGGTGCCCAACCATGGGAGATGCTTAAGAACTTCTCTGAATAAATCAAAAAGTTTTCCCACAGTTCTCTAATCCAGAGAGAGCTCCTGGGGCTGACCATTTGTCTGGTGATTTTACAAAAAGCCCCATGAAGGACCGATTCTAGCAAATGACCGAGTGACCTAACTGCAAAACTGCATGATACAGGTGACCATCAGAATAAAAGTGTTAAAACAGGTTCTGTCAGACTCTAAGGAAATTATGGGAAAAATTATTGTATTTTTAATTCTTCAAAAAGCTTATTTTTTTTCAAAAGCTTATTTTCTTGTCTTAACATGAGCTTTTCCTCCCTTTTTTTAAAAAGAAAAAACCAACCTACTAAATGTAGCTATGTAAAAATTGCTTGTTCAGAACTTTACAAGCTACAAAATGTATTATTGCAATCTGTAGTTATACAATAAACAGGCATGGAACTATGTAACAATTCCCAGTATGAAATAATCATAAAATCCAATATTACTTTTTCCCTGGTACAGCCTATATTTTTTAATAAACTGTCACTTCTTCTGCTCTCAGCAAACACCAAGTTTCCTTTGCAGCCTGAATTTTGTGCTTTGTCTCATCTTGAACATAACAAGCACGTGCTGCATCTTATCTTCCCTTGTGAATTGTCCAGGGATTTGCAGCCATAAACAAGTTTGCTTTTAAATCGGCCTGAACCTTTAGGAGCTGTCCAAACGCTGACTGCCTCTGGGGTGGGGAGGATGCACGGTTACGGCTGCACAGGTAGAACCAGCTATCTTTGAAGGGGTCATATGCTGCCTCTTGAAAGTGAACCCACCTGTCAGTGGCTGGGGTTGTATCCATGGTCTGGGACACCCCCCTGGCTGGAGCCCCCAGTATTTCCAGCACTGTCACTGGAGGGTGCCCCAGCATGCCATAGTGCACAACTGCCTTTCCAACTTCTCGTTTTCTCTGCACCAATTTAGAAAAACAGTTAGGGGTTGAAAAGGGGTATTAAAAAGGGGTTTTCCTGAGATCCCTAAGGCAAGAATGGGTTTGTCTTTTGAAGAGGATGAACTCATCCTGATAGTGACCCCATCCCTCAGCTCTTCTCCCGGCCCCCGTATTTGTCCTCAGCGGAGCAGCAACGATTTCCCCACCTGGGGGCAGCAGGAGTTTAGGATGGAAATTGGCTTCATCTTTCAGGTTTCCATTTTAAATCTTTTATCCCCTCTAAGTCTAAATGTTTGCTTCGCCCCGGGGAGGTATGTTTTCTTGCCAAGAGTCTCCCAATTTTTGCCAAATGTAATTTCTGATGAGACTGGTGGGCTATGGGCTGGTTATTGATGGAGGGCGATAGCGATGTTAATAATAATAGCTTGAGCCCTGCTGTCCGAGGAGACTGTGGTTGACCAGACGGCCTGGCCTGGGTGGGATGCACCTACTTGTGGTGTGTGGGATCGGGAAGCTGGCTGGTGTGGACAAGTGAGCCACATTCTCCAAGAGGGACAAGGTAGACATTTGATCTCCCCCCTTACTTCTCTAGATTGGCTCAGGACTCTAGTGGGGCATATGGGGGTTAGTCCCTCTACCCCTAAGTTGAGGGGCTGTTTGGAGACAGTCTCTGAGTCCTCAGTTTGATGGGGGTGGTGGTGGGGGGGGAGGTGGCAGGAAAGGGAGAGGCCTGGGTGCCTGGTGGAAGTCCTGGGGGCTTTGTGAGGAGGGCATCGTGGATGGGGGGGGTCCTGGGGGCTTTGTGGGGAGAGCAGCATGGACAGATCCTGCAGGACTCGTGTGGCTACAGGAAGAGAGAGACCAGGTGAACTTACCCACCCTTTAGAGTGGGAGAAAAATCAAATTCTTGAGAGTTCGAGGCAAAAAACTACAGATTTGCCGTGAGATAATTGTGGCGAACTGTGCATATCTTTATATACTTACACATTATAACATCCCGTGAATGGCAGGTTTAAACTTTTTTCTCTAAATATGCATTACTTCAGAGAACGCCATACGCACTTTTGCTCTTGCTAGTGAGAGAAGAATGAGATTGTCTGGATTTTGTCTTTATTCATTTTCCAGACTGGATCTATGCCTCTCGGCTGGTCCTGCCTCCAGCACATGGGGCTGGCTGGGGAGGGGGCTATGTTGGTGGGGGCCTTGTTCCCACTAGCCACATAGCAGTAAGGTTCTTAGAACTTTGGAAATTGGAATAGTGTCACAGATGAAACACTGGGTTCTGGTTCGGAAAGACTGGCCACCACTGTGTCTCCTGTGGGGGGTAGGCAGCCCTGAGCCCTGGTGTCCTTAGCACATGCACTGTTTTAAGCACAAGAAGTTGGTAGGGGCCTGCACGGTGACCTTTCCTGGGAAGGTAGTGAGTTTCCTAGTCACTCCCTGCATCCCAGTGTGGCAGTCCCCCCGAGAAGTGAGCATCAGCCAGCAACTGCAAACTAGCGACTTCCCAGGTCCTTTCTAAGGACCAGAGGCTTCAGGCCACCAGATCTTGTGCTGGGCCCCGATGTTAGCTCCTGACTGTAGTTCACGTTTTGGGCATCAGAAGTACTCAGTAATGATAGTTAAACCAATTAATGGCTTTTTATGTATTTTCTCCAGATTGGTAAACAATTCCACAGCCGTCAGTTTAGGAGTCGAATATAAAGTGCGCTTCCCTCACTCCTGTCGTAGACCCTGAGTGCCCTCCCCAGAGGCAGCCACAGCCTTTGGTTCTCGGGGTACTATTGTTGAGGTGAGCCTGCAGATGCATGCACACACGTGTGCGCATGCTCAGAGCTCCCCGAAAACATGGGCATGCGCATCGCGTGCGGCCTCTTGGCCTGTTCACCCAGTGTGTTTTGGAAATTGTTGCACGTTAGCTCAGAGATCTGCCCCATTCTATTAACTGGCTGTCTGCAATCGCAGGAAATGGAGGGCCTGTAATTTGTTTAATGAGTCCCGCAGGGGTGATTTCCAGTTGCTTGCTGTTTTAAACCATCTCGAAGTCAACAGGATGGGACATACATCGTGGTGCCCATACGCTAGCATTTCCGTGACATTCAGTGCTGGAATTGACATTTCTGAGTCAAAGGGCAGATGCACTGAAAATACTGAGCGATGTCGCCCAAGTGCTTTGCACAGAGAACAGCCCGGAGCGTGAGTGCTGATTTTCACTCCTGGGGATACTCCTGCTCTCAAGAACAGAGCCCCCACCCACGCGGCCACCGTCCCCTGGCCAGTCACCGTGGCCTCGCGGACTTCAGTCATTAGTTGCTGCTTTCCCTGATGTTATGAAAAGTGAGTTTTAAAAACAGTTTGTCTCTGGAAATTCAAATTACCTCCCGCCACTGTTGTTTTGTGTGCGTGACGTGACATTTCAGATGAAAGAGTGGGTAAACCCCACGGCTGCACGTAATAAGTATTCAGTAAGTGTTGCTCCTTGTCCCCTTGAAGGATAATTGTCTGTGGCTGCTTTCCAGAAAAAAGGAAAAATTTGATTGAGGGTGTGTTGGGAAGAGGGGATAGGGTCTAGCTCGAGCTGAGACCCTACCTGGTGGGGGTGCCACGTCCCCGGTCCAGGTGACTTCTCCAGCAACCCTTTGAAGGGAGTGGTGGTACCTGTATTTACAGATGAGCAGTGGGGGCCCAGAGAGGTCAAAGTACTTTCTCAAGGTCACATGGTCAGCGAGCAGCACAACCAGATTAGGCCCCTGAGCCTCTGGTTTTAGCCTGCTCCATCGACTGTCAAGGTCAGCTCAGGAGCAGCACACTTGTATCTGAGGCAAGGGTTGTGTGGCAGAAGGTTTGAAAGCCTCTTTGTACGCATGCGTGCATGTGTGTGTGTGCATATGTGTGTGTATACACGTATGTAGATGGGGCTTGTACACGCGTAGCCCCCGAGTCTGAAACCCTCCCTGGGGGGACGCTGGGAGACATGTGCATGGCTTTGCTGTAACCCGCTACTTGCACGTCACTTTTGGAGTGTCCAGCCGAAAGCCTCCAGGGTTGTGTCCAAATTATTCAAGTCAGGAAATAAAACTGGGAGGGAAGTCATGTGCTTGCCTGATGCATTATTAATAAAGCAGAGGAGAACCCAAAACACAGTAAGATCTTTGGAAAAGTAATTTTCACTTTGATGTGGCCACATAGATTTTAGAGGGGAAATAGGGTCATTTTATACCAAGTTTCCTGAGCCTTCAAATGAAGCAGAGAAATTTATAATGAAGCCCAAAGGAAAAAATTTTGACAGGCACAAACCTGTAGTTTCCCATTATTAAGTGGACGTCTTCCCGAAGAATAGAATATTTGGTAAAGTATTTTCCTTGTAAGTGTTCTCAGCAGCGTTGGGAATACTTGAATGACAGCTTCAGCCGTGCCCTTTGTGCCACAGGACAGATGCAAGGGCTGGCGTCGGGGGGCCGGCCGGTTTCCATCCTCCGGAGGGGGAAGGCCAGCTCCCGCGCCTTCGCACCTGCGCACTGTCCCAAGCGCAGGTGAGGGATGTGCTGGCTGTCTGTTCGTAAAGAGGGTTGGCTTTTGAGGTGCCGACTCTTAGAACGCGGTTAATGGTTTGCTTGCTTAACGTGGATGGTGTGGCAAGTTTATAGAAGCCTGGTTCCTCCCTTTTGAGTGTACATGAAATACTCACATACATCTTCTCTTTCTGGGGCTGCTCGAACAAGGCACCACAAATAGGGGTGGGGTGCTGGAAACACCCAACTTTATCCTGTCACAGTCTGGAGGCCGGAAGTCCAAAGTCAAGGTGTCAGCAGGGCTGCATTTCCTCCAGAAACCCTAGGGGAGGATCCTTCCTGACTCTTCAGTTTCTGGTGGCTTCTAGTGTTTCTTGACTTGTGGCCACATCAGCTCCTCCCTGCCTCTGTTGTCACGTGGCCGTCTTCCCCGTATGTGTGTGTCCTGTTCTCTCCTTATAATCCAGTAGGATCTCACCTTAACTGAATATCTGCAAAGACCCTATTTCCAGTTAACGTCACATTCTGCAGTTCCAGGTGGGCATAAATTTTGGGGGGATATTTTTAAATCCACTACACCCAATAAATAGAATATTTAGCTTAAAGATGGATTAATTAGGAAAAACATTTTATAGGCAAAATTCCATGAAATAAAGAACTTTATTGTGTTGAGTGGGGACCTACCACCTAACTGGGGTATCACAACCCAGCTCCAGCTGACTTTGCAAATATATGCAAATGAAGAAGTGGCCGGGTTTAGGGGTTCTGAGCACAGAGTCCTATAAATTCCCAATTTCTCCTGTCATTAGAGGCTGCCAGGATTTTCTGCCAATGGACATAATAATGGACAGGGCCATGGGCATTGGCCCTGTATTGACTTTCTCCTTACCTTATGTTTTTGGTTGCTTTTAGTAAGTTTCAGGTATAACCCACTTGAGTCCATTGTGACTGTCGAGTCCCTAACAGGGAACAGAGTTTCTAACAGCTTGGGGTCTGGTGGGTGGAGTCAGTCTGCTGCTGACCTTCAGAACCTGAGCATGGCTCTCAGGGAGCCCCCAGCCCTGCACCTGCAGGGGGCCTGCTCCTAGCACAACCCCTGAGTGAGAGCTCCCTGTACTTTTGGGGTGCCTGAATGGAAGTGTGTCGTAGGAATACAGACTTATCAGTACTTAATCCTCGAAATCCAGAGTCAAGGATTGTTTTTGCTATTTCCCTTTCATGGTATCTTCTCAATATTGTTTTGTTTGTCTTTATAACCAACTGGGCCTTTTTCTTCAACCAGAGTTTAATAATACAGGACTGTGATGGTGTGAATAATATGAAATAGCCCATACCCCAAAGACTGTAAAAATAAAAGCCATGGTTATGACGACAGGTGGGCAGGAAGCTGGCTCTGGTTTAAAGCTTTGTCGTCTGTGCGGGAGTACACAGAAGAAATGGATTCGGTCAGTGTGGATTCGGTTTCCACGAGTCCCTCCAGCTCTGAAGGCGATGCCCTGCAGGAGTTCTCAGAGCTCTCCCTCTGGCCTCATGTTCTCCTCCCTCCTGGAGTCAGGGCTGTGTTGCCTCCTGTTGCCCCCGGTCAGTGGGCCGGGGGGGCCGCTCTCATTTCCCACTGCCACGTGAAGCCCCCAAAGAACCCAGGAGCCTGGGGAGGCTTTGCTTCTGGGGTCCATGAGTGAGATCGAGCCAGGATCTTGTAGCTCTGTTGGAAATTAAACAACGATGCATCAGTTGTGTACAAATTAAATAAAAATAATAACAGTTTCTGTTGGTGCTCATATGTAAGCACGAAACCAGAAAAAGACTTTTCTTAGGAGAGGGAACTTTAGATTTATCTGTAATGTTTCATTTTTTCAATAATTTTTTATTTTTTTTAACCAAAGTAGTACATGGATGCGCTGTGAAAGTCAACAGCACTACCCTTCCCTCTCTTTAACAGTCTTGTCCCTGGAGAAAACCACTGTCACCTTTTAGCTCTTTCTTCTGAAATGTAAGCTGATGTATCGAAACAATGGCATAGATTGCTACTTTTGATTGTTGCATTTTGGGTTCGTTTTGACTTTCTGCTGACTTATGCTATTTGGTAATTTCTTTTTTTTTTTCTGTTCTCTGTTTCTGGGATTCCTGTTGTTCAACTATTGGGCCTCTTGGATGAATGCACCCAATTTCTTATTTTTTATCTCCTATTTTCTACCTCCGTTTTTTTTTTTTTTTGTTTTGTTTTTTGTTGTTGTTGTTGTTGTTCACCTTTTGGGAGTATGTCCTTAATTTCATCTTTTAAAACTGTGGGGATTTTCCCTTAATTCTGCTCTTATGTGTGTAATTTCTGAGCGCACTCTCTCGTTATCCGAAGGGTCCCGTTCTATGCACACCTGCTCTTTTGTGCATGTGCCTCTCCTCCCTTCTGAGGATACTGATCATAGGTTTCCCCCCACAATACGTCTCTTTGGATCCCTGCATGTGCCTGCCACCTCTGAGTTTACGTTTCTTTCGCTGGCCAGTTTCATGCCCAGCGCCTTTTCTCATTGGCTTGGTTCGTGACTGCCCACCGATGCTGAAGTGAGAGGCCCCAGCAGCTGGTGGACGCTTTGGGCAGGTGGCACTTTCCGACTGGTGGTTCCATGTGGCTGCTGCCGGGAGCTGCTCGTTTTACCAGGAACCCGCGCTTGTCAGTGTCTGTGGTCTTCCTCCTGAGCAGGTGTTCTCCTAGAGAGGAACGCTTTGTCCCCTCTTCACGGGGTGTATGAGTTTGCTAGAGCTGCTGTAACAAAGCCATCACTGATGGGGTGGCTTAACAATAGACGTTTATTTCCCTGCCGTCCTAGAGGCTGGAAGTCCAAGATCAAGGTGTCACAGGTTGGTTTCTCCTGGGGGCTGTCTCCTCAGCTCGCAGATGCTTCGCTGTGTCCTCACGTGGCCTTTTCTCTGTGTGCCCCCATCTCTGGGGTCTCTTCCTCCTCTCAGGAGGGCACGGTCCAGTCGGGTCAGAGCCACACTCTTATGAGCTCATTTAGCCACACTTGCCTCTGGGAAGACCCCTCTCCAAGTAGTCATCCTGAGGATCGTGCTTCAGCGTGTGAATTTTGATGGGACACAGTGCAGTCCATAGTGTGGGGTGTAAGCTGGCTATCCGTGCTCTGTGAGCCCAGGGTGGGGGTGCTGGGGCCTCATGCTGAACGTTGACTTTTACTTAATGGCCTAGTTTTGGGTGCCTCATTCCATGCCTGTTTTCAGCTGGGCTGTAAATCCCGGATCTGGAACCTATCTGAGTCTTCCTCCCCAAAAGCCATGTCTTGTTTTCTCTTGTGTGTGTGTGTGGGGGGTAGGGTGGGGGGGTGGGGCATTGCTTGAATCTGGGCCCGGGGGGGTCGGAGCTGCTCCTCAGGATGCCTTTCACGACCCCTCCCGTCTGCAGGCCCCCCGTGCTCCTCAGAGTAGTGGGTCTTCCCATGCCCTTTCTCCGAAATTCCTGATTCTGCACCCCCTCACCTCCCCAAAAAGGTTTGGCTTCAGCTTCCTGCAGTCTGCAGAGTGGGCCAGCTCTTGCCAGCCTGCCTTCCAGCCCCTCAGTGCTGTTGGCCGTGCCCATCTGCGGTGGTTTCTGTCTCATCTTTGTCCTTGTGGGGCTATTCCTTTATATCTTATTGTCGTTGTCTTGGGCTGGGAGCAGGAAAGAGGAAGCAGCGAGTGTTCGATCTGCTGTGTCCGAGCAGAAGTCCCGTGTATCTGAGAAGTGACTCCTTACATGTGCAGCGCGTGGTGAGCCCACCAAAGGGCAGGCCTATGGACGTGGTTCCCATCTGCATCTTCACCTCCACGTGCTTGGAGAATGGGGGGGAATTTGTGTGACTTCATCACAGCACGGAGTTCAGGGAGTGACACTGTGTATGCCTTTTTTCAGAAAACCCGGAACGTTGGGCTCTCAGGACAGGAGCTGATGTTCCAGCAGCATCGTGGACTGATTTCATCGGGGCCCGGGGAAGACTGTGGAAATGAGCGCTGCAGGGAGGTAAGGAGCCCTCTGTGGGGACCGTGTGGCCTCTGGCTTGTTTCCCAGTGAGCGCACTCCAGACAGATCTCTTGGAGTTTGCATCACCATCTGCTTGCGTTTTGAGTCTCAAGTAAAAATGTTTTTCCCCTCCTCATATGCATTTCCAGGTGTTTGTCATTATCTGATACGAAATTCATCCTTGCTTCAAGTCGATATTCTGTTCTGCCCAAAATTCAACACCTCTCTTCTTCCTATTCCTTCCTGTTGTTTAAACTCATATTTTGACCTTAATACCTTATCTTATCAATTTTTAAATAATAAAACAACCCAAGTGGGAATCTTCCTAATTACTTCCTTAAACTTTTATGGGTAACGTACGTGAATTTAGTGAAGCCCCGTGGGTGAGTACCCTGCGCCGTTTCATGGGCTCTGTCCTGTGATGAGCATAATTAATGCCAGAGTCCATAAAAGAGCCGTGTTGTGTGCCTCATAAAACTTGGAGGAGGCATAAAATCCCTCTCGTGCTGTTGGTTGTCATGGTTACTGTTTGGGGAACGCTTTATTATCAATTCCCAACCCCTTCTTTTTCTTACCAGGATAATAATCCGTAGATTTGTGGCTCTCCATTTGCCCCTGGTGTGTATCTTGCTCGCACCGTGTTAAACGCCTGGCCCCGGCACGGGAGCTGGACACAGGGATGCTGGTGGGGGGGGGGCGGTGGCTCACCGCGTGGCCATGGGGACGTGGGGGATCAGGCTTGACAGGTAAATGACAGTGCTTGGGGAACCAGTGTTAGACCACAGGTTAGGGATGACTCGACCGAGCAAAAGAGGGAAAGGAGGATTGTGTGTAATCCAAGGCAGCAGGTGGCAGACAGGGCGCTGGGGAAGGGTGAAGAGGTATGCTTTGTGCCCCGAGGAGACCGAGGGCCTTGGTGGACCCCTGGGCGGGGTGTGGGGGGACGGATGCCACCCTGCCCCAAGAGACAATTTCTAGCTGCCTGAGCTTCCCTGTGAAGGGACAGCCCCCAGTGCAGGGAAGGGGTGAAGCAGGGCTGAGTGACCATCTGGGGATGACAGGGAGGCGTCCTTGGGGAGATCCTGGCCTCTCTGATCCCCACCCTGGGCACTGCGAGTGCCTCCTGGCCTGTGCGCGCCTCCCTCTCTTCTCTGCGGGCTGCACTTTCCCCCTGGCTGGCCTCTCTCTTCCCAGTGTCCCTCCAGAGCCTCTGCTGGAGCAGAACTCTGCTTCATGACCAGCCCCCGATTTGGACGTCGCCCTGCTCCCCAGACTCAGAGTCAAAGCAGGGCCGCTATCATCCGGGGATCTGCCTGGTCTCCAGCACTAGACCACTGTGCCTCAGGCTTATCTGTTGTGTGACTGGAGCTGCCGGCCGTCGGTGCCTCCGCCGGGACCTCCCAGCTCCTGGTCTCCCCGTGTCACCCGCCCTCGCCTTCTTGCCCGGCCGCCATGCGGCCGAGGGGCTTGGGTTTCTTACCTTTCTTCTTTATCATCTGTGCTCTGCTGGTCACGTTGAGGTTTTGTGCACGTGATCCATAAGCAGAAACACCGCAAAGCTTCTAAAAAAGCCAGGAGGGAAGGGAAGTTTGTCCCTGAAGACCAAGCGTGAGGATGGAATCCAGCTGATCAATCTCTGGCTGTGGGGCCAAACCTCAGGGCCAACTCCCAAGGTGCACGTGCATGTCGACTTGGTCCCAGGGGAGCCAAGTGCCCGGGGCACCAGCACTGTATTCCCGGTTGGCGTCCTCACCTAGGTCAGTGCCTTCTGCCCGAAGGTGGGCAGAACCAGGGGCGGCTGCTTGGCCGCAACCACAGGCGAAGGAAGGCACAGGCTGCGTGGGTTCACAGGTGGGAGTTTGGATCCTGACTCCAGCCCTTAGCAACGCTGGGACCTTGGGCTGGTCCCACTGCCTCTCCGAGCCTCAGGTCACCTGTCAAATGGAGGTCACAGTGATATTTGCCCCATGTGCTATGGTCAGAGACGAAGAGGGTGACGCGTGGCACCGTGCCTGACACACGGCCAGCTCCCAGTGGTTGTTTGCTGCCGTAATTATTGTCGGTGTCAACATTAGAATTGCCCTGTAACTGTGAACGTGCCTTTGCTCTGTGAGTTTGGGTGACGTCAACACTGACGTGTCTTCTGTGTTCTGGAGCAGGAGAGGAGAATAAGGACGCATCATCGCCGTCTTCCTCTGAGGTGTCAGGGAAGGTTAAGGAGACAAGGGTTGGAAAGAGCTTCGAGGTTTCCGCGGAAGGCACATGCTCCTCGTAGTTACTGGTTTTTGGTGGGAGGTGCAGCCTGGAGTTTTCTCTGGAGTGATGCCCATCGCCGTGTGGCTGACATGTCTGCACAGGAGTCAGGGAGAGGTGAGCACACCCTTCATGCCCAGCTCTTGGATGCATAGCAGGAGCCCATGGTGCCACCTCCAGGGCAGAGACCCGGAGGGACTCTCCGTCAAAGACGCCTCTCAGCCAGAGTAGTTGGGAGGAGAAATGACGAGAAGAGGACGCTGCCCAGGCCGTGGCCTTGGGGCTGTAGCTGGGAACTCCAGAGGCAGTGTGGGGACACCCGGTTTGCACCGGGCAGGGGCCAGGCCATGTGCAGTAATGCCTGAGTGTCAGGTACTGTCCCTTTATCCTGAGCAGTGTGGTCACCGTGGTGTGGTGGCCATTCCCTGTCCTCGCGATCCGTTCTGCCGTGTGAGCGGTTCTCTCCCCTCACTGTGGAGTGGAGTGAAACCAGCAGAGACAATGCACAGCAAAGCTGGCTGGCCCGGTGTTTCAAGGCAGGTTTTTGAGTCTCTGGGTATTTGCAGCCTAGTGCAGCGCTGATCAGTGCATTCGCCTTGATAGTATTACCGGGGGGCGTTGCAAGTCTGTCGGTGCTGTGGACTGAATGTTTGTGTCCCCCCGTGTTCCTGAGTGGAAATCCTAATTCCCAAGGTGAGGGTGTTAGCAGGTGGCGCTTTAGGGGGTGATGAGGTCATGAGGGTGGAGCCCTCGTGAATGGGGTTAATGTCCTTACAACAGAGAGCTCCCTCACCTTCTCTCTGCCATTCGAGGCTGCAGCGAGAAGATGGTCATCAGCAACCCAGAAAAGGCTCCTCAGACCCTGACCGCGCTGGCTCCAGATCTTGGGTTTCCAGCCTCCAGAAGTGTGAGAAATAAATATCTGTTGTTTGCAAGACCCCAGCCCAGGGCAGTTTGTTGTAGTTACCTGAACTGAGACAGTGATTTTTGAATCATGGAAAGGAGAGTTGGTTATAATCCTGGTAGCTGCCGTGTTTTGCTGTATTTGAGTTCGAAGCACTGTGCTTAGAGTTTTACGGAGATTATCTGTAATCCTCACAACGATCTTGAGGTAGGCGAGGTTCTTCCCAGTGAATGAGGAAATGGAGACCGTTCAAGATGGTTCCATACGCGGTAAGGGGCTGAGCCGCCGTAAGCTGCTCTCAACTCAGCCCTGACAACTCGCCAGGGATCACAGCAGACAAAATTCCCCAGTTCTGTGAGCCTGAACGTCTTCTGCTGACTAAGCCGTCCTGACCATTAGTGGCCAGGGACACGTGGCCGCTTAGATCAGTAGGGCTTCTCCTGAGAGAACCAGGAGAACGTACCTGTATCTCTCTCTGTGTAGATGTAGATAGAAAGAAGAAGGGATTTATGACAGGGATTGGCTCACATGGTTATGGAGGCTGAGAAGTCCCGGGGTCTGCCGTCTGCAAGCGGGTGGTGGGACTCAGTCCGAGTTAGGAGGCCCAGGACCAGGAGCACTGACGTCTGAGGGCGGGAGAAGATGGACATCCAGCTCGAGAAGAGAGAGCGAATTCATCCTCCCTCTGCCTTCTCTTCTACTCGGGCCCTCGCCAGATTGGACGAGGCAGCCCACATGGATGAGGGCGCTCGCTGGACTCCGTGACTGAAGGAAATGCTAATCTCTGGCGGAAACACCCTCACAGACGCGCCCAGAAGGAATGTTTGACCGGCAATCTAGGCGTCCCACGGCCCAGTCAAGTTGACACATAAAACTAACCATCACACCATTCAAACTTAACGTCATAAAATTGAGTAAAATATAAAAATCCAGTTCCTCAGTCACACTAGCCACTTCTCGTGGGATTAAAAGCCACGTGTGGCGAGCAGCTACTGTTTTGAACAGTGTAGACAGACTATCCACTGGTGCAGAAAGTTCTATCAGGCGGCACCAGACGAACTTATGTCATTATCTTAAATGAGTCTGTGGGTGTTTAAATTCTTTGAGATGGCGGTTCTTTAAAAGAAGTAGGCCGAGGATGTCTGAGTGTCGTGGGCTGGGCCAGCTCTCAGTGGCTGACTCTTCTGAGGCCTCTGCCCCGGGCTGGCTGTGTCTGATACTCCCGTGTCCTTCCCACGGGTCCCTGGGCTCAGGCTGCACACTGTCTGCTTGCCCCCGTGCTCATCTTCGCGTCCAGGCCTTGGGGTCAGTCCCGCGCAGACTGGGAAGTGATGTAAACTTCTGATTTAAATTCGGTTTCATGAAATGCAGTCCAACACCAATAGAAACAGAGTCAGTGCTTCTGTGTCCCTACAGTTGAGGCGTGGTGGCTCAAAGCAGCGCGTGTTCATGGTCTTGTAGTTCTGAGACCGGAAGTCTGGAACCAGCTTCGCTGGACTGAAGCAAGGTGTTGGCAGGGCCGCCCTGTCCCCAGAGCTGCTAGGGGAGAATACTTTCCAGCTTCGAGAACTGTACTCCTTTCTGGCCTTGGCGCACGTCCCCTCCTTCCTCTTCCGAACCAGCAGCATGGTGTGTTGCGTCATGTGACCCTCTTCTGTGTCAGTCTCCTCGGCTTCCGACTTACGAGGACCCTGGTGATGGTATTTACGGCCCACCTGGATGACCCAGAATGATCACTCCATCTCAAGGCCTTTAACTTAATCTCGTCTGCAGAGTCTCTTTTGCCGTATGAAGAAACATTCACCGGTTCTGGAGAGTAAGACCTGGACGTCTTTGGGGACCGTTACTGAGCTGATCACAGGTCATAGAAAGAGCTCCCTGGTGAGCTGTTTAGAGTGGTTTAGAGCAGTTTAGACGTCTGCTGTCTAACAAACCACCCCAAATGTCATAGCTGAACTAAACTATTTTTTATTTCTCATGCGTCTGCGGGTCAATGGGGTGGTTTTGCTCTTCCTGGGCCAGGTTTGGCTGGTCTTAGTTGGGCTTGCTTGTGTGTCCGTGATCAGCTGGCGGGTTGGTGGGACTAGAACAGCCTTGGCTGGGACAGCCCACCCCCTGTGATTCTAGGTCACGTCCCTCCAATTCTCCAGCCCACGTATCCTCAGGCTGATGTGGCCTGGAGATCATGGTGATTGTAGGGAAGCAAGAGAGGGAGCAGAGTCACATGAGCCCTTCGTGACCTTCTTCCTGATGTCAACTTTGTTACTATCCCCATGGTCCAAGCAAGTCAGGTGGGCCAGGACCAGAATGAAGGAGACTACAAAGTTATGGGGCAAAGGTGAGGATACAGGGAGACCCTTAATGAGAGACATTGATTCAACCTGCCACTTTGGGCATTGGAGTTGGGGGAGGGGGGCTTTGAGTTGCTTGCTGTGTGATTTCGGGCAAGTTACCTATCCTCTCTGAGTCTCCATTTCACCTTTAAACAGGGTACTAAATGCGTATAATAGAGGTGTTGTGAGGATTGTGTGAAATTATGTATTCAGAATGCGCAGCCAGATTCTAGGAATGTGGTTAAGTCCATATTAGCTGCTGTTCCTCCCGAGGTAATTGTTGTGATAATGGTAGCAATTATTATTTTATTTGTGGTCGCCATTGGGGCCGTTTTGTGTCCCATGTCACAGCTCTCTGTCCCGTCTCCTTGTGAGGGGAGAGGGCCCATCAGACTCTGAACTCAGGGAGCTTCCACCTGAAATTTTCACTCAATCCCACCCCAAGCAGAGGCAAACGGAGATTCGTGCACAGAGCAGTGTAAATGAGTTTGTGCAGCTCTAAAAAAGTGTGAGTGTACTTTGTCTTTAAGATGAAATCTAATTTTGTTCTTCATGCTTCAAAGTGGAATTAGTGTGATTTTAATAGCAAATTTGTAATTGGCTTTAACTATTATTTTTTAAAAAGTGGTTACTTTTCATGTTGACATGTGAAGTGGAAATGCGTAAAGTCAGGCTTAAAGAGTGACAGGACTTGAGTTTCCTGTCCTTGGGCAAGCAGCTGCCAGTTAAAAACAAAGGGGAGGTGTGACGAAGTTGGAAGCTGCCCAGAGTTTAAATGAGCAGAACAAAAATCTTGTGGATCATGAAGGTTTTTGAGCTTCAATTTAGCATTAAATTACTCAGATGAAATATCCAAAATAAAGAGGCTTTTTTTAGGGGGGAGGTGGAATTCTATTGCCTCCAAACTCAGAGAAAAGTAGGATGAATATGCATGAAACTGATGAGAGAGCCACAGTTCGGGTTTTAATTTCCCAACCACTAAGTGTTTTCAAAACAGTATTTCTGAAAAATGATTTTAGTTTAATGGTATTGGTGCTGGTACTGCTGCTGTTGCAAAAACACCCTCTATTTTGTAATTGCCTGTGGATTCAGTTTGTTTTGGACTCTGACGTATTGCAGAGCAGACACATCTCCCTTCTCTTGACATGTCTCCCCTCACCCTCAAGGGCTTCCTCCAGAAAGCCTGAAAGTACTTCTTGACAACCTTAAATCACTTATTTCTGTGACACATGGGCTTGATGGTTTCCAAGAGAAATACTTGGAAATACAAATGCTTCCCCGAAATCCCCCAAATCCATGGTTTTGCCATGTCTTTACCAAGAGTGACAGGCGATGCACTTGTGCTCATGGTCTCAGATATCGGGGTGCTCGACTCTTGGATTCATCCCTGGAAAAAGAGGAATCCTAATGTCAAGATGGTTTATTTTTAACAATGACAAGTGTTGGCTATTTCTAATGTAGCTATTCTGATCTTTGAAGTCTGGAAGGCTGAGTGGCTGTCGATTGATATTGAATGCCGACCCCTGTCCATGTCCTGGCTTTATTGAGAAATAATTGACACATAACACTGTATAAATTTAAGGTGTGCGGTGTATTGATTGACACACACGTATCGCCAAGACGATCGCCACTTAGCTTTAGCTAATGCCCGTGTCACGTCACATGGGTACCATTTTCTTCCGTTGTGAGAGCACTTCACATTTACTCTCTTAGCAATTTCCAAGTAGATAACACAATATTTTAAACTATAATCGCCATGCTGTACATGAGATCCCCAGTGCTTATGCATCTTACAGCTGGAAGTTTGGACCAACGTTCGCCTGCTGCCAGCCCCTGATAAGCACCATTCTAGTCACTGTTTCTATGATTTCACTTTTTAAGTTTCTACACATAAGTGACATCATACAGTATTGTCTTCCTCTGTCTGACTCATGCTGGGCTGGTTCCTCGACCTCTGAGCCTTGGTCTTCTGGGCTGTAAGGTGGTGGGGAGAATGGTCCCAGCTCCGTAGGTGCGTCAGGGTTGGCTGCAGAGAGGCCAGGCTGAAAGCGTGCTGACAGTGAAGCAGGACCGGGGCACAGGGTTACTCCTACTGTGCTTTCCTCAGTCATCCTGACACCTCCTGTAACAGCACCTGGCCAGGTAAGCACTGAGGAAATGCTGAAACGTGTTCTATTTTTAAAGCCAGTTGCTCGAGGGGGCGCCTGGGTGGCTCAGTCGGTTAGGCATCTGCCTTTCAGCTCAGGTCATGATCCCAGGGTCCTGGGATTGAGTTCTGCGTTGGGCTCCCTGCTCAGCGGGGAGTCTGCTTCTCCCTCTGCCTGCCGCTCCCCTTGCTTGCGCTCACCCTCTCTGTCTCTATAAAAGAAATAAATAAAATCTTAAAAAAAAAAAAAGCCGGTTGCTTGACATTCTGTTTGTTAACAAGCAAATTCGGACTTTCATTTGATGTTAACTCCACTTTAAACGAAAGCAGACTGTGTCTGTTTTCCTAACTCTGAACACATTATATCTCATTTTCTAATAGATTTGATGTTCTGAACATATTTTACGCTGTTACACATTTTGTACTTTTACATAATTAGGAAGGTGATTGCTCTGTTAATTTAAAGCAAATTTAGTAGGAGCCAACTGCACAGTTTGATGGAGGCCCCCCCCCCCGCCCCGCTTGAGTCCCCAAGGTTACCTGTTGCATGTGGGTGGGACCTGGTCTTGCATACACAGTGTCTGGCCCAGGGTCTGTCATGTAGAAATTGCTTAATATGTTTGCTGATTGGCTAAAAAAGAAGCTGCAAATCACATCCTTCAGTGATGAGAAGGAACCCTCTGGACCCTGTCAGAGAGGATGCACTTTGAGCACGGTGCACATTCCCCGTGGAGGGTCCTGGGCTCCTGACGCAGGTGCTAAGACATTTAACTCGCAGGAAGGGGAAGCAGGTTTGGGCAGAGGGAGGAGCGGAGCTGCACCTGAGCCCTCCTGGCAGGGAGCACTGAAGCAGTATCACCCGTCAGAGGTGTCCTGCTTCGGGCTGACATGGCCTAGGCCCTGGATGCTGGCTTCTCCAGGAAGGGTGTGTTGGTGAATGTTTAACCATTTTGGGGGAAAAAAACCAGCCATGCATTTGTAGCATTTGCCAATTCCCATGGTGTAAATACTACCAGGGCTGATTTCTAGCTACCAGTGTGCCTGTCTCTGACCACAGATTTGAGAAGAGATGTATACATTTGGTTCCCACGGGCCAGAGCGAGCTTGCCCTGGCGTCCAACCGACAGGTGGGGCCTCAGGCAGGCGGCTCTCTGCAGCTGAGGCAGGCTCAGGGGAGCCGGCCGCTGGAGCCTGGGTGCTGACCTCAGTCTCCACAGCTGGGCAGGTCCTTCCAGAAGGGGAATCCGCACATCACCACCACCACCATGGTTTCCCCCTTGTGTATCTTGGATGCACTTCTCCATATGCATGGGGGAGCAGCTACTGCAGGATTCCAGAGGGCCTTTTTTTCTTGGAAGAGGGAGGTGGGTGGGATCAATGACAGTGTCTGGCATAGCACTTGGTCTCAGGGCCATGACGAGCTCATTGTCTCTCTTGTTCAGTGCCCATTCTAGAAGGTTCTGGCCTTCAGTGGGCATGTATGCTTGCTTCATGGTTTGTACGGTGCACGGCCAGACCTCTGTCCTGAGGGGTCTGAGCCCTGGTCACCATGCCCTCCCCGAGACATGGGAGCTGCATTTGTCCATTTAGTATGACAGTCCTTCTCCATTGTGGTGGAGTGTCCTCCCAGGGGTCCACAGGAGGGGACACATGTTGATCTTCTTATCCGTGAGGACATTCAGTGTCAAGACTCCCCTCCACCCTTCCAAAGAGGTGACGTCACTGCTCTTTCCTGCGATCTGCCAAATGCAAACCCGTTCTACTGTTCGCAGCACCACAGTTCCTTCCATTCATCTGACCTCCTGGCTCATCGCCTCCTGCCACGAATGATGCTGCCTGTTGCCCAACTTCCAATTCACCCTCCAGATTTCAAGAGTTCTCTATCACTTTAGAATAATTCGTTACACCATCTTGAAAGCAGCTGGCAAAGAGGTTTTTCCAAGAATGGACTAAACACAGGTCCTTTTTTGGATGTGCAAATTTGACCCCTTTGGTGAAATACCATTTACATGGTCTAGATACACATCATATGTGACCTTTTTCTTCCGAAGGAAACTTTTGGGAACCACATTGAGTTTTCATAAGAAATATGGTTTTTCTCCATAAGAGCTTGTCTTTTGTATTGGGCAAAAAATATCCACCCATCCTTGAAGAGGACAGAAAAAGCTGCACCATCGTGCAGAACCTCTGGAGAAAGCACCAACTCCTGAAAGCAGAATTCCAGGGAACACATTGTCCACACGAGGATCTGCAAGAGCGTGTGGAACTTTTAAATGCAAATATAGTGGAATCGATGGTTTTTTGAAAATGTATAACATGACGAGTGAGTGCTGTCAGTGCAGTGTAATTACCTGAATCCTGTGGGAGCAAGAATCCCTTTGATGAGAACTGACTGTGCTCGAATGAAAGGAAGCCCGCCTGTGAACACGCCGTGGAGGAACACATGCCCATTCTTGCCCGGCTTTTCATGATGTCAGCGGTCCTTTAACAAAACTCCCAAACGTGTTCTCCCTCCCAACCACAGAGAATGTGACCATGTACCGTCGCTCAAGAATCATACCGAGTTTCATTAGGTTCACTTCGGATTCTTACTTGGGAACCAACCTTAAGAGTGGTTTGGGCTCAAGTACATTTCTTTGTGATTACTTCATCTTAGGTTAATTTGGACTATCATCTGAAAGATGCATGTTTTCATGGGGGGAGATAGTGTTATTTTTAGATCATTTAAATTCGACAAAACATGACTTCTAAAGAGATGTTGGTGAGCTTGAGCCTTTGGGTGCTGATGTTCAAACTGCTTTATGTTCTGGTTTCCATTCCCTTGAAGGCTTCAAGGGAGTCCTTGGTCTTTGTAGATGCACTGGCCAGCGGAGATGAAAGTTTGGACTTCCGGGAATGGTTTTCCCACCGTGGTGTCTGGTACCCTTAGGAGCCCCTGGCACACAGATGGACCATGCTGCCCCTGACTTCATGATCATGGGATTGGTCGTGACGCTGCTGTGTGTCCGCCATCCTTACTCGGCATGCCTGTGGGTCCACTCGTGGTTTCCGTGTGCCATTACCATGTCTTCTTTGCCTGAAACAAAAATATATCCCCTGGCACAGAAGAACACATTCCCCATCCCCCCCTTGCTCTTCAGGAAGGAGGCTTCACATTTTCACATGGTCTCCACGCTAGGAGTTGGGTTAGAGGCATCTCAAGGACAGATTCCAACTGCCATGGGGTCCCTGGGCACGGCTGTTCTCCCAGATCATAGCTCTCTGCCCTTTGAACCTT
The DNA here is from genome assembly GCF_024610735.1 of Ursus americanus. NCBI lineage: Eukaryota > Metazoa > Chordata > Mammalia > Carnivora > Ursidae > Ursus > Ursus americanus. The sequence continues at coordinate 2,714,925 of NC_142132.1, read as the reverse complement.
CAAGGTCTTTTGTTGATAGGAAAAGGATTTTGCCAAACGTGGCTTTTTTCTTTAAATCCTGAGGCTTTCAATTTAATAGCTTCTTGTTTGTAAATCCGTCAGCTCCTGAAGAAAGAGGTCAATCACTGAGCCATGCAACTCCATCTTTTACTCAATAACAAAATCCATATATATTGGGTTTTCCAGGGTCCCAAAGGGAATCATTATTGGAATAATCATTTAAAGGCATGTCTTTGCAGCGTTTTCCCAGAAATGGGATGTCGGACCTATACCTCCTGTATTGGTTTTCCAGGGCTGCTGTAACCAGCGACCGCATACCGGGGGCCTGAAGCCACAGAAATGTTTTCTCTTACAATTCTGGAGGCCTGAAGTCCAAAATCAAGGTGTCCGCTTGGCTGTGCTCGCTCCAGAGGCTCTAACAGGGAACTCTTCCTTGCCTCTTCTGCTTCTGGTGGTTCCAGGCAGTCCTCAGCATTTCTTGGTTTGTAGACGCGTCATTCCAACTTCTGCCTCTGTCTTCACATGGCCTTCCTCCTGGTGTCTGTGCCCTCTCTTCTTCTGTCTCTTATAAGGACACTCGTTGTTGGACGTAAGGGCCACCCTAAACCCAGGATGATCTCATTTTGAGATCTTTAATCCTTTATATGAGCAAAGATCCTTTTTCTACATAAGGTCACATTCACGGGTTCTGGGGTTAGGACATGACATACCTTCTTGGGACCACCATTCAACGTCTAGACCTCCTTTGTGTTTTGTGATCGGAACATACGCCCTGTGGATGGTGCAGGCCACCCAGGGGCTTCCTGCGTCTGTAGCTGTTCTTCCTGCTTTTCCAGGGACTCCCCATAATCTGGGTTTCTGGGGCCACTGTGCTCTCTGCTCAAGTTCTCACCACCATTTCATTCAGAGACTTTTAATCTCCTGCCTTTCTTTAATGGGCCCATTTCCTTTTTAAAGTAGACTTTCTCCACACTTGAAAGTAACAGCCACGTGAATACATGGCTGATATTGAGCCCACTGCATTCTCCACGACAGATGCCAGCTCACCTTGTGAATATTGGGACAGAGAAACAAAAACAGCTAGAAAGCATCTGGATGAGAACTGGAAACATGGGTTTGGACATGGACCTAAAGCTTCTTTCACAGATATTAGGCTAATATTTACCTTAAATTATAAGGATGGGAAAACCATGTAATATGTTTGCTCATGCTTGAAGAGGGGTTGGGGATCAGCCTTCTCCTTTTGGGGTGTGTTTGTTCATCGGCACTAATTTTGTGATCCAAATAGAAACTGCTTTCTTCTACAGTAACTCACCGCTGCTTGAAAGGCAAACCCCTGATCCAGTCCTTGCACACCTCCAGCCAGTGTCTTAAGCGTTGGGATGCACCCCATTTCCGGTCCCCGTGCCCTACACCTTCCATTGAAAGGCATCCTCCAAGAGCTCTGGACAGATGTAGGTCGTGAGGCTGTGTCTGAGCTCCCTGGTCTTGCCCGACCACTAGATGGATGTGTGGCACATGCTGTGGTCGGCTCTGCTTTCCTGAGTCAGGCTGGAGCAGTGACTCTCCTCCCAGGGGCTCCCTGTAGAAAAACCTGCACGTAGCTCTGGGAAGCTCTCATTTTCCATTGCGTTTAAGGGGGATTTTAAGGCAATAATCCCGCTTCTAGGAATTCATCCTAGGGAGTATTTATATTTAGAAATATATGCACAAAGTTACTCATTTGCCATAATCTGGATGTCCCTCAGCGGGACAGGGGTGATGTAAGTTAGCGCACACACGTAGAGAGCAGGTCCACAGCCCTTCGGAGGATGGAGCTGGATCTTGAAGGAGCACCTATGGCCCCAAGAGGCAGGGGAGGGTCGTGGTCGAGAGTCATGGCTGTGGACCTAGAGCACCTGCACTCACACCTGAGCGCTGTCACCTGCTGTCCGTGGCCTTGGGTGGATTACCAGGTGCTCCGGGCTCCGCTTCCTCCTCCGTGAAGCGGGAGGGTCCCAGGGCTTGCGTCATAGGGGGGCCTGAGGGTTAAATGAGTTCATGAAGGCAGAACGCTCAGAACAGGGAGGGAGTGCTCGGCAGGGAGGAACTCACGAGGATTAGCCATTGTTTCAGACGTGCCCTTAAGTGAATAAAACGTGGTGCCCACGAGGATCCTAATTTTTGTTGTATACATGCTGTAATCGGTGCCGGTGCGTTAACACATTTGTGGGAGGAGCTTGGGATTTCTGGTGATTCTATGAAGTCATTTGTTCCATCAGGGCCTTGATTTTGCTGTTCTGCTTCGGATTCTTTCACCTGTTCAGTGACTGAACAAATACCCACTGGGCGGGCCATGGCAGTGGAGAGCAGAGGGTCAGTGAAGTCACAGACACGATGCCTCCTGAGGGAGGAGCTGGAATTGCACAGGCATGTAATTAATCACTCAAATCACAAGTGTGGTGAGAGCCAGGGAGGGTGGTACGGCTGCCTCCTCGTGGGGCCTGGAGGTCCCTGGAAGTCGTCCTGCTGGGCTGATCTCTGGAGGATGAGCCGGGATTCCCGGGGGCGGGTGTGGGGGGAGTATTCTGGCAAAGAGGGCAGCAGCTAGGAAGGCCTGGGAGCTGGGAGGGGAGCTGGTGGCAGAGGAGATCCTTTATGGAAGCAAAGAGCCTTGTAGAAAACAACCAGCCCCATAAAGGCTTTAGACAGTGGGGAGATGTGATTGAATGCAGGGTTTAGAAACATCCCCCCAGCTGCCCAGTGGAGAGTGGGCTAGTTGAGCTCCCAGCCGCAGAGACATCCTGGGGAGAGGTGAGGGTGGCTGGAATGGGGGGCTCTGGACAGGGGGATGAATTGATTGCCTTGAAAGACAATCTAATTTAAATTCAGAGAATCTCCCAGTTTAACCTCATTAAAAAGGAATGAAATTCAACACGGGAGAGCTTGGTAAATTAACACATGAATTGCTGGGAACACAAGTAGTCTGGATTAAAACCTTTTTAAAAGCAAATAAATATCCAGTGGGACAGGACGCACTGCCTGGCTCACTTAGCGGGAGGCTGTACCTGGGGGGCCCCAGGGCCAGGGAGCGGCCAGCTAGGCTGTGCACTCCTCCATGCTCTGTTCCCTGGGACACCGGGGTGGGCTCAGATGCCCAGGTCTGAGACAAAGGCTGGCCGCCTTCCCAATCTGGCACTGCCAGCAGGGAGGGCTGGCTGGATTTGAAGGGAATGAAAAACAGGAAGCTTGGCAGGCTTTTCTGAAGGCTGGGCTTCCAAGGCCGGTGTGCCACCAGGGTTCGGGCCTGAGGCCTGGGGATGCCTGACCCTAGCAGCTCTCACTGTGAAAGTGACAGGCCGAGGCCACCGGTGATCCCCCCATCTGTCAGCGGGGGACGGACAGCTGCCCAAAGTAAGGCTCTGGCAGGGCCGCCTACCCGGGCATCCCCTCAGTGACCATCGATTAGCAGCAGGAAGGAGGGGCCGTGAGGTCATTTCCTCTGGCCCTTCTCCCGCCTCTGAAAGGAGACCCAGGTGCTTTGGTGGTCAGGGTGTTTGGCTTCCTCCGTGGCCGTGTCCACGTGAGGCTGTTAGAATGCTCGAAGGAAATGTTCTGTGTCATGTGCATCGCAGCCCTGGCTTTCAGCCTGATGTGTCTGCAGCGAGCAGGCTTGCAGGCGCTCGGTCTGGTGCCCCGTTTTCCCTGCATGGACAGCCCAGGCTCTGTGCTCAGCTGCGGTGGTGCCGGGCGTGGTGGCTCCTGGGTGCCTGGCCTGGGCTGTGGAACCAGAACAGGAAACCAGCCTCTGCCGTGACGTCCTCCACAGGACAGAGACACCGAGGCCTCTGGGCTTCCAGTAGCACGTGTTCAGCAGGACATCAGAAAGTTCTAGGACCCAAGCTGTCTCTGCAACCCACTGACTCAGGCAGAAGTGGGCTCTTCCCTGGTGACCAGGTGGAAACAGGGCGTGACCTCAGCTAATTCTGGAACCTGGGAGGAGGGCGGATTCATGGATCTGTTGCACATCACTGAGGGTGATGGGGTGGGTAACACAGGCCTGGAGATGCTGGAGACCCAAGTTTGGTTTCACACGTGAAGTTCCCGTGTGGAAACCGCCACAGCACAGGACCAGTGTGGGAGCTTGGAATCAGGGTGGGGCTGTGGCTGGGTGGTCACTGTGTGCGGCAGTGGGTCGGCTTCTCTGCCTCAGTTTGAACACTGTCTCAGGTGGCATATGATGCAATCCGGCCAGCCCCAGCAGTAAACAGATGTATGGGCTCACGTGTCTGGACAGGCCTGGGGCCCACGCTGCTGGGACAGTCCCAGGATCAGAGGCCCTGCTCACACTCAGCTCTGCTCCTGGAGCGGCCTCCCTCCTCGGGGCAGAAAGGGCCACTTCACCTTCTTGTTCTCATTTCCCTGGAGAGACCAAGGGACTGAGTCTCCTTGGCCATGGTCAGCCTGTCCCATGACCTGGGCTGACTGAGCCCTACACCAAGCACCAAGCCCAAAAACGCGGGCTCTGCGGGTGAGTTCCAGGCCTGGAGCTGGAGTCTCTTGGAAGTATGTGGGGTGGGAGTGGCAATGGGGGAGAGTTGGTCTGCTCATCATCCCCACCGTGTCACCAGCATTTGGGTATTTTAAATCCCTCTCTCTAGGTACCTCTTCTTTTTCTTCAAATCAGTACGTTTTCATTGCTGAAATTTCTGAATAGAGTCATTTACAGCACCGTGGCTTTTACAACTGTAATTGCCAAAGAAAGCCCTGGGCGGGAAAGGGCATTTGTTGGCTCTTGTAAACAGACCTGCAGAATGAGAATGTGGTTTTCCTGTCAATGATGGATGTGATGCTGTCCTGCTGTCGCGACTGGTGGCCCCGTGGCTGTGGTTTTGGGTGTAGAAGACGCTGCCCTCTGTGCAGCCCTCACTCCCAGCTGGGCCGCTGTGGCCCTCGCCCTCCCGGGAAGTCCCACGTGGAGGCCCCTGGGACGGGGGCTGGTGGAAGGGCTCACTGGGCCTTGGAGAGGACCCTCCTCCATAGGGGAGGGGTCAGAGGTGCGTCCCACTGTCGGCAGGCACGCATGCGTACACACACGCACACACCTTGGCAAACAGAAACAGCCCCATTGCTCAGCAAGTCTGTGCAGAGTGCCGTCTCCTGCTCCTGCCGGAACAGAGCCGCAATCCCATTGGTGCCATTGTTGTGGCACTGATTTCTTTTAAAGACATTCGTGCTGACAAGCATACTTGCAGTTTCTGGACATAATATTTGGTTCTAGAGACCGTCCTTCCATTGAGTTAGTGCGGCACCTAACAGGAGAGCATCTCGTGAGAAGGGCCAAGGGCTCTGTTTTCATACCGACACCCAGTTGTTGCAACAGTTTCTTGTAAACACTCCTTCCTACGTTATGCTGCGTCTGTGCCTTTGTTGAATCTGTTCTCTCTGTTCTGTTGCACTGATGGATTGGTTGGTGCTTTATGCCGATGTCGCGCTGCCTTGAGGACTGTAGCCTTGTCGTAAGTCTTGAAGTCAGGGACTGTAGTCCTCCACATTATTCTTCTTTTCTGAAATTGCTTTGGCAGTTTTAGGTAGTTTGCATTTCCATACAAATTTTAGAACCAGCTTATGAATTTCTACATAAAAGCCAGCTGTGCTTTTGATTGGGATTATGTTAAATTTATAGAGAAATTTTGGAGGAATTGACATCCTAACAATATTGAGTCTTCAAAGAAGCCAGGAGCGTGGGATGCCTCTTCATTTATTTCGGTCTGATTTAATGTCTCTCAGTAATATTTTATGGCTTCTAGTGAACAGGTATTGCGTGTGTTTATTGAATTTTTACCAAGGAGTTTGTTTTTTGATTCTACTGCAAGAGGAATTCTAAAAATTTCATTTTTCAATTGTTTGTTGCTAGGATATAAAATTACAATCTATTTTAACTGTGACCTTATTAGTTCTAATAGTTGTTTCATAAATTCCTTAGCATTTTCTATGTGAACAGTATGGTTATGTGCAGATGGATAATATTACTGGTCGTTTTCTAATCTCTGTTTGTTTGCTTTCTCTTGCCGTATTAGAATGGTGAGAACTTCCAGTGTAATATGGAGTGCAAGTAAGGAGAGCAGACTTCATCACATCAGTATTCAGAGTAAGGGGGAGGTGTGCAATCTTATTCAACATTCAGTATAACTTTAGCTTAGGTTTTTGTGTGGATCCCTTAAGCAGATCGAAGATGTTCCTTTCTCGTCCTGGTTTGCCAAGATTTTAAAAATCATGAATGGTTGTTGAATTTTCTCAAATGGTCAAGTGCTTTTTTTGGTGACTATCAAAACAATCACATGATTTTCTTTTATTCTGTTAATGCACAACTTATATTTGGTGCTTTTTGAGTGTTAAGTCCACCTTGTATTCCTGGGATAATTGTCACATGCTCCCATGATATTATCCTCTTTCTATGTGACCAGATTATATTTGCTTGCGTTGGTTAAGGAAATTTGCAACTATGTCCATGAGGCATATTTTTCTGTGATTTCAGGTTATTGTGTTAAAATTATGCTGGGCTCAATGGATAGGCAAAGGTTCCCTCCTCCCTTACTTTCTGAGTTTGTAGAAGACAGGTGTTATTTTCTTCTTTAACAGATATAGGGCTGCTCGGAGTTTCTGTTTCATTTTGTGTCAAATTTTGTAAGCTGTGTATTTTTCATGAAATTTGTCCATTTCATTTAAGTTGCTATATTTGTTGGTGAATAGTTATTCAAATACTCCCTTATTTTTCTTTTAAAATCTATAGGTCCTGTAGTGATACTCCCTCCTTCAATATTTCTGATATTGATAATTACCTTCATTCTCTTTTTTTCTTCTTTTTACCAATACAGCGAGGGATTTATACATTTTGTTGCTCTTCCTCCCCCTCATTTCATTGATTTATGTCTTATCTTCATCATTTCCTTCCTTCATTTAACTTAGGTTTACTTGGCTCTTTTATAACTGGGTTTTTGAGTCACACACTAGTTCACTATTTTTGAACTGCCTTTTTTCTAATATAAATATTTAAAGTTATAAATTTCATTTGAAGCAAATCCCAAAGTGATATTAGTCGTATTTTTATTATCATTAAGCAGAAGCTTCTTCTCAGGCACGTGGAGAGAGAGGATTCTGAAGGTGATGACGAGGCTTACCATAGTGGGGGGATGAGTGTCCCCCAAAAGATATGTCCAGGTCCTAACGCCTTGTACCTGTGAATGTGACCTTATTTGGAAATAGGGTCTTTCATCTGTAGATGAAATTAAGGTAAGGATCTCGAGATGAGATCATCCTGGATTAGGGTGGCCGAAGTCCAATGACAGATGTCCTCAAAGGGGCAGGAGTGAAGAGGACACACAGAGACACCAGGAGAGGCCGTGAAGACAGACACAGAGATTGGGATGATGTGGTTGCGAGCCAACGGACGCCTGGGGCTATCAGGAGCAGGACAAGGCAAAGAGGGATTCACCCCAGAGCCCCCAGACCTCCCTTCCCCAGAGGGAGCACAGCCCTGCTGACACTTCGTGTCATGACTTCTGGCCTCCAGGACCATGTGAGAATAAATCCCCATTGTTTGAAGTCACCCTGTTTGTGGTCATTGGTTTCAGCAGCTCCAGGACACTAACGCCTCTCCTTTCTCCAGAAACCAGCAGCCCAGCCTGGTCCTGGCAGCCCTCTGCCTTGGCAGTGATCTCTCCTCTTGCCAGCTTCACTCCCCTGTCCAGCTGGGCCAGTCTGTGCTCAGATGAGCTGTGTCCCCCTGGCTGGTCTTTTTGGCTGTAGCCCCCGGTTTTTTTTTTGTTTTTTTTTTTTTTTTTTTTTATGTTTCCTTTATGCCCACAAATGGGGAGGATGTTTCTGCTGTCAGGGCTTCAAGTCTTTGCCAGGTGTCCCGCAGTTGGTCTTGTTCTTTTCGTATTTTTACAGCCGTTACTCCTAAGGAACTGGGTACAGTCGTTCTCTTCAGTTTGAATCAAAAACAGGCAGGCGTTCACTGTGGAAGGTCTGGCTGTCTCCCACGGACGCTCGAACGTCAGGGTGGGCTCGGTCCTGGGCTCGTCCCACCTCGTGCTGAGTTCCTGGCAGACACTTGTCGTTTTTGCTGCTCTGCATCCTGTCCATGGTTTTTCTTTGGGAAAAGGAGCCTTTCCCAGCCTCCAGCCCACTTAGCGGGGCCCAAGCCCCTGGGTGAGGTTGTGGCGGTCAGCCAGTGAGAGAAAATCCTGACATTTCTGCATTGACTACTAGGGAAGGAGACGTCCGTCCCCATGAAGGGAAAGCCTGCCTAAGCATGGAGGCAACACTGGGGGAGGAAGAGGCCAGTGGGGCAGATGGGGTACAGAATTTTTTAAAAAGATTTTCTTTACTTATTGGGGAGGGGAGAGTGGGAGGACGGGCAGAGGGAAAGCGTCTTTAAGCAGATTCCCTGCTGATCAAGGAGCCTGCCACAGGGCTCCATCCCGTGACCCCCGAGCTGAAATCAAGGGTCAGACGCTCTACAGACTGAGCCAGGTGTATGGAATTTAAGGAGCTGTCACTCATGGTGGTGAAGCACAGGTTGGCCCTGGACACAGCATTGAAAGCAGAGCTGAGACAGGGAATTCAGGAATTCCTCGTGACGCTATCGGAACTCCTGTATCCAACGTTGCCTGAAGCCTTTGACCCCTGAGTTCTTCAGGGTGTGGGCCAGTATGTTTTCTTTTGTTCAAGCGATTTTGAGTTACATTTCCCATCTCTAGCAACCAACTGAGGCCTTATGATGTAGTTTCCCCCTGTGTTGCTCCCCACCAAGGTTGCACCGGGGCTCTGGATCCTTCCCCAGGCTCTGCCTGAGAATCTACCATGGATGTCTCAGCATCAGACCGCATGTCTCCAAGATCTCTCTTTGGTTCTTCCAAGAGGCTTACTCCATCTCTGTGCAAACGGGTCTTCTTTCACTCTCCTTTGAGATTCCCACACCCCCCAGGTGGGGGACTCTCCGGTGAGCCGGGCTTCTCCCGGAACCCTCACCCTCCATGAACAGCCAGCAGAAAGAGCTGGGAGATCACACAGAAGAGTCACTGGGTTGAGGAGAGCTGTTTTAATTTCAAAGAAACCTCGAGCAGTGAGTGATGACAGGTGGTTGTCAGGAAAATGGGTCTGATGGTCTCGAGCCCTAGATGGACAGATGGTCCATGGCTATCAAAGGAAATTAAGCTTTCAGAGAGCTGAGGCAGCTCTTCGGGGCACATCCTTATAAATGTTAGTGGAATCTCTGGGCGAGGATCTCAGGGCCCAGGGCCAATGCTCTCTCTGCCCAGCCTTGCTGCCTGTCCTGCTGTGAGCCTCCCCGCCTCAGGCGCTCTGTTACCAGATGGTGCCAAGCCTGGGGTAGCCTCAGGGGAGGACACTCCACAGTTAGTCTGTCCTTTCCCTAGTCCCTCGTCCGCCAAGAAGGACTTACTTCTGTGCTCACAGCCAATACATTTAAAATAAAAGGTTGTGACTGGATAATCTGTGAGAACATTCATAAACCATCCTGTACGGTAGAATTACAGAGAAAACCAGGGTTTTGTGTAGGACACGATTATGGCCCCTAAAGATGTCCGTGTCTTGATCCCCAAGGCTGTGAATGTGTGACCTTGCATGGCAAAGGCAACTTTGCAGATGTGATTAAATTAAGGACCTGGGATGGGGGATGACCCCAGGTTATCTGCGTGGATCCAGTGTAATTACAAGGGTCCTTACAGGAGCGAGGCAGGAGGACCAGAGTCTGGTGACAGGCAGAGTTTGGAGTGGGGTCAGGACGGGCCCAGCAGCCAAGAATGCGGGTGGCCTCTAGAAGCTAGAAAAGCTAAGACATGGATTTCTCCCTGCAGACCTCAGAAGGAACATAGCCCTGCCAGTGGCTTGCATGGAGAGCTTCTGGCTCGGGATCATA